>NC_090278.1:39074619-39395730 GCF_040414725.1 Anabrus simplex | reverse complement strand
GCTGTGTAGGTGTGCTTATTGGTTGTGCCTCATGTGGTGGAACTGAATCATCATTTTCTTTCTTTATTGATGGAATTAGTATTTTTAATAAATTATTTATTCTGCTTCCCCATAATTGGAGCCTAAACTGACAAATATTACAAAATAATTTTAAAAATTTATAAGTTGGTATTTAGAAAATGGAGCACTTCCTTAGCATATTGTTTGTGATTAATATATGTACTATGTAAATAGTATAATTGCAAGGATGCATTTTTAATTTTTATGCAAGATGTTATAAAATTCAATACTCAAACCTCTAGGGTTGATAGAGAAAGCCAAAACAAATGTTTTATTAAATAACCGTAGGTGATTCTAAGCTGCTTGTTTGATTTTGCTTCGTTACTATACCAACAAGGAAGTGAAATGAATTGTTCAGGCATGGCTCTCATCGCAGGCGGAAGACTTATTTAAAAAAAACTTCTCACAATATTATAGAAAAGTAGCTGAATTTGTGTAGAATTGGATGAAATGCAAATTGCCCAAAAATATTCAGTAGTTTTTATGTTATTGCACAAGGGTCCTTAAAAATATCTCTCATATAAAACCAAAAATCTATTGAGTGGTGCTTCTAAAACATCTGTTGTAGACCTTGCCATTATTTATTACAAATCATAGTGCTCAGTTGGCTCTGTCTTATGGCAATCTCTGGATGGGGAAAGCATATTGTTTATGAAGCAATTAAAATAAAATTTAGCGTTTCTTTTATCGACTCTTCACTTATTAACATATCAGATATAAGGCTTTTCAGGCATTTGCTCTATTAACCAGCGTTTCATCTTAGGCCTGACACTAGACTCGTCAGAGTGGGATGTGTCAGACCCTACCCACTGACGCTGGGTGTATGCAGGTGAGCTTATCAGAAGCCTATTTATGAGGCCAGTCTGATAACTGATCAGTGAGTCTAGTGTCAGACCTAAGACGAAACGCTGGTTAATAGAGCAAACGCCTGAAAAGCCTTACATCTGATATGTTTTTGACATGCTCTATTAGTGAAAAATATCTGATTCCCTCCATGGGAATTTAGAATTTTCCTTTTCACTTATTGTCAAACTGTTGCAAATTCTGTTCCAATCCAAAATCAAAGGTTTTCGGTGACAAAGGGATTGGACAGATCGCAGCCCGGCTTTAATTAAGGTACAGCGTCCCGCATTTGCCTGGTGTGAAAATGGGATGCCTTGGAAAACCATCTTCAGGGATTCAAACCCACTGTCTCTCGAATGAAAGCTTACAGTTGTGCAACCCTAACCGCATGGCCAACTCGGTTTCAACATTCTTTTCTAAGACTGATCTTTCTTCTGCACCTAGACATTACTGTCCGGGTATTTGAATGTTAATCTAAGCAAACTTTCAGAAAAATTATTTCTTTCTTTTCATTCTTTCTTTCTTTCTTTCTTTCTTGAAATAGTCTTCACTTGTGTCCTCCCTGATTTTGCCATGACAGTTTCTTTTTCAACCAAACAAGTTGGCTACATGGTTGGGTTATCTAGCTGTTGGCTTGCATTTATGAGATGGTGGGTTCAAACCCCACTACTGGCAGCCTGAAGATTGTTTTCTATGGTTTTCCTATTTTCACACCAGGCAAATGCTGGGACTGTACTTTAACCAAGGGCACGGTTGCTTCCTCCTTTCCCAGTCCTAGCCTTTTCTTATCCCATCATAGTCAAAAAAAAAAAAAAAAAAACTGAGTTGGTGCATTGCAAAAATATATTATTTTTATACTTTAGTACCAAGCTGCATCAAATTCTCTTAAGAATTAACTTGCCAGCCATGCAAGTGCTCATCTGAAATTACCAAAGCTATAATTCTGGCAGTTATATTGGCCTTCTCCATTACTCAAACTTGCTGTATATAGTTTTTTTCTTCTGTCACACATACCTTTCTCATTGTGTTGTGCTGAATTTCATCACCTACATGTCTTAACTGGTGACGAGTGTGATTTATTGCATAACATGCTCAGTTCCTGTCAGCAAGAATTGATTGCTATGCTGCTGTATTCTGAATAATTGGTTTATGATGTAAAAATAACTGGATATGGTTTTATAGGTTAACTTCATTCTTATCTGGAGTTATAAGATTGTTTCATTGGCTTAGAATTCCTTGACAGTATTGAGGTTGTTGTGTAAGTTAGTAGACTTCATAATTAAATCATTGAGGTCATTTTCAATCTTGTTATAGAGCTTTATTAGCTGATTTACTGTACTCCCTCTTATGATAGGTTACTATACTTTCTTTTTCTCTGTATTCCATATAAACAAACTATTTTAGGGGACTTGATCGCATGAGATAAATCTTTAGATTTATTTCATTGATTCCTGTAATCCAAATAAAAACACTGAAAAAATTCTCAAATACTACAATATCTATATTAGGTCTCATAAGAGGCTAATATTTGTCTATTGTGTTCTGCTGTATGCATATGGTGCAGTAGCCATTATGTCCATAATTTATGTTTATTGATTTTCAAAATAATTGTATAATTGTGATAAATAGCAATTTGTTCATCATTTTCCTTTTTTCAGTCAGACTGGGTCAGTATGATAATAGCACCTTACAATATTTCTCTATCCAACCACCATTAAAGCTTGCCACAGTTTCATTGTTTTGCGCCCCAGTCTTTACTGTAACTTTCCCTTCTCTCTCTCCTCAATCAACGCATTGTTTGCGTTCCTCCACACTTATTTCCAGTCCATAATTAACCAGGATACTCGTTGTGTCCAGTTGACCCTGTACTCCTCTCCATTTACTTCCTACATCACAATGTCATCTGCAAATAGCATAATCTCCTGTCCCCATATTATTCCTTTATCTGCTTCACAGTTTTAGGTGACAGCACACTTTCCTATCTTAGTCCAGTTACATTTTTAAACCATTCTGTCTTACCCACAGGAGTCGGGACACTTGCATGTATTTGATCATTTATTATCCAACTCCTTTCTGCTTTCATGACTTTCCATACCTTTGCTTTGGGAACCCTGTCGTATGCCTTTTCTAAATTGAGGAAGAATTCCTCAGGATTTCTCTTCCACATTCCTAGTGTTTTTTCATCATCTGCAGTGTTGCCAACGTATATTTTCAAGATCCGCTAAGTACTACTAAAAATCCGCTGAAATTCCTCCAAGAAATCCGATCTCAAATAATGAGCAATAATAATAATAATAATAATAATGTCTGTTAAGCCATCAGCCCAGAGGCTAGTTGGATCCTCAAATAGCACCACCAAAGGCTATGCAGTTATAAGGAATCCGCAAAAACCAATGGCAGATCCCAAATGAGGCAGACTAGGCAAGATGAGAAGTGAGATAGTTTGCTATTGCTTTCCTCACTGGACCAGAAGGTGCTACTGCAGCACGACTGACCCTATGAGCAACACCTTTCATAACACTTGACGCTAGTTGTGCTCCAAATGTCATTACTCAGCACCACCCATACCCCCAGCAGCTTCCATATTGTCACAGCCATGGATGAGACAGACTTCGGTGGAAGCTATATTTTGCTCTGGCCTGTGCCAAGAGACGGATACAAAAATACTGCATCCATCAAGAAATGGTAACAGGTGGAATAATAATAATAATAATGATAATAAAAGTAAATGTCTGCACTCATCTGATCTGTGTTTCACTGGGATTAACCCCCTGCTGGCGAGCTAAAACTAGGTGAATCCCCTACCTCAAGGGCCACACACAGAACAGGCCAGTTCAAACGGTCTTCATTCATAGCATAAATATAAATGCTACTCTCTCATAGTTTCATTATCCGTAGAAGCGCGCGGCTGTGAGCTGGCATCCGGGAGATAGTAGGTTCGAATCCCACTATCGGCAGCCCTGAAGATGGTTTTCTGTGGTTTCCCATTTTCACACCAGGCAAATGCTGGGGCTGTACCTTAATTAAGGCCACGGCCGCTTCCTTCCAACTCCTAGGCCTTTCCTATCCCATCGTCGCCATAAGACCCATCTGTGTCGGTGCGACGTAAAGCCGCTAGCAAAAAAAAAAAGTTTCATTATCTGTCATCATTCGTCAACTAACAGAAAAGTACCCTTTCCCCACACATTACAAATTTATGATGCCATGATCTCAACATCAAATCCAAATAACATGTTTTCCTCATGCGACTGCTAGCTCCTGACAAGAAATACGGAATAGCTCGGAGACAGGCTGGGGTACAATTTTTTAAAAATGGATAAAACACTAAATTCTGCTATAATAAATCTAGAATTCCGCCAAAAAAATCCGCTGTCCTCTAAATGATATATTTCTCCGCCGGCAGTCTTCTAATTCCGCCAAATTTAGCGGAAAATCTGCTAAGATGGCAACACTGATCATCTATCTCATACCGGAGATGAGGTCTAGTGATCCATTTTGTTATTAAGCATTAAATCGTAACATGAAATACTCCTTTCTGTCGCTTATCCTACGTGTTAATTATGAGGCCCAGACATAATGAAAGTGGTTACATGACAAATAGAATACCTAGTGAGATCTCTCACAGAGTTTAAGTGCACTCCCGCAGAGCTGCAGTAGTGGAGCCAATCATCAACACTATACAGTCAACTGTTTTAGTGAAGGCTACACAGATACACAGATAACCAAATACAACACCCAGTTGGTTAGACAGACTTATGAATAATACTGTCAGAGAGTTGTAAATAATCTCAGCCCCCACGAAGAAATATATTTGGACTTTAATAAGAGAACACACGAGATAAAATGGAACATTACGAAAAGCGAAAGCAATATTGTGCTTTGCATACTTTAAAAAAAAGTTTTAAACAGAGCACGTAACATTATACATTCCGTGTTCTTAAAATGCCCCTGTAGGAAATTAATACCAGCTTTGACTGAGGAAAGAGAAATTTAGCTCGCATTAAATTACAAGTTGCTTTCTTTATTCACCGTTTGAGAGACACTATTGGCTTTTGGACATTGGTAAGAGAACTAAACTGGCCGTGAATTTGACTACAACTAGGCTAACCTTGAAACTTACCGCTCACTGTTGCCATACTGCTTCACTCACATTGTGATTCTTGTTCCTTATCCTCTGTCTTCATTCCTTTTCCTACCGGGTGCCTTTCGCTATCTTACCCCAGTGAGTAGGAATTCTGATAAATCTGCTGAAAAATGCAGGTCCCATGTTCTGCTTTTGGCTGACAATTGCTTATCCTTCCATGGAATAACTCTTATCCACTTCGCTAATAGATTATATTCTTTTGGCGGTATAAAAAATCTTCTACCATCAGGCTTCGTTCCGTAACCCGATTTACAACCAGGAACGAAACGGTAAGACAGTTTCTCAAAATGATAGAAAACTAGTTTATTGCACATACAAGGCACTGCAGAGATATTAATAACTTACAGACTTTAGGAAAATATCAAAACAAACAAATTCCCTCAATAGGCATTGAAATTGTTGCCATGACTTCACGCGTGAACGCTATTACCTTGGTTGACAGTTTGGCGCATGTGTTGTTGCAACTGGTTCATTGCGACTGCAGTGCAACACTCCGGCGGGGCCACCAACGGCAGTGTTAAGAGCGGAGTGATCACACTAGGTATTCTATCTGTGTAATTTTTTAATGGACATTACAATTTCAGTAACATCTCACCATCCCTCTCTGTCATGCTCTGGATTCTTTTGTATCACTAGTGTCTTAATTAATTCTTGTGTTATTTGTTTCAATGTATCAGTAAAGTCATCATTTCCAAATCATTTTGATTATTCTGTTTAGACTATATTTGAAAGTACAGTTTCTGAACCTTTTGTTAGCCTCTGAATTTGGTCTCCTATGTGAGAAAAAATGGGAAGTTGCATTTTGAAATTAGGACAAGATAATTAATTATACTGATTTAATCTGCCATTGAGGAAACATAAAACAAAATATTCATATCCTTTGGTAATGTAACAGAAAAAATAGGGCTGACTGCTAATCTACATTGTTGGAAAATTCAATGTTGGGATTCCAGTACCAAGTGTAAAATATTTTTCCCAAAGAATTGCTGGGATGGTACCCCTTTTCCTTGGCATGAGGCTCCTCACCATTCCACTCCAAAATTGCATGTATACTTAATAATAAACACCTCTATAATAGATTATCGGATGGAATTTTCGCACATGAGTATAACTTAAACCAGATGAAAATTATATTCTTACCCATAAACAGCAGCAGCAAAATATTTGAGACTTTTTGAAATTTTGTTTACTGTCTGTAATATACAACAGAAAAGAAACACATTCTCAGACTTCACCCTTTTATTTTTCGTTATTCATTTCATCTTTGCAGTATAAATGAAACTTTCTCAATTTTCATCTGTCTTGTTTATTGCCTCATGAGACAGAATAACTTGCCATAACATATTTTATTTTTTGGCCTTTTTTGCAGAAGTAGATAATGGTTAAACTATTACAATATAATTTTTAAAGTGGATGTTTGTTAGAACGTAAAAACTGTTGTTTTGCTTATGTAATGCTAATTTGTATTTAAGCCAAAAAATGTACATGATCTGCTGCAAATAAAATATTAATTCACAAATCAATTTCTTTTGTGTGTACAATCCTCATTATTAGACTTTTTAAATAACACACTGAATATTTCCTGTATGACTTTAATAATGTAAATTGAGATATTTCTTGTGTGGTATGCTTAGTCACAATGGCAAACCTGAAATTGTAGTGAAATGAAATCATAGTTGATAATAAGAGAGAGAAATGACGATTGGCAATTCTAAAGACCAAATAATTAGGCACAATGAAAAATGTATTAATTTTTAAGCTTCTAATGGTGTGTAGGCATGTATATTCAGCTTCATTGTTACATTCTGTAAGAGTTTCTCCTTAAATCTCTGTGTGTGAAATTACATAAGGGAGTCAAGACACAATTTTGAGGAAAAAAAAAGCCAAGCTGAGTGGCTCGGACGGTTGAGGCGCTGGTCTTCTCACCCCAAATTGGTAGGTTTGATCCTGGCTCAGTCCGGTGGTAGTTAAAGGTGCTCAGATATATCAGCCTCGGTAGATTTACTGGTACGTAAAAGAACGCCTGCTGCTGGACTAAATTCTGGCACCTCGGCATCTCCGAAAAATGCAATAGTTGTTAGTGGGACGTATGGAAAAATAAAGTTTTTTTGCTGAATATATAATTACAGGGAAAATCTTCCAGTGTTTTTAAAAAAACATTTGAATAATTGAAGATACTCTGTATAATACCTTCTCATATTAAAGAAGGGTAAATGTCAGTGTTTTTACATTGTACTTCGAGTGAAAATGTAAAATGGACTTCATTCTTGTGTGTTCTGAATGTACTGTACTTCTATTTTTGTTGTGGTTTTATTAAGGAAACAGAAAAGAAAATGTCTTTCGTGTATAATAATAATAAATTTATTCCGTATTTCTGCTTATAACAAATACTTCCAAACAAAAACTTATCTCATACAATTTAGATTTTTTTTAAAAAGTGTATTCTCTTGTTTTCCTGCTCTTGCGAAGCTGAGGAAGCTCTTGTGAGAGTGTTACACGGTAGGTTCTTGAAATGGTGATCTCGGGCAGAATGTATGGCGAAAAATCCGCCATGTTCTTTTCTTCGCTTTTGTTACTGGTCAGCGTTGGGTATAAAGAGGGACCTGCTGGATATTACAAAGGGGTGCTGTGGAATGGCTGGGTGACTTCTTCCTCAAGTCAACTTCATCAAATACCGGGCGAGTTGGCCGTGCGCAGCTGTGAGCTTGCATCTGGGAGATAGTGGGTTCGAACCCCACTGTCAGCAGCCCTGAATATGGTTTTCTGTTGTTTCCCATTTACACACCAGGCAAATGCTGGGGTTGTTACATTAAGGCCACGGCCGCTTCCATCCGAATCCTAGGCCTTTCCTATTCTATAGTCGCCATAAGACCTATCTGTATTGGTGCGACATAGAAACAAATTCTTCCACCTTCGTCAAATTTCACATCAGAATTCAGAGTTTGCTTAAACATCAGGGTAAGAGATTCTCGTTCACAATGTAACCATCTCATAGTCAGCCAGTTGAAGTCTTAACCATTAACAGTTTTCTTTCTGTTTGTGACGTAATTCTCCAAGATTACGGTGTATAAGAAATCTGAGAATTTAATTTCAATGACCTCAAATCTGAGGAAGTTTTCTTTGGTTGTCTAACGATATCCATCCAGTCATTTAGTGTGTAAATGTTTAATATTTTCCTATTAGCTTTTTTCACTAAACCAAAGTAATTATAAGATTATATGAGTTAGATGGCTGATGTTCCAATGTGGTATCAACAACATCTGCAGATGAATCACTATTGTCATCAATTCTTTTTCATTAAAGCTGGCACACAGAGAAGAGAAACCAGTCAACTTCTAACAACGGACTTGTTCCTATTATGCTCTGAACAAAACACTGCTTCTCTCTGTGCTCAACAGCATTGCTAATCATATGAGTTGTTTACAATAATAAACAATCTTTTATACTCCGAAAGCAGCTTCAGGTGTAGTACTTAGAGGTGAAATATCTCCAAAATGACCAAAAATGGACTTGAATCCTTTTTGCTCTGAAAACCCCATATCATTAAGCCTTGGATTTTTGAAACTTAGAGAGATCCAAATTTGCAATCAAATGTGACTCAAAAGCAAACAAAATGTTACTGAAAAGTTTACTAAATACAGCTTTCATATAATTATTACCGACAGGACAAGACAAATTTGGGGGCTAGCAATATTAGCGTGAAAGGAACCACTGCACACCCAAGGAATGACCGACTAATTGGGCTGTCATAGATTTAGCTTACTACCTGACAACAGAGCTGGATGACAGAACACTGGACATAAACAAGCTTGTTGTGATAACTATACTTGGAGCACTGAAATATCTGCTTTCGTATCCTAACTACGATACACAAACCCTAGCACCTCCTCACTTGAGCACAATCATATTTTGAATAAGTAATGCCTTCTTTATTTTCCTCCACTGGCAATGAACTGTATATTAAGATTCTTCTAAGTCTTAGATGTGAAGGATCTCATCACCACTTAATAAACTTTAATTTCTTTTGATATATTATTGTTCCTTGTTTAAATAACACTAAATGACTGCTACCAAGTGATTTGGCTATGCCGTGTTGCTGCGAGCTTGGATTTGGAAGATGGGGGGTTTGAATTCCAATGTTGGCAGCCCTGGAGATGGTTTTAAGTGGTTTTCCCACATTCACACTAGGCAAATGCTGGGACTGCAACTGAATTGAGGTCATGGACACTCCCTTCCCTGCCCTTGTCTACTCCCATACTTGTGTTGCAGAAAACATCCGATGTGTTTGTGCCATATTAGAACATTACCAAACAAATCACTGCTGTTGAGCACCCTAGTTTGCTGGAATTTTCTCCTGTAAGTACGTCACTTATAATGTGCATCAATAACATAGAGATTCCTATTCTGCTTGATTTTGTTCTTCCGCAAAATATTATTTGAATTATCAAAAAGGATTACTGTAGTTAATTGTAGGATTTCTGCTGTTGTAAAAAGAAATGTTCCCTGGTTGGTGATCATGGTGTGTTCCAGTAATTATATTTCCTTTGTATATGCATTCAACATAAACCATCTTAGTCATTGATAGATTTTTTAAAATTTTCTTTACGTCACACCGACACAGATAGGTCTTATGGCGGTGATGGGATAGGAAGGGCTAGGAGTGGGAAGGAAGTGCCCGTGGCCTTAATTAAGGTACAGCCCCAGCATTTGCCTGGCGTGAAAATGGGAAACCACAGAAAATTGTCCTCAGGGCTGCCGAGAGTGGGTTTCGAACCCACTATCTCCTGGATGCAAGCTCACAGCTGCGCGCCCCTAACCACACAGCGATAGAGGCAAGGGAAGAAAGAAGTCATTGGACCTTATGGATATGGGAAAGAGAATTGCAAAGGAGAGGAACTAGTGTACTTCTGTGAAAGGAGCAGACTTATAGTGGGGAATACATGGTTTCCAAAGAAAAACAGCAGGAAAATTACGACAGAAGATCAAAATCAGTAATTGACTACTTTTTGGTGGAAAGGACAAATCGCAGGAAGTTGATGGATGTGACAGCTTTACCAGAAGTATGGAAATTGAAGAACAAAAATGTCCAGGAAGATTTTCAGGAGAGATTGAAGCAACAAATCCCAGTTACTGAAGTGGAAAATGTAGGAGTGGGCCAATTTTAAAAAGGCATCTGTTAGTGCAGCAGAGTGTGCTTGTGGCAGGACATCTACAAGAGTGAAAGAAAAGGAGACACCTTGGTGGAATGAGGAAGTGAGAAAAGTTGTGAAGGAAAAGAAGACAGACTGGCTGGAATAGGACCAAGATCAAACAGAAGAAAGCAAAAAGATGTATCTCAACAGCAAACGGAGATGTAAGAAGGTGGTAGGAGAAGAAAAGGGAAGAATTTACACTAAAACATGGAAGCAGATATGAGTGGCAGTAAAAGGAAGCTATATGGACTTAATAAGAAGTAAGAGGAGAGGAGGAGTTACCACAAAGCTAATGAGAAAGGAAGATGGGGGAACTGTTAACACACCCAGAAGAGACAGAGAAGATGTAAGGAGTATTTTGATAAGCTGTTGAATGTGAACAAGTGTACAGGGGAGATGGAAGCAATACAGTGTGAGGACTCAATAACAGAGGATGATATAACAATGCAGGAGATGGAGTTAGCGGTACAAAATATAAAGATGGGAAAATCAACATGGATGGATGAAATCAATGTGGAAATGATAAAGGCTGCTGGACCTGTTGATATGCAATGGTTGTACCGACTACTAAACTGTATGTGGAAACACAAATGTGTACCAGAAGACTGGGAAAAAGGGATAATACTACCAAAGTTTAAGAAAGGGTACAAGAAAGTTTGTGGTAACTACAGTAGAACATCGATAATTCGAAATCGGTTAATTCAAAATCCCACGTAATTCGAAGAAGCTCTCGTTCCCGGAAACATGAGATACAGTTTTGCATGTTATTTAAATTGTTTAATTCGAAATACGGATAAATCGTAATTCGAAGTACAATGTCGGCCCCATTACCGAAATTCAGACTTTTAATTCGAAACTGCCTTTACATTTTAAAACAATAGTATGTTACAGAGTAATTTCAACTCGAAATTTATCCGCGTCATAATAGAACGCGTATTCCGGAACGTGGAGGGGTAGCTTTCCGCACTTACACACTTCGGTGGGTCTACAGTGCGCTTCATGATTGCCAAGTTGAATGGAATCGGAATTATTTTGTATTCAACCTTTTCAGGAACGCTGTAATATCACGCAACAGGCAGTGTGCGGGAAAAAGGAAGCTATATGGACTGGCGATGCCGACAGTTGACGAAAAAGCGTGGCTCCTATAATAAATTCGTAGGCACCGAACAATACTGTCATTGCCGATGAAACTGCATTGCTTTATTTTAATGCGAGCCCAAACGGTCTTATGGTTTTAAAGGAGAAAGTGCCAGCCGGGTAATCGTACAAGGGTCGGGGATGGGGTCATTGTAGTGCGTTGCAATTGCAATGCACATGGAAGCGAGAAACTTTATCCCCTCGTCATAGAAAAGTTCGATAAGCTACGTTTTAAGGGCGTCGGGTATTTTCCATCCCAGTACAAAGCATCTAAAAATGCAAACAGTACAGATATCCAAAAAATAATGCATTTGCACAGGGGAACCAGCATTATTTATCCTCGTCTTTGAATTGTGTGATTTTTTTCTTTCGTTGCGTGAGGTTATGTTCGTCAGTGATTTATCCAAGTGCATTATTTGAACATTGTAAATGCACCTTGCTGGATACATTTCGGAAATAGTTTTTCTATGGCATTGGAAAGGTTTAAACTGTGAATCGAGGTGACTGCATGTATTAATGGGTCTTAGAATACTTCATGACGCGGCAAGTGTTTACATTTCTGAAGTACGAGAAAAGTGCCATGGCGGGAAATCGTACAAGGATAGAGTCATAGGAAAGTTTGATTTTAAGGGCATCGGGTACTTTCTGTGTAAATACAAGGCATCTAAAATGCATACAGTATAGTACTCCAATGAATAAAGCACTTGCACATGGGAGCCAGCATAGATTTCTCCACGTCTTGTGCTTTTTTTCTTTCTTTCTTTCTTTCTTTCTTTCTTTCTTTCTTTCTTTCTTTCTTTCTTTCTTTCTTTCGTTGCGTGAGGTTATATTTGCCAGTGAGATATGGAAGTGCATTATTTGAATACTGTAAATGCACCTTTTTGGATACATTTTGGAAACAGTTCTTTTTTCATGGCATTTGAAAGGTATAAACTGTGAATCAAGGTTAACTGCATGCAGTAACGGGCTTAGAATATTTCGTAACGCGGCAAGGGTTGGTACTTCTGAATTGCGAATTGGCTGTTAATTCGAAATCACGTAATTCGAAGTCCGATTTTTGAGTCCCAACGACTTCGAATTAACGAGGTTTTACTGTATAGAGGAATCACACTTATATCGCAGGTAGTTAAAATACTGGAGAGGAACAGTAAAGGCTTCAGGAGTGAAAGATCTACAGTGGACCCAATCTTTAGCATGAGACAGCCGATTGAAAATAACTGAGAGTATGGAAAGGATCTGGTCATGACTTTCATAGATATAGAAAAGGCATATGATAGTGTACCCAGAGAGAAGGTTTGGGAAACCATGGTTTAAGAGAGACCTCCTGCAAGCAAGCAATGTACAACTGTATTAGCTGAGTACTGTCCCCAGTTGGAAGGACAGAATGGTTTAGGAATAAGACTAGACTAAGACAGGGGAGTGTGCTGTCACCTCTTTTGTTTATTATGGTCATGGAGGAAATTGTAAAGGAAACAAAGGAAGACTATGCTATCTGCAGATGATAATGTGATCTGGGGAAAGGACAGCAAAGAAATGCAATAACAGCTAGACGTACTGAACAAAAAAATTGATAAGTATGGCATGAAAATAAATACAGAGAAAAGCAAAACTATGGTGGTGTCGAGAGGTGAAAGGCAAGGAAAGGGCAGTGTGAAAATTGGAAGTCAGAGTCTGGAAATTGTGGACAGCTTTAAATACCTAGGAAGTGAATTAATGCAAAATTCTGGAGATTAGCAGGAGGGTACAGCAAAGTAATGCATTCTACCGAAGTGTAAGAAAACTTGTTTGGAACAAGGAAAAGTAAAGAGATGATGTACAAAATGTACTATGTACCCATACTGACTTATGCAGCTGAGACTTGGACTACCCCTGCCAAGGGTTGATTGTATTAGAATCATGAAACTACTGTACTTGTGATTAGTACCACCACGCGGGGAACACCATGGGTCGCTTTTACTTGCGCGTAGTACAACTATGTTAGGTGCCAAATAGGTTTGTGATTGGTAGCAACAGAGTGCGTTGCCGGCTTCTACAGTACCTGTGATTAGAACCACTTTAGGAGCAACACCATGGGTCTGGCTTGCCTATGATTGGTACCCACTATATGAGGAAGACCACCAGACTTGGATTTTGGACCCCTTTAGACTAAAAGCATCATTGATTCAGTATTATGCTTGGACAGTAATACTATTGTTTCACGTCAGTTTCTATAAATGCAAGACATTGCGGGTCAGATCCACTGATTGTTTTAAATTCATATCCATCCATTCGTTCTTCATCCTCAAGTTTTGAATTCTGGTCAGTGGAGGATTTTGGACTTTTAATTTGTCATTCCATTTCGTCTCATTTTGTACCATTAGGGACCGATGACCTAGATGTTAGGCCCCTTTAAATAACAATCATCATCATCATCAAGACTTGTACTTCGACTAACAGGCAAGAGAGTAGAATTCAGGCCTGTGAGATGAAATTCTTAAGAAGTATGATAGGAAAGACAGAGTGAGAAATGAAGATAGGAAGGAAGTTGGGATAGGAAAGCCAAATGAGAGGGTTGAAAAGAATGAACTAAGGTGGTTTGGACATGTAAAGAGGATGGATGAGAATAGAATTCCAAGACATGCTGAAGGCAAAGTGCAAGGGCAAGAGAGCAAGAGGAAGACCTGGAACAAGGTTAATTGAATCAGTGAAGAGCAGCAAAAGAAGACTAAATTTAGACTTGGACAAGATCGTGGAAGAGGAATGGTGGAAGGAAAGAGGGAGATGGAGAAGTGCCATAAATACCCCGACCTGGCAGGAGCTTAATAAGGGGAAGTGATGATGAAGATGATTCTTCCAGTATACTAAGTGAAACTGAATTACAGTGTAACAAATGTAATGCTGTGAGCTTGGGCTTGTGATCTGTATTCTGTAAGAAAGTGAGTTTTGTGTTTTTCAGACCAATTTTGCTATACAGGAGTGAAAGCTGGGTGAACTCTGGATATCGTACTCATAAGTTTATAGTAACAAGACAAAAAATCAATAGAATGATTGCTGGTACAAACAGGAGGGTTCTCAAAATGAGGATATAGTCTAAATTAGGAACAAACTTGATGGCTAAAGTCGAGCACATAAGCTCCGGCATTAGGGTTATGTGAGGCAATAGTGGATGACTGATTACCTAAAAGAATTATAGATTTGGCTATGGAGGGATATACTCTATTCTTAATGATTTAATGATAAGAGGTATAGAATTAAACAAAGCCACAGAGCTTAGTGCTAATAGAGGCTTGTGGAAATGCATTACTAATGCACAGAGGTTTGCAGACTGAGTACTGAAAGCCATAACAGTTTAAGACTAAAGATGTATCCTAGTTTGTGTTTGTTTTGATCATCTGCCTAGGAAGAGCGGGCAATATTCAAGTCTAACATGTTACTGCTAAAGCAAGACGATAATGAGAGCAGTCTCTTGTTCGTGCAGGACCTTGACCCCATTAGTTATATCTCTCTCTCTTTCCTAGCAGTAATGTTTTGGTGCATGCCAGTTATCTGTAGCATTTCATCTGATCGATAACATTCATTGCTATGCCAAGAACTTGGCAGCCTTGTGGGCTGTTTCATTCCTTCCCTCTCATACAGGATGCATTATAAGGCAATCAATATCTCAGGGCTTTGAATAATAATGATAATAATAATAATAATAATATGGGCAGGACTCCTAAGTTGAGGTCATTGGAAATATTGTTTATTGTGATTTCTCCATTTGGCAGTCATTATTTAATTGTGCCTGGAATCTATTGGGCACTGCTGTGGTTGGAATTTTTTTTTTTTTTACTTGTGGTTAAAATCGCATACCATTGTATCAGAGGAGGCCCCAGATGGACTCATACTGCACTACTTTTGTGATAGTTATTATACGACCGAGCTCGATAGCTGCAGTTGCTTAAGTGCGGCCAGTATCCAGTATTCGGGAGATAGTAGGTTCGAACCCCACTGTCGGCAGCCCTGAAAATGGTTTTCCGTGGTTTCCCATTTTCACACCAGGCAAATGCTGGGGCTGTACCTTAAGTCCACTGCCGCTTCCTTCCCACTCCTAGCCCTTCCCTGTCCCATCATCGCCATAAGACCTATCTGTGTCGGTGTGACGTAAAGCAACTAGCAAAAAAAAAAAGTTATCATACTCATGTCAACTAGCCAACATTTTCAGACTAACACCAATGCAAAATTAAAAATGGCTGAACTGCCTTTTTAACAATGATAAAATCTCTTTATTTTCAGCTAAGTGAATTGAATATGAATTTTCAGTTAAAAGCTAAGGAAAATCTGTGGCTAAATAATTTGTTACATGCGTTAGATTTAACCACAAGTTGTTGCATTGACAACAATAGGAAGTTCATTCCTCCTTTGACAGCGCCGTACCTTTGCGAATATTGAAATACTCAAGTCACTGGAACAGAATTCTTAAGGTGCCACACTATAAGCTTAGTGTGAACTAGCCAAATGAAGGGTAAGCCATAAAAGTTTTAAATTAACTGATCACATCGCAGCAATTCTTGAGTGACTGGCTGTAGATTTCAAGACAAGCAATCAATGGACAAATGTTTCAATAAAGGAAATAGTGTGGTGTTGTTAAATCAAAATAGTAGTGATAATTGAACCTAATTATGTACAACTCCTTTGCTGCATGGTCAGCGTTGAGGCCTTAGCTTCAGAGGGTCCCAGATTTGGTTCCTGGTCGGGTCAGATATTTTAATCACACCAGGTTAATTTCCCAGGTTCGGGTACTGGGTCTTGGTGTTTGCCCCAACACACTCTACTTCATATTCACAAAACAAAACACTACACTACCAACCACCATAGAAACGTGAAATAGTGAATACATCTCTCCATATAGGGTTGGTGTCGGGAAGGGAATCTGGTTGTAAAACCGGGCCAAATCCACTTGTGCGACCCCATAGTTGTGGGGGGGAAAAGCAGTGGTAGAAGAAGCATTGAGCCTAATTAAAAAGATTGCTAACAGATATTTTAATTTTTCAAATAAAGATGAAAGGTGTAGTTTCAGTTCTATAATTTCTTGCTGGTATGCTCACCACACGTTTTTATTTATACCGGTATAGCATACAGATCCTACTACAGCATTGCTGCTAAGTATCCTTCCTGCAATATTGCAGGGTCTGCTACTTTGTCCACCATTCTCCATTTAGTCCTGTTGAGGGCATCATAAGGTCAGACACCCAGAATCTTCATGTCTTTCCTCAGACAATGAAGTCACCGTTTCTTGGGATGGCCGCATGGTTGATTTCCTCCTGGGTTGTACTGGAATATACCATTTTTATTGCATAACACCAAAAAGTAAAAGCAAACCCATATCATGCATTATGAATTTTGGCATGCTAAGGCTCCTGCTTCCCAGCCAGGTGGCCTACAAATAATGAAGTACTTAACCATTTGCACTCAAGTCACTTAAACGATGCTCCTGGAGCTAAAGGATCTGCCAGTATCATAGTTTCCTAGGGGATGCCTAGATGCACAGATTTATACAAGCTAGAAAGGCTCCTTCATGCAGGCTCATAACTGATCACCTGAAACCTACACCGTATGATAAGATTGAACATCTGGCAGGCATTGCACCTCCAGACATCAGGCGTGAAGTAGCAGCCAGCTATAAAAGATCTAATGCAGCTGTGTCACGAATATCAGCCTGCCTATCAGCTCCCAAGGAGAATTTTTCTACATGCTACTGAACGCAGTCACCTTTCGTGGTGGGTGGATCCGTGACTCACCTCCTTAACTGCAGTTCATGCCCACCCCAATGCCCCGTTAGACTACACCCAACAGCCAAGACCTTGTTAAACACAAGTTCCTTGCAGCCACACTTTTCTCAGAAATAATTTGTTTTTGTTTATTATTATTATTATTATTATTATTATTATTATTATTATTATTATTATTATTACAGTGAAATCTTTCTAATATGGACACTGATTGGACGTGACTCAGCAGCTGTTTTATGACTTACTCCCCTTAAAAAACTAATCTAAGCTGGTTTGTTGAGCATTTTACGTTGACTTATCTCCTACAGAATGGCCTGCAGTTGTATTGGTGTGTGCTTTCGACATCTCTGCAACGAAGAGTGAATGCTGCACTGTTTGATAAGCCAAAGCATAGTTGGTTATTGAAGTATCTAAACAAGAATTTTTTCATCTTTATCATCTTCTTCAGTCACTACCTCACCAGCTTTCAGTTCTACTGCTAACATATCCTTCACCATTTCACTAATATCCAATGAATTACCCTCAAACACTGCCAGACAAGGTCGTGTACACTGGTATCAACATTCTCGAACCCTGCCTGATTCCAAAACCCCTGGATCGAATCTTGTAGTAGAACTTTTTGTTTCAATTGATTATCCAAGTTCCCTTCTGTCCCATTAGCACAGAATCCTGCCATGAAGAAATCGCTCCAAATCATGTCCTTTATTGCAGCTTTCTAAGCCATTATCAAAGGGTACCATTGTATTGAATAGGTGGATCTTTCTCTACCCTTTGATAGTGATCAATTGTCAATGTGGACCATAATAAAATTCATATCTTACAAATTTCCAAGCCAAGTCAAGATTTGCTATGAGACGTCTCTGTATTGACTGTCTGCCTTTGAAAACTTGAATAATGCCCTGATGAAGAGGTTGATGGACAGAAGTAATTTTGGCAAGGGAAAAAATCACTAACTGGACATTTTTCAAATTGAAATCAGGATGGGAGGTTGCATTGTCTAGAAAAAGTAATTAAAAGTCCCTGTTACGGTTCTTCATTTTCTTAAGGGAAGAATCAAGCCAGTCAATCATAATTTATCGCGTCATTAAAGCTTTTTTGTTAATTTCTCATTCTACTGGTAACTTCCTTAAAACGTGAGAGTTTGATGCTTTTCTAATAACAAGAGATTTTTTATGTTTCACCTGCCATATTGGAGCAGAGTAGCTGATGTAGTCTTCCTTTTAACCTGCATTAATAGACACTTTCCACTCTTCAGTATGTGGATCAGCGACGGCAGCCAATTCTCCACACACAGTTTTGAAATTTATGTTGTGCCCAGAATGAAATTTTTCCAGCCAACTATTTGAAACTTTAAAATCTTCATAGCCAAGTTCTCTTGCTACTTCCTTAGCCTTTTCTTGAACAATAGGTCTGGAGATGCTTTTTTGTTTCTTGCAGCCGAAAACCACTCAAACAGAACCTTATCAGTAGTAAGACCCTGAGTTGTAGGAAATTTGTTTTTTTTTTTATTGTCACTATTCTCGCACCACTGTTTTATGCTGTCTTCTTGTCACTCAATAACTTTAACCTTTTTCCTAATATTTAAACCTAAGAATTTCATTTTTTGTCCGTATTGAACTGAGAAGGATGATAGGAAAAACTTAAAACGGTCCACCTTTTCAATACAAAAAGTTATATTTTATTTATAACATGTATTTGTACTTGGAACTAGTTTCGACGCTGTGTTTGCGTCATCATCAGCCAAAATGGGAAACAGGCAAGCATGTAGGCATGTTGGCTGATGATGACGCAAACACAGCGTCGAAACTAGTTCCAAGTACAAATACATGTTATAAATAAAATATAACTTTTTGTATTGAAAAGGTGGACCGTTTTAAGTTTTTCCTATCATTTTTCCTAATAGTTAAACTTTCCCTGTTAGATGACATAGCTATCTGCTTAAAGAGACTACACAGAACTAGTGGACCATTTTGTTGTCTCGCCTCGATACTCCAATGTCGATGCCAAGAGTGGACCTCCTGTGCTGAAAGGGAGATTTATGACCTGCATTTCAAATCCCTACTAATGCCACTTTAATTGCTGAGATTCAGCAGGCTATCCTGTACAGCCTAGGTACACAAACATTTCCTGGAAGTACATGTAATACACTGTATTTGTGTATTCAAAAGTCTTTTGAAAAGTATAAACAGTGCTGTGCAGTTCAATCTTCACTTTATATCTGTCAGTGAAGAGATCAGCGACAATGTGGTGTTGCTTCTGGTGGTATTTGAAAGGAAAAAAAAGACCCAAAAAAATGCTAGAATGCAATGGATTGAAAGTGAGCCACTCAATGGTGGAATGTCTTCGCTGCACTTTCAGAGATCTTGGGCTTCAAGTGTCAGATGTTTTTCTCCACTCCCAACAACTCCCAAAATGTAGCAGTTTTTGTAGACTGGTTGAAGTGGAAACTAAATTTGGCTGTGTTCTGCAATAAAGAGGATGCCACTGAAACTTAAAGGAAAGCTCTACATGACGGTGATGAGGCCTGCACTCACTTCGAAATGCTGGACATTCTAGGAACAACATGAGCATCATCTAATTGCCACAGAGATTAAGATGCTGAGAATGGCAGCAGGAGTTTTGAAGAAAGAATACACATCGAAGAGGAGCACTTTGGAAGCACTTTATATGTGAAGGAGAGACAGTCGTAGAGAAGGTTCAGTGTGAACGGGTGACATGGTTCAAGGTGGAAAACAGGACAGATGCTATGCAGCCAAATGAGCACTTGATCTTGAGCAACCCAAGGTACAATGAAGAAGATGGCCTAAGAGCAGCTGGGCCCAACATATGAGGTGACTACTACTGCTTTACAGCTCCACTGATGTTGAAACAAGCAGCTGCCAACAACAAAACGTGGAAGCGGCTCCACAACCAGAACATCGTCAGTGAAGTACATCGATGACAAAATGAGGAGGAGCAGGGAGGAGTAGTGCACCTAGCAAATTGGCCTTGAAGTTAGGGTTGCATAGCTGTGAGCTTGCATTTCAGAGATGGTTGGTTTGAATCTCGCTGTCTGCAGCCCTGAAAATGGTTTTCTATTATTTCCCATTTTCACACCAAGCAAATGCTGGGGCTGTACCTTACTGAAGGCCACGGTCACTTCCTTCCCAATCCTGGCCGTTTCCCATCCTTGAATCACCGAAAACCTGCAGTGTGTTAGTGCAACGTTAAACCACTAGCAAAGGGGAAAAAAGTGAAGAGGTAAAAGCATATTTTGGAACCTTGGAATAGGTGACTGTGGCCATAACTGAGTGTGTCTGCGAAAGAGAAGTAATGTTTTGTTTTTAAAAATTCAAGGAGGGGATGTTCTGCCTAATCAATACTGTATTCTTTTAAAATACAATTATATTTTACATTGAGACAAGGGACTGATTTTGGTCCTGTTTAAGAATGATTAAGGAATCAATATGGACAACTTGAAACTGATATCATATTAGAAGTAAAGTTAGCATTTGTTGGGACATAAGATTCTGTCTGTATTATGGGAGTGTCCATAAAGAGAGGTTTCACTGTGTTATAACTCATGTAGCCCTTAAATCAGTAGAATATAAAGGTCTAATTCTGCCCTTCTGGTGGCCATGATCGTTAAGACGAAGTCGAAACGGTCTGACACCATGGTTAGCCGGTTCAAGTTCCATTGGTTGAAAACATTTTCACGTTTTGAAAACATGTTGGCCGGCAGGGTAGGGGAGGTGGTGGTATACAATTTCTAATCACTCTTCTCATGAGGTTGATTAACTCCTCTCATGAGGTTGTCAGGAAGGACATCTGGTCATAAAAATCCACCACAAAGGATTCATCTTGTCTCATACCCGACCCCGCAGAGAAAGAGGACAACAGTTGGACAGACAAACAAACAAACATAAAGGCCTAATTCTATTTGTTCATGTCTGAAGGCAGAAAAGATAAATGGCGCCATACAACACAGAGATAGGTCAATGATATTTAAGAAAACTGGGTAGTAAGTCTATAATGCACTTGTGCTGGAACCATAGGTACAAGGAAGAAGTCTAAGAATAAAGAGTTACATACCTGGTCAGAGATAGCAACAAACAACATAATGTGTAAACATCAGTCCCACATCAACACGACACTTATTGACGGAGTGTCGATATGAGAGTGCAAAATTTTATCTGTCAAAATATTTTGTTATATGAAACATTAGATAGCATTTACCCTCCACTTTGCACACATTTAATTCTTTCCAGTTTGTTATAAATTTCAACCAATAGTAGCTCACACCTGCTTGAGAAGAAGCATGTGCGATTTCTTATACACTTGCTAAAGCAATACAACTGATCGAAATACTTATTGTAACACATATTATTCTTCATCATTAAATTCTCCTCCTTACTGTGTACTTCATTTTCAGAAGAATTCGGGAGGTATTTACAACAATGATCCATGCATTTCTCTTAGACCTACAGATTTTCCAACTCCATGCTGGACAGCCCACTCAGTTGCTTGCTTTGAAATGCTCCTTTATCACTTAGAAAGTGCAGTTTTCTGGCAAATTGCTAATCAGCATTTTTATAGGAAATTAATTCTAAATCCCATATGTATGTTCCGTTTGTAAAACTACCAGGTTACCTGTTATTTTGTTTTTCATACATCAAAACAAAGAAAAGCTCCTTTCTTTTTTTCCCCTGGAAAACTATTACAGAATTAGGAGAGAGATGTACAGTAGAACCTCCGTTATACAAAACACTCTTATCCGAACCAACCAGGAAAAAGATTTGGTTAAAACACAAACATTTATGTTATGACAAAGGGGACAAGTAACTGAATGTATGTGAAATGTGGAGAGTGAACCACAATATCATTACATTCTACAGTACTTGTCTACAGGCTTAGGGAAACTATTTTCAATGCTCACTCTGATGGGATAAGTTTTATAATTTTTCTATATGATTATCCAATCATCGAAGTTGATAAGCTTTCTGTGACATACAAGAATTGTGTGAAGACGACCACGCTCTCGTTTACCAAAGCGCAGCATGCAGAAAGGGCTGCGACCCTTATGGGACTTGCCCTATGTGTGAGCATAAGGCTGTTCCATACTGTGATCAGACTCCCAACTCTTCCTCCCCCCCCCCCCCAATGTTTGTGCCTCCGCGATCCGACTTCTCTCTCATCCCCTCAGTGTCCTAGCCAATGGAGCACTGGTGTGAAAACATCTTCCCATTTTTTTCAAGTCCACATAATACAATAATCCATTTTATAATAATGTTGCAAAGCTTGGTTAGGAAGTTGCCAGAAATCAACAATGAATATCAAATTATTATTATTTAAATGTTGCTTAACTCAAATTTTCTCTGTCAGTGTCCTTCAATAAGATCTGTCTAATGATTAATAATATAAAAATTGTGCAAAATAAACATCACTAATTCTTTCGTAGTTCTGTTAAGTAGCATTCAAAAGATACATGCGAAAAACTGAGGCTTCATATAAACACCCTCTTCTAGTTTTAATATTGAAGTAACCAGCAACTAGATTTTAAGTTAGTCTATGCATGAATGAAATACTAAAGATTGTTAAAAAAATATTCAAACACTTTTAAATTGCTGCATGATCAGGCGCGCACATGCGCGGATAGAAATCAAACTATTGACTGTTTTTGTATTCTGATATAATGAAACAAAAATAAAATTGTTCTGTTTCTATGAAAAGTGCAGACAAAATTTGAATTTTACTTACGTAGATTGTAGAGCATTGCTTTAGTATACTACCATAAGCAAACACTTAGACACGAATATCTTCCCTCATTTATAATGTATTTGATATATTTAATATTATTATTATTGACATGATACTGTATATTCTTTTGGGCTTATGTCGTGTCCGGAAAAATAAGGTGAAATTCGTTACGTAAAGGAACTGTGTGAAGACGACCACGCTCTCGTTTACCATAGCGCAGCATGCAGAAAGGGCTGCAATGTAAAGAATTTCACCTTATTTACTTGACATGGCACATGCCCAAAAGCCTATACAGTATCATGTCTATAAGTATGGACCGTGATGGCATCAATGGCAACATTATTATTATTTACGCTGATGTCAGCAATCTGGCTGTAAGGGTCAAAGGGTAAACTGTCCGCAAAGAAAACTTTTCTGTTATTGATTTTGATGTCAGATTTGAATCCATTATCTTGGTATATTGATTTTGATGTCAGATTTGAATCCATTATCTTGGTATAATTGGATAATGGACTCTGCACCTGAAGAATATGCTAGGATCAAGTTATTGATGTAGTCAAAGGAGAAAGATTACTAGCCTTCCATCCCTTTGTATTGCCAGAGGTACACTGTAATTTCCAAGGTGCTTATTAAATTCTATCATATTTTCCAACTAATTGTATCCGTATCACAGACGATGTGTTAGAACCTGACAATATTTCTGTCCATTACCTGTATGATTTGAACATGGATTAATTGTTTGTAATTTATTTAGTCATACTGCAAGCTGCTCATGGGAGAAATGCTTGTCCATTTAGTGAATAAATGTCACAAACATGCTAGAAAAACATTGCTTGAGCTATTGCAGTAGTTAACAAGCTCTGAAAAATAACGGGGCTACCAGAATGCACAGCAAATAGTGGAGTTAGAATTCTGTGTGAGATATATGCAAACAAATTACAAATATACTGCATGATCAGGTGCACACACCCACACAGAGAGAAATAGAAATCAAACTATTGACTGTTTTTGTATTCTCATATTATGAAACAAAAATAAAATTGTTCTGATCCTATGAAACGTGCAGACAAAACTTCAGTTTTACCTAATGTAGTTTGTAGAACATTGCTTTGGTATACAACCATAAGCAGGCACTGCCATACGAATATCATCCCTCATTTATAATGTATTTTATATATTTATTATGCTGATGTCAGCAATCCAGCTGTGAGGGTCAAAGTTTAAACTGTCCCCAAAGTGTTTGCTAAGATTGGAGTCGGGGGATCTCTTAAGGACTGAAGTAGTGAATAAACTTTCATTTTCACTATAATTGATTTTTGATTAAAGGCTATTAGCTGCAATAAATTTATTATTAAAGAGGGAAAATGGGAATTTTGAATTCAGTGTATCAACATCAGATGAAACCTCTACACACTGAATACTGGGTAAACAAGGTGAAAAGGGTGCTAGACAATAGGAATGGAAGGTTGTTGGGATAAAGAGTTTCAGAATAAAGAAAAGATACAGAGTAAGAAGGTACCTGTAAGCATGAAAGGTACTGTGAAACTCATGAAAATTAAGAGATAAATTTCATGTTGATTGGTCCGTATTGAACTGTGATTACGTAGAAAATTAAAAGTTTTAGTTTAACAGTTCCACCTTTTCAATACAAAATTTTTGCAATGCGGTTTACATTAAAAATGAAACATTTATTTGGTATTAGTTTTGACCTAAGGTCAGGGTCATCATCAGCCAATAACACAAATTGCACAACGTATCAAATGGTCCATGAACAATGTACATATGCCATAAAAATATTGTGGTTTGATGCTAAAAGTTGAGAGTTGAAGATGAAAAATAGTCACAATTGTGATAAAAGTTTTAATTTATGCATAAAATGCATTAAAATAAGGCACATAACTGCCGTTGAAGGATGATTCAAGTTAATATGGATGTTGATGAGTCTTAAAACTTGCGTATCCTTCATTGCAAAGTTCTGATACCTATAAGTCATTATATGGTAGCAGTGGCATTTAGAAATTAAGTTATGCACATGCATTGAATAATGTAGAAACATGTTACGTTGTTGCCGTTCAAAGAGCTTCTAGTTTGATGCCCTTAAAAACTGAAGGCGAAAGTTGCGCATGAAGGTCAAATTATTTCTATGAAATAGGTGGTAAAGATTCGCAGTTCAGTGCGGAAACAAGTGGACCGATAAATAATAATAAAAGCCAAATTAGTACAAGGGCTGTTGAAAAAGGGGCCGATCGAATAGTAAAAAATAATTAAAATTATGATACATGGCTCACCTTGCGCTGTGGTGTGTTGGACATATTGCATAACTGATATGAAGGGAAGCATGAGTAGGGAAGATTAGGAAGGGAGGGGAAAAAACGGAGTAGGGCAGATCGGAGAGAACGGGGAAGGGAGTGGAAAGTGAGAAGGGGCTATTTTTATGCTGGGGATGAGGGGTGTGGGAATAGAGGTAATTGCTGCGGAAAGGTGCCATGAATTGAATGAAGATACACGCACTACAGTGATGGAAAACTTTTCTCCCACCATAATTATTTGCCGTTATGAGCCATTGTGTTGATGTAAATAAAATTAAAAATCGATATTAACGGTTATAGTTTGAAATCATGGCTTACGAAATATCAAAACTGCCACAAACTTCACATGTGAGTATAAGTGCAGTGTAATTTGAAATTCAAAGTGTTATGAGCATTAGCAAATCTTGAAATACAGAATATCTAAGCCAGTAGGATCGTTCCGATACCTAAGATACAAGGTAAGATAATGCCAACTCCTTCTGAAGTGAACAATCAGTGCGACATCTGTCGCAGAGAAGTAGGCAACAACGAACATGGTATACAATGCGAAGGATGCGACAAGTGGCAACATGTTGACTGCAACGGTCTCACGCGAGGTGAATATGTTATTGTTGTTATTATTATTATTATTATTATTATTATTATTATTATTATGACGCCGTCTTCCTCCGAAGGTTGGCGATCCAAATGATTATGATTACACGCGAAACGACAGCCCGGAAAATTTCTATCAACGTATCTCCATACCACCGCCGCAAGTCTTTCAGCCAGGAATTTCTCAGTCTTCCCATCAATCTTCTCTTGAATGATCAGTCGGAGAAGTTCATATCGTTCACCTCTCATGATGTGCCCGAGGTAGCTGAGCAGCTTACGCTCCTTGATGGTTAAGAGAAGCTCTATCTTCTTGTTCAAGATGTTGAGGACTTCCTCGTTTGTCTTCTTTTCTATCCAAGATATTTGGAGTATTCTTCTGTATAAGTACATTTCAAAAGATTCAATCCGCTTCTCCAATAAAGGGCTGAAAGTCCACCCTTCGATACCATACAGAAGGACAGGAAAGACATAACTTAGCATTCGAACTCTGAGCTGGTGAATAAGGTCCTCATGGTATTGAACATATTTTTTGCTTGTCCAATCTTTGATAAGATTTCACATTTTGTATCACAATGCTGGTTCACTAGAGTTCCAAGATATTTGATGGAAGATACTTGTTGGACGATGTTGTTGCTGATGTAAAGGGAGGCCTGTTTTGGTGTTTTTGAGAATACAATCAGCTTTGTCTTGTTAATATTCAAGGATAAACCGTAGGTTTCACTGGTCCTCATGATGTTGTTTATAATGATTTGAAGATCACTAGGGTTGCTGGCTAACACAATCGTGTCATCAGCAAATCGGATGTTATTAATGACAAAGCCATTGATCTTGATACCTAGGTTAAAATCTTCCATAGCCTCACTGAACACAGCTTCAGAATAGATGTTGAAAAGGAGTGGGGACAAGACACATCCCTGGCGGACACCTCTTCGTATAGCTATGTCCTCAATAGTAGTTCCTTGTATTTTGACCTCTGCCATTTGATTCCAGTACAAATGGGTAATGATACGAAGATCACCAACATCTTCACCAGTAGATTTTAAAATCTCAACAAGTTTTACATGAGATACGCAATCGAAAGCTTTTCGGTATACAAAATTATTTCTTTTCCACCTAGTCGATACAATGATTGCTTAAGGCAACTTAATGGTTAAAAGTGGTACATGTTTCGTGTATTATCAACATCTTATGTTAATTTTAAGGACACTTCCTATAAAGCATTTGTACTTTGTCAATTTATGTATTTTTCATCTAAACAGTGTTATGTGGCTGAAGATGTTGATAATATACGAAACATGTACCACTTTTAACCATTAAGTTGCCTTAAGGAATCATTGTATCGACTAGGTAGAAAATAAATAATTGTGAATATATTGAAGTGTGATACGGACCATGAAGCTGATTTTATGTAAGTTTTTTCGTAGTCGATGGAGCCAGCGTGCACATCTACATTCATATCTAGGCATCTCTGGATCAAAACATTCAAGGAAAAAAGAGCCTCGCGAGTACCTAGTCCATTCCTAAAGCCAAACTGAGTATGTCCAACTTGGCACTCGCATTTGAGGTAGATTCGAGTGTGGATGATACGTAGAAATACCTTTAGCACATGGGACATTAGGCTGATCATACGATAATCATCACAATGTGATGCACTAAGCCTTTTTAGGTACGGTGACAAAAGCAGATCTTAGCCAGTCAGATGAAATTCTACCAGATTTATATATTGCTTTGAATAATGTAGTTAGCAGCTCTAGTCCTCTGCCATGGCCTTCAGCAATGAGTTTGAGAGTTTCTGCATGAATCTTGTCTGGACCTACAGCTTTTCCATTCTTCTGGAGTTTGATTGCATACAGTACTTCCTCTTGAGTTATATTTGGACTTGTTTCGCTGCCTTCGCCAATAAAAGGGGGTTTGTCTGGCCTTACATCGCTGAATAGGTTTTCAACATATTTTTTCCAACACTTCAGCTTGTCTTTGATTCCTACCAAAATGGTGTCATTGGCATCCCTCAGTATAGCTGTACATGGCCTGTGATATTTCCCTACAAGTTCCTTGATCTTCTTGTGGAGATTAAACAAGTCATGTTTCTCTTGAAGAAGTTCTATTTCTCTGCATCTCGCCACGAGCCATAGTTCTTTTGCTTCCCTACATTTCCTTCTCACTGTCATGTTTAGTTCTTGGTATTGGACTTTACTTACATTTTTCACTTTCCGTCTTTGGTCCATAAGCTGTAGAATATCTTCTGTCATCCATGGCTGTTTTCTTTGAACTGTTAGAATGTCATTCTCTTGAGTACCAGTGAGTATGTTCTTTAGTGTAGTCCATTATGATTCAGTATCCTCTGTTTCCAAGTTGTTTATTGTTCTCATACGTTCTTTGATCTTCAAGGTTGTTTGAGCTCGAAATACGGGGTTGTCAAGGCTCTTTATATGGAAAAATTGCAAACTTTCTTGGCTCTGTGTAGAATGCAAGCCACGGGCTTTGCAGAGGTGCAACACAAAAGGCGAAGAATCAATAAAAATTCTAACAGACAAGGTTCAAGAACTATTGACCTTCATGGAAAATAAATTACAAGAGAAAATTTGGGAAGAAATCGTATCTCTCCTACCAAAAGGAGTAGATAAATATCAAGCAGGACAACCCGTAACCAAGAAGATCAAACAGAAGGCACCAACGCCTCCAACTTCGGATGTACATCAACTTAAACTACCAAAGACGAAACCAACAAAATCAACGGCTCCTGATCCAGCGCTGGATGAACAACAGGTGGCGTACACGACTCACACATAATTAGAAACATAGAGGAAGAAGGGGAGAAGGAAGACCATACAGAGAACGATCAAGAAAACCAATGGGGAACTCATACTTATCGTAAAAGGAAAAAGGTCATCATAGGCACTAAGACTGAGGGAGATAACTGAATCAGAGCTGATGACAGTACTGCATGGTTGTACGTGGGCAAGCTACATAACACTACAACAACAGATGGACTAAAATCTTACCTGAAAGAAAACAGAATATCTGGAGAAATTAAGTGTGAGGAACTAAACAATAGGGGAAACAACAAAGGTTTCAAAATTGGGGTGGATTTCGAGAATGTAGAGAAAATCATCTCACCAGGACTGTAGCCAAAATGTGTTGTAATAAGGCATTTTTGTTTCTTCAGGCAAAGACAGGGTGGAGTACCCCTCCGAAGCTAAAGAAATGACTAAATTAAAAGAAACTTCGCTATTGCTTTGGAATATAGAAGGTTTGTGAAATGTTATGAGAGTGATCCCAGATAATGCACTACAAGGGGACATAGTCGTACTAACAGAAACATTCTAATAGAATAAAATTTATTGTAGCCACCTATTCAATACAATTCACCGTTTCTGGTGATATTTAGGGAGATCAAGAATCCAGCAGATGCAGCTCTGCTACAGTCCTCACTTAATGCCCTCTCAAACTGGTGCCGTACTTGGAAACTTATCCCCAATCCACAAAAATGCAGCCACATGACCATAACACTACGTAAATCTTCTCTACCGACATCATATTACCTATTTTGTTGCAGGTTATAAACTTCATTTTCCTTGTCCGTATTGAAGATCTACTTGTGATACAATTCCTTTAGTTTTGCCAATTGCCACCTTTTCAATACAATAAAAATATATTACAAACTTACATATTTATTATGATGTTTACATGGTACATGTTTCGCTCCTTTTCGTGAGCATCATCAGCCAAACTATCATTAATCTAAGATTGTGTAAGATCATAAAACAATTCCTTTGGTTCAAGATTACTCCTATAAAACTAATTGACAATCTTATAACATTTTATGTCTTATTTTATGTCTTAAGTTAACACTTTTTGTCTAAAATCTTCTTCAGTCCAAACATTTTATCGCCGAAACTCGTCCGGTGAACATCTTCACATGTGTTAAGACATATTTTATAGTTGTGTGACTTTTAAAATGTTATAAGATTGTCAATTAGTTTTATGGGAGTAATCTTGAACCAAAAGAATTGTTTTATGATCTTACACAATCTTAGATTAATGATAGTTTGGCTGATGATGCTCACGAAAAGGAGCGAAACATGTACCATGTAAACATCATAATAAATATGTAAGTTTGTAATATATTTTTATTGTATTGAAAAGGTGGCAATTCGCAAAACTAAAGGAATTGTATTATATTACCTACTCGACAAGCCCATCACCGTGGTTACGCAACAGCGTGACCTAGGTGTAATATTCGATACAAAATTACAATTTAAGCCCCATATAGAAACATATACAACCAAGGCTATGAAATTACTAGGCATTCTCTATCGCTTCACAGAAATTTCTGACCCCATTGCTCTTCGTCACTTCTTCCCCACGATCGTTCAACCTCTCTTAAACTACTGCTCTCCGATTTGGACAACAGCCGCCCCCTCCAATACTAAGCAGTTAGGCAGAGCAGTGTCCTTCTTTGCTGCAATTGTAACGAACAGAAACCCCAAGCTCAGAAATCTGTCTACGCAGCAGGTATTAATGGCAATTAATGTGTCACCGCTGCACATCAGGCAACAGGTAGCTGACCTGAGTTTCCTCCACGAGATCTTAAATGGACATACCGCTCGGAACATCTTGTCTCACTCTTCTCTCTCCGCGTTCCTTCCCGCTCCACCAGAACCAAAGACCTTTTCCACATTCCCCACACTCAGCACTCAATACTTCAACGATCTTTCCTAATCCGCCTCCCAACACTCTTTAACAATATTAATAGGAGACAAGAGCTTGATATAGCATCAAATAAAAGTGTATTCGAGAGGTGTGTAAATAGTATCTTTAAAGATAAGTTGGTGTGAAGGGATTATACCGCCATCTTGACCCACGACGACTTGGCTATGAACATGGACATTCTCATGGTTTTCGATTTGTACAGTTATTAGCAGGATGTGTACTTGATCTTGTTATATTTTGTTACGTTTGTTATATTTTCTTCTTCTTCTTTTATGACCACATAGGATCACTTTAGTCAGTCCGTCGTTCAGGTCTCTTTGAAGGGATTGTTCGGGCTTTGCGGTCCTCCCAGTACTTCTTCAGACGCTCCGATCTTCGTGCCCTTTCCTCAGTTGAAAATGTGCGTGTTGTTGGTTTGTTTTGTGTAAGGGTAAAGCGGAGGTTTGTATTCTTGAGTTTTGTATTCAATTTTATCTTATTTTTGGTGTCTTCTGTTGTAAGGCCTATTTCCTTCAGATCCTCTCTTACTTCTCTGATCCATTTACATCCTGTTGTGGTATTTTTTGAGACGAGATTGTGTTGTACTAGTTGTTTCAGAAGTCTCGAGTCCTGCATCCTCATGATATGTCCAAAGAATCCCAGTCTCCTCTTACGCATAGTATCTGTAATGGGTTCTAGCTCTTTGTACACGACTTTGTTAGGTATTAACCGCCACTGTCCATCTTTCTGATATTTTTTGTTGATACAGGTTCTTCCAATCCCCCTTTCAATTTTCTGAAGTCTGTCAGTCTTTGATTGTTTATTCAGGTAAAAGAGTGTTTCTGCTGCATATGTAGCTTCTGGTTTTATAACTGTGTTGTAGTGTTTTATTTTTGTATTTATTGATAGACATTTCTTTTTGTAGATATCCCATGTTAATTTTTGTTTGTTATATTTTATTATGAAAGTTTACGTTTGTTAAATAGTTTGTTGACAGTGCAAGTGAAATTTGCTCTGTGTAGCTGTATCTTGTGCTTCGTGAATAAATAAATAAATAAATATAAATTCTAAGTGATTTGTATGCCCCAATAGCATTTCAGCAAGAACATCGAGATAGAAACATGGGAGAAACATTTTACTTCGATTCTTAATTACAGAAACCTCACTACAAATATCAAAGTAGATGTAACCATGAATCAAACTACCAACCTATCACTGAAAAAGAAGTTGCAGAGATAACAGAATCCAAAAAGAAGAAAGCTCCTGGCCTCGATGGTATATTAAATGAATACTTGAAATCTTCACTCGAACAGATGAACATGTTATGGACAAAACTGTTCAACAAATGTTTAGAAAAGGGAGATATACTGCAGAGCTGGAGGTATTCCAAAATTAAAATACTTTACCAAGGGAGAGGAAATATGGACTTCTTACAGAGGTATTGCCATAGAGAACAATGACTTTTAAGTGCTCACTAAAATCCTTTGTAACAGACTGACCAAGCTGGGTGACAACTCTGTCCCAGATTCTCAATTTGGCTTTCGAAAGGGTAGATGGACACTCCATGCAGTAAAGAATCTTTTGAATGACGTCGATGATACCTTAAAGATGGAAAAAGGAAAATTCTTTGCAGTATTCATAGACTTCAATAAAGCTTTCGACTTGCTGGACAGAGAAGTACTTACCACGAAACTAGAATGCTTAACAGGAAAGGAAAACTACCTGTCCATAATCGGAAACATTCTATCGGACACGAGTGATCATAGACGATGGCATCACAACGTCCAGTGACATAACCCAAACGAATGGAGTACTTCAGGGGGGGCCCAGTGAGTCCTATATTATTCAATATCGCAACTTCCAATGTGACAAGAATCATCCATGAGAAGGATAAGAAAGTCGTGATTTACAGTACATGTGGGTTCAAATCCCACTGTCGGCAGCCCTGTAGATGGTTTTCCGTGGTTTCCCATTTTCACACCAGGCAAATACTGGGGCTGTACCTTAATTAAGGCCATGGCCGCTTCCTTCCAGCTCCTAGGCCTTTCCTATTCAATCATCGCCATAAGACCTATCTGTGTCGGTGCGACGTAAAGCCACTAGCAGAAAAGAGGTTCAAGATACACTTGATAGACTCGGAATGGGCTATAGAAAATAAATGCACAATTGACACAAAAAAGACAGTTCAAATGACATTCCGGAAAGGAGGAAAGATTGCATCAAGCGACCAATTATCCTTGGGGGGAAACAAATTAGCAATTGTAAATCAGTTCAGATATCTGGACATTACCCTCCAAATGACCCGGACCTCCTTCTCTATACATCTAAAAGAAAAAGCAACAGCAGCAATTATAGCCATGGAAGACATTCAAAATCCAGAAAAATTATCCTTGACCACCACGATGAAACTATTTCAAGCGAAAATAATGCCGGTTCTAACATACGGAATGGAACTTATATGGGACCGTTTAAAAGTAAGCGACCTACAAACCCTAGAGAAAGTGAAGGCATCATTCTTCAAGAGAACACTCGGTGTATCAAAATTCACCCGATCAAGATTTGTATACGTACTAACAAAAGAAGACTATACAAGAGATCAGAAATAAAATCCTACCTTCTGCCTGTCAGCAAACATTAAGAAGACGAGAAAAAAAAAAGAATTGATATTTGGTGGGAATTTTACAGCACCAACGTAATGACGAAAAGGGACTGGACCCAATCAAGCTTCGAGTTGAGACATTGATCACCAGGTTTGCATATCATAGTTTCCATCATGCAGTCTGCATCAGTAAGAGATTCCATGAACGGTGTGATTTCTGTATATGTGATTGTGTGACTACGCTAAACAAACATAATGCACACTGTGCGCACTTCTTAATTATATATTATTCTTCCAATGAAAAATTGGTTGTAACCATCGGATTTAGCAATATCTCAAATGGTGTTCAGTTCGTTTTTTAGTGTTTTTTTTTAAGACGTGGGTACATTAAAGGCTCGGTGAACTAAGCTATTGTAAGTTGCTCGTTTGTTAGTTTGTGGATGAACCTTGGCGGATTGTAGAAGCACTTTGAGTGGGTTTTCTGAAGATCTTATAATTTTAAAAAGTTGGGTGTCTGGTAATGCTTAAATCAGAATGGAAGATCAAAAGACCTTTACTAGAATTCTGCAAAATGAGTAAAAAGATGGCATATGACAGATTTACAAATGAAGTAAGAGGTATGGTGTGGTGGGTAATTGGTATATACAAAAATAAAAGTCAAAGAAAGAATCATTGTTTATTTGGATAAACTATAAACAAGGCACATCTGTTAAAGATTCTGTAAGGAGACAGATTCACTTGGAAACAGATACCTTGATGGTGAATCTAGGGTTAAAATAGAAAGATAGAAAGGTGATCGGCAGGCAGCAGTATTCGGTTTGCAAGGCCTAGGGAGTCGTTTCATTTTACGTTCCCTCTCTTTTGCTGATTCCTTCATTTTTAGAAGTCTGACATCTTCTGTTTTTATTTCTGATTATTGTTAAGCGAGTTTAGTTGCTCATTTGTACATCCTCTTGAAAAAATTACCACCACCTCAATTCCACACAGTTGTCAAGCTGTTGAATATAGATCTTCCCTATCCCATCGTCGCCATAAGACCTATCTGTGTCGTTACGTGAAGCAAATTATAATTTAACCCTCCAAGTGTGACCGTTTCACTCTTAAGTGCTGAGGATTCTTAAGACAGATACTTTTTTTAAAAAATTATATACATACATTATCATTAAAGACTGTTACGCCTTTCAGCGTTCAGTGTGCAAGCCTCTTGCTGGGGCTGTACCTTAATTAAAGCCATGGCCGCTTCCTTCCCATTCCTAGGCCTTTCGAGTCCCATCGTCGCCATAAGACCTATCTGTGTCGGTGCGACAAAGCAAAATAGCAATAATAATCTGCAAGCCACTGTGAATTTACTAAACGTCACCACAATCCTCTACTTGCAACTAGTGCTGTGGCCTCATTTAGTTCTACACCTCTTATCTTTAAATCGTTAGAAACAGTCTAACCATTGTCGTCTTGGTCGCCCTCTACTTCTCTTACCCTCCATAACAGAGTCCATTATTCTCCTGGGTAACATATCCTCCTCCATTCGCCTCACATGACCCCACCACCGAAACCGGTTTCCATCGAGTTCATTCCTAATGTAGCCTTTATCTCCTCATTCCGAGTACCCTGCTTCGGCCCTTGTTTGGAGCCATTTCTGATATACCTTCTTTTTATGTTTACAAGCTGCTCTCACTTCATCATTCCACCAAAATGTTTGCCTTTTTCCTTTACACACAGTTGTTCCTAGGCATTCCCTTGCTGTTTTTACTGCAGCATCCCTTAATGCCACACATTCTCTTTCTATATCCTGAACTTGCTTACTGTGTACTGTTCGTAACTTCTCACTAATCATATCCATGTACTTCTGTCTAATTTCCTCGTCCTGGAGATTTTCTACCCTTATTCATTTGCAGACAGACTGACTTCACTTTCTCAACCCTAGGCCTAGAGATACTTCGTTCACTACAGATCAGATAGTGGTCTGTATCATCGAAAAATCCCCGGAAAGCTTGTATATTCCGAACAGATTTCCTGAATTCGAAGTCGGTTAAGATATAGTCTACATATGGCATATGATATATCAATTTGTTCAGGAAGAATTAGAGAATAAGATAATTTTAGGATGTTTTAATTACAAGTGTCCAGTAAAAATATAATGGATGATTAGTCATATTTTTTTTAAAAATTCAAAAGTTATTCCAATTTTTGAGGTTGATCACATGCACTACATTATCTGAAATTCAATTCTAAGGTATACAAATGTGCCAAATTTCATTACAAGCACAATGATGTATAACAATAGAAACTTCAATGAATAATAAAAAGTCACAGGTAAAAAGACTCGGGGAGAGTCTGTTATGGTGGGTCAATGTGTCTAGATGTGCCTGGTAGGGTTAGCATGTTTGGATAGTGTACATCACTACTTGACGCATCACTATAGTCATGGATATCTAAATTAGGGTCATATTCTTCCTCATTTCCACAAGAAAAGTCCTCTAATGATAAATCACCAGGAAAATCTACATTACCAATGTCGTCTTCACTTTCATCACTCTCAAGCTCCTCCAATGCTTCTCTAATTTGCACTTGAACCACTTCGTTCACTCATGTTTATATTATAATAATCACTAAACTAACATAAACCAATGACAATAGAGTAAATCTTGCACACAATTATCACAAATTGGCTAGCAAGCAATAATCTTCAAACACCCGAAGCAGCTGGACAGTTTGAGTAGATGTAAACAAAGACCAGTTCACAGCTGACAAGATCGCCGCTTACTGCTTTCCTTCCCCAACGCAAGAGCAACTAGCACTGCCTACCAGATACAAAATTTCATTTTGCAGCGAAAATGTTTGTAAAATCATTTGTTATACCCATTTTACAAATCGTTTCACTGCGAGATGACAGCACTTAAGCCGAGATCCGAATCGTCTCGTAGCAAGACAACATAGCGCTTGGAAGGTTAAACATATTAACAGAATATAAGACGAGCACTAATGTAAATAACAAAGAGTGCTTGTCCTAGATTATGTCTAAAAATTCTCGTAACTTTACTATCTATATCTTATATGACAGCACGTAGTATGTTATATTAATAATGTTATTGTCCGCCTTGGTAGCGTAACGGTAAGAACTATCAGCTGCCGTTCTCGGCCCGGGTTCGATTCCCAGTACTACCAGAAATTTAAGAATGGCAGCAGGCCTGGTATATGGTTGAAATGGTACATGCAGCTCACCTCCATTGGGGGTGTGCCTAAAAAGAGCTGCACCATCTCGATATCAGGACACAAATTTAATAATTTAATAATGTTATTGATTTTATTTACCACCAACTACTTTGGCGATTTTCAGGAGACACAGAGGTGCCGAAATTTTGTCCTGCAAGAGTTCTTTAACATGCCAGTAAATCTACCAACATGTGCCTGGCATATTTAAGCACTTTCAAATACCACCAGGCTGAGCTGGGTTCAAACCCGCCAACTTACACGCAAAAGGCCAGCTCTTTACCGCATGAGCCACTCGGCCCAGCTAAGTTATAACAGTTTAATTTGCTTTGTTATCATAATGATTGGTGGTTTTCCTTGGAACACAACCGTTGTTTCCAACAATACTTTCAGTATTGCTAGAAAGAACAGTAAATGTGAAAACTCTGCTGTGATGTATGTACCGTATATCCCTAATTGGCAAATATTACATAATACTAGTTTTGTTTTAATAGCAAACATTATTGTGGTTAATGAAATCATTCCTCATTGGATTCTACTGTCTGTACCAGCTAATCACCTATTCTGTACTCCAGTCCATGGCAGTCATGAGTTTGCTGCTTATTTTCATTTTGACAATCTGGCAACTTTAAAATATTGTGCACAATTACCTACCATGCTGCAATTTTTGTAAGAATCAACAAAAGTCAATTTGCTTCAATTTACTTGCTTTGTGGAAGGTTAAATAAATGTATAATAATAGTAAGGTTTTAAAGTGTTGTACCATTCTTAAAAATAAATTTGAGTTCTTGGGTCCCATGGCTCTGTCTAGAAATATGAAAGGTCGCTACTGGAAGTGTGACCCAGTATTTCTTTTAAGTCTTCATTGTACCATTATTTTATCTGGTTGGGAGTGGACAGTTTACACTGTGAGAGATTATCGAAATTCCCTACAGTGAACCAATTACAGTCCATAGATTTAGTCCTTTTGTATAAATTTAAATTCAGATGTTATTTGGAATTCTAACTGAAAATTAAGCAATCTACTATAGTAGAATATCAGACTTACCTCACAATCTTGTCTTTCACTTTTGGTATATTGTATGAAATTGGCAACAGTGGGTGTGAGGCTTAACACTGATGTTGTCATTCCTCAGGTTGTCATTGTTGGTGTACCCATTGTAGAACTGTGACAATGTGTTTCAAGAGTATAAAATGTATAACATTCATGTGTTCTTTCAAGTAAGTTGGAAGACTTATATGTCAGCCTCATGTCCGTATATATACCGGCATGTAAAATACTCCTATGGGGCTAATTTCCGGCACCTTGGTTTTTCTGAAAACTGTAAAAGTAGTTAGTGGGACATTAAATCAATATTACTATTAAACAGTAATAAATCCTCAGTCATAGGAACAGATGGATAATAATCTTAGTGATCAGGATTAACGGTATTCTAGGACAAGTATATTTCTCATTCTTCATTACTTTCCATTAGTGCATGTTATATTTTCTTAACTTCCTTTGCTACACTTTTTCTGTACAAAAGAAATTTTTCTTTCCAGGATTTCTTAACATTTATTTCATCCTACAAATAAGTGAGGGGTTTCCTTTGTTAGTGCATGAGAATAATTATTTTTGTAATTATAATCTCTGATAACTGACTTGATGTCATGTTTGATTTGGATCAAATTTAAAATTGCCTCTGTATTGTTCAATCTGGTTTCTTCACAGACGTGTTCTGTTCAGATATTCTTCTTGTTAAATGACTTTTCCTACCTCTTTGTGCTGTTACATCCTAGTTAAGAGGTAATGAATGACCACCGCACTCTGTTGTCTTACAGTGCTGTAGTGCAAGCCTTGTTAGTTCTATGTAAACAAATATGTCTGATTCTTCAGCGCTGCCAACATCAGTACTTTCTTAATCAGTGAAACCCTGTTGCAATGACATAGATACATTGAAGTATCTGCATCTTGCCATTAACGTGACACTGATATATTATAAAACTTTACCTGGAAACAATGTTGGACAACATTTCACAATATAGCTAATTAGTGTACTGCCATATTGAATTTGTTTTTTTAACAATGCAACAAATGACAATTTGCTTGAACTATCATGTCATGGGAAGCGTCTTTGAAATTAATTCTCAGGGTTGTAAAAATATTCAGGACCGGGCGAGTTGGCCGTGCGCGTAGAGGCGCGCGGCTGTGAGCTTGCATCCGGGAGATAGTAGGTTCGAATCCCACTATCGGCAGCCCTGAAAATGGTTTTCCGTGGTTTCCCATTTTCACACCAGGCAAATGCTGGGGCTGTACCTTAATTAAGGCCACCCCTACACCACGGGGCCGGCATTTTCTGTTGTATAGTGGTTGATTATGAAGTCTGTGTGTGTTGATTTCTTAAAATGACAACATATTGAATGATGTTTCAGCCAGTGATGGTAGTCGTAGCCACAGAAAGTATACATGCTTCATTGTATTAGGTTATAAAAGTATATGTTCATGTAAGGGTGGGTTGGTGTGTCTTTGGCATTCATAACGAACACACCTCTCCTCTGCAAGCAATTAGAAGTAAGATTAGCTTCATTTTTATCTTTTGCTGTAATGCTGTTAACTTTTCGGGGCCTTTAGTTATCTAATACCATTTTGTGGTTATAGTAATTCTCTGTGTTCATCCCTTCAACTACTGAGAAGCTCTATAGTACTAGTAATTTCTCTGTAAAAATAGGCTAGCAAAGCTTTTGGCGCGGATCATTCGCATTCAACTTAGTCAGCTGCACTGGAATTCGATTGCACAGACATAAAGGAGACGAGTACCTAACCTTCTATAGTACACATCTGATCTCAGCAACGTTTCTTGGAAACATTTTTGGAATCGTGCTACATAGATGCTGTTAAGTTTATGAAACTGCTTTTCAATGTGATCATTTAAGACCGACTCCAATCCTCAGATCGTAATATTTTTAAAAATCATGGCGGCCGAAGTAGCCGGATTGCTGAGATTGGCTAACGCAAAAATATCACATACAGTGGCGGTAATTAAACATGATGCATGTAACATCAAAGGGAAAATCACTTTTTCATGTACGAAAACGCTTCGCCAACAAATACGCGCCGCATATAATCAACTAGAATCACATATTTTCTACTAGAAAAGAAATGTAATTTTGTCAAATAGTGTTTTCTCTTATCCTATTTCACTTGGCTGGATAGATGAAAATACATGATAAAACTGTTAAAATTATATTTATAAGATCATTTTGAATGTTTCAAAATAAATTAAGATGCGAGATTCCTCAATTTATTCGCTCTCATGAGAACTAGGAAACATAATTTGTTGCCTTAGTTTTGAAGTCGTGGACAGTTTTATATTCAGCACCCAATGAAAGGGAAGTACACCCGAAATAATGTTATTGGCTTTACTAATTAAGGGTTATAAATTTCATGTTGTTGGTCCGTATTGAACTGAGAATAACATATGAGTAACAACACAGTAAAAGTTTCCACCTATTCAATACAAAATATATTCACAATATTTTAAAATTACATGGTACTAGTTTCGACCCATCTAGGGGTCATCATCAGCCACATCAAAGCAAAGATCACTCTTGACGAAATCCTAAGAACATGTTAATTTTAACAGTAAGATTATTATGGAATAACAAGTGAATGTGGTAAATGAAAAGAGATGTTAGTATGGGACAGGTGAGTAAATAAATATACAAGGAATATACAATAAGAGGTTTGGAACAAAGTATAAAAGGGGGCTTAGTGTTGTAAAAATTATATAATCATGGAAAACAGTAAGTCCTCGAACCCTCGTATTAGCAAACAAGGGCCCTTTACTCGACATAATGGAAAATTACTACGTACACCTAGACCAATACTTTAACGCCAGTCGCAATCTCAATGAAATCTCAGAGAAACCCAACATACTCTTCGATCTATTTATCACTTTCCTCAGAAACAATAATGCAGCCAACCAAAACTCAATCCTAAATTTAATCAAAGGTACTTTTCCGAGACAATTACCCTTTCTCCCGCACCCTTCAGCCCCTCCGTAAGCCCTCTTCCCCTCCTAAACCACCTCCACTCTTCGTAAGCCATATATAATTTTATATGTGTCATTTCACATTGCAATCTTCATTATAAGGACTTACTGTTTTCCATGATTATATAATTTTTACAACACTAAGCCCCCTTTTATACTTTGTTCCAAACCTCTTATTGTATATTCCTTGTATATTTATTTACTCACCTGTCCCATACTACCATCTCTTTTCATTTACCACATTCACTTGTTATTCCATAATAATCTTACTGTTAAAATTAACATGTTCTTAGGATTTCGTCAAGAGTGATCTTTGCTTTGATGTGGCTGATGACCCCTAGATGGGTCGAAACTAGTACCATGTAATTTTAAAATATTGTGAATATATTTTGTATTGAATAGGTGGAAACATTTACTGTGTTGTTACTCATATGTTATTGGCTTTACGTCCCAATAACTATTTTTTACGGTTTTCGGAGATGCCAAAGTGCCGGAATTTAATCCTGCAATAGTTCTTTTACGTGCCAGTAAATCTACCGACACAAGGCTGATGTATTTGAGCCCCTTCAAATACCACTGGTCTGAGCCAAACCTGCCAACTTGGGGTCAGAAGGTCAGTGCTTTAACCATCTGAGCCACTTGGCCAAAGTACTCCCGAAATGATTATGTTAACCCAATGAACGGCCCTGGTAATGCTGACATGGCATAGCAGCACTTCACACAATGATGGTAACCTTAGTAATGAAATGTTCAGACACTAAAGATACACTAGTAATCGGTTTTTGCGCATTAAAAATCATGAGTGCCAAAATCTCTATTGACTCTAAAAACTGATACTTAACCACATGGACGAGCTTCGGTTCGGTGCAGTCTGCTTGATAAAAGATAACCACAGTATGAATCGGATGTTGGTAGTGTAAAACCCTGCGTTACAAACCCAGCTAAGCCCTTCAAGTCACTATTTCTTCTGTTTAACAGTATACAGATTGCTCCATCTGTCACACAAGTTTTGTTACACTCCAAGATCCAGCCAAACATTTCCGCAGACAAGCACAGATTATTGTAAAATACACTTGCATCTAAATCACTAGACTCTTTAAAGCATATAGGCACTGACGGAATATCACAATATCAATTATATTCTATCTAAATTAATATTTTTTGAGGAACACGAATAGGTTCACTGTTTGGAATTAGAGAAAAATCTTCCCTAACCTCAGACTTATTTTCAAAATAATATATGCAGACTACAGTTTTATCATTGACTTCAAAATAATCACGATGTATATTCCTACTCCAGTTCTCTCTTAATGTTTTATTCCGTAGAAAACTTAAGAATAATTGTCTGAGAGGCATTGGCATAGTTAGACTTAGACCTGGTTAACAACATAACACGATCAAAACAAACACTAGTCTCGCATGACTGCACATGAGTACAGATCCCAGGTGTCCACTGACTCATATAAATACACTCCCACACTTATATTCTACAAAGAAACTAACATTTATCGTCAGCATGCATGAAATGACAGAGACTACATACGATTACAACAAACTAAAACAAACCCACATTTCCAACATGTCCGGCTACTCGATTCGCCATCTTTGATGATCGAGAGTAGCATTAAGGTCGGAGGATTGGAGTCGGTCTTGGATAATTCCTCGGGAGTGTTATTTACAGGGGTGCTTCTGCACCCGGTGTGCATATTGAGATATTGAAGTATATGCATCTCCCTTCTGCCATTTTACAAACAGACCAAAACAAAGGGAACTATGACAAAGTAAAAGCCCTTTCTTTTGCATTTAAACATAATTTGTAGTCTCCATTGAAGGGACTGTCTCAACTGTTATCAGTCGCAGAGCTTACAAATGGACGGGTTGGCTTCAAAATCCTCCAGCATCAGCATCTCATTCTATTTGGCCTGTTACAAATTGATGTAATAGGTAATAAAGCATACTGATTGTTCAGAAGAAATATTAAAATGCAAAATGTATCAGCCAAATCTGTTAGCAAAATATTTGCTAAAATTATAAAACTGCATAAAGATTAAGCCAACAGAAGTGCATACTAAAGTCAGAGTCTGAAATATGAAATCAAACCAAAATTGGTATCTAGCAGTTTTATTTTTATTACGTACATACATCTTCTGTTCACAAAATATTTGCTAAAATGATCAAATTGTGTAAAGATTAAGCCAACAGAAGAATATACTAAAGTCAGATTATGAAATATAAAGTACCGAGCTCGATAGCTGCAGTCGCTTAAGTGCGGCCAATATCCAGTAATCGGGAGATCGTGGGTTCGAGCCCCACTGTCAGCAGCCCTGAAGATGGTTTTCAGTGGTTTCCCATTTTTACACCAGGCAAATGTTGGGGCTGTACCTTAATTAAGGCCACTGCCGCTTCCTTCCCATTCCCAAGCCTTTCCTATCCCATCGTCGCCATAAGACGTATCTGTGTCAGTGCAACGTAAAGCAAATAGCAGAGAAATATAAAGTCAAACCAAAATTGGTATCTAGCTTTTTTTTTTTTTACATCGGTCATCTTAACACTAGAACCGTCGGAGCGGTCAAAATGACCGCTACACATTTTCAAAGCCTTCTTTTGACCACATTTTTTGTCCTATTGTAAAGAGCTTCAGTGACTTTTCCTGATTACCGGTCAGAATCATCCGTATTAAATGTAATTAATTTTGCGTCATTGGATAGGGCGTAGGTAACGAGTATACCTAGAACCGCCGAAGCGGTCATTTTGACCGCTGTATTGATTATCATAATAAAATGTGTTAGAACATGTGCTTATTCCTCTGGTTGAGATAATATTTGTTTATAATTATTCTCCCTGCAATAATGTAAGCACAACAATGAAACTCTGATAGTCTACGCACGGCCATTGTTCAATTTCCTCTTTATTCGTTTATTGAAAGGCGGCTACGAGGGCTAATGGTTCACTCTCCTCTGAGAGTAGCGAACATTCTTCCGCTCTCACAATCCCCTTCAAGGCCTCCCTCACCCCTCCTCTCTCCGTGAGCCAATCACAACCTTGGGACAACTGTCCACTAATCTCTCTCGGCAGTCTGGAGCCACAGCTTCGTCAGCTTGTCACAGACCATGGCTCGTAGACCACCGACCCTTACCGATGAAGAATTACTCACTCTACTGCATGACATTCCAGATGATATGTCTGAAGTTGAATGTGACCCAGATGTAGAGGACCTACGAGAAGAAGCTGCGGACGAAGATTACTACCAACCAAGTGTCCATTCTGAAAGCAGTGATTCAGATGATGCTGAATACCAAATTGTTGAACCAGGTAAGTTACAATAATGATATACGTTATCTTGATGTCAACATTTCAACTTTGGTACTCAAATTCAACATTTAGACTGCAATTATGCCTGGTATAGGCCGAGAACTGAAAGTTATCAATTGTTCTATTACAGCAGCAGAAAATGTAGCACGAAAAGCTGGAAATAAGAGGGGACGAATCAACACAAGCCTCCCAGGAACAAGTAATACGTTGCTAGGTACAGACGGCATCACGGAGTGGACTGTAGGAGAGTTTGGGAAGACTACACCTGGCAGGATGGCTTGTCACAACATCTTGAAAGAAAATCCAGGACCTACTCCATATTCAAAGCGGCATGTTTCTGACGACAGTGTAGCGAGTGCATGGCGTCTTGTTATTGATGAGTCTATATTGAAACACATCAAACACTGTACGGAAACGGAAGCAAAACGTGTTCTAGGTAATGAATTGTGGAGTGTAAGTTTAGAAAAACTGGAGGCATTCATTGCCTTAGTGTATGCTCATGGTGTTCTTGTAGCCAGTAACACTGAACTTGATGAACTCTGGTCTAAAAAGTGGAGGCCACCATTCTTCAGTGAAACAATGGGGAGGAATTGTTTTCGAGAAATTCAAAGATTTTTGCGTTTCGACGTCAGAACTACAAGATCAGAACGTTTGAAGACTGATAAATTTGCGTTAGTATCAAAAGTATGGAACAAATTCATTGAAAATTGTCAATTGACTTATATTCCAGGTGAAAATCTGACGGCTGATGAGCAGCTTTTCCCAAGCAAAACAAGGTGTCCATTCTTACAGTACATGCCGAACAAACCAGATAAATTTGGAATTAAGTTTTGGCTTCTTGTGGACGTTGACTCAAAGTTTCTGTGCAATGGGTTTCCTTACCTAGGAAAAGACGATCTCAGAGGACGTGACGAGACTCTTCCCGAAAGCGTAGTAATGAAGTTGATGGAACCATTTCAAAAGAAGGGGCGAAACGTGACTACAGACAACTTTTTTACAACAGTGAAACTTGGTAAGAAGTTGAAAAGTAATGGTACGAATATTGTTGGAACCATTAGACGATCAAGGAGAGAAATACCTAAAGCTGTGAAGGCTATGAAAGCTAGTCTTTACGACTCAACTCTCCTGAAACATTTCAATGACACATTTACTGTTTATCAAGGTAAACGAAACAAGAACGTCCTTCTATACAGTACTTTGCACTCAGAAGTTGAAATTCAAGCTAATCCCAAAAGGATTCCCGAAACAGTAGACTTCTACAACAATACAAAATATGGTGTGGACGTGGTGGATCAAATGGGAAGAAAATATACTGTTCGATCCGCTACCCGAAGATGGCCTGTTCATGTATTTCATAATATTCTTGACTTGGCAGCTATCAATTCCTGGATCATTTTCAAAAAAGTGACCGGGAAGAAGATCAGTCGCCGAAATTACATCCTGAAGCTGGCAGAGGAGCTTCGTATGGGGTACATGGAATCGAAACCTAAGTATGTGGAAAGAGAACCCGAATTTAGGGAGCCTGTGGAAGGAAATGTACAGAGGAGGCAATGCCAAATGAAGAAATGCAGGAATAAGACAAACTTTACCTGCAGAAAGTGCAAACAGCGAGTGTGTGGTTCTTGCTCAAAGGACATAACTAAGGTCGTGGTATGTAGTTCCTGCTTCTAAAGACGCAGAATTGCATCAGCGTGTGCAAATACACTAAAGGAAAAGAAAGACAGTGTTTCAAAAATATGGTGTGGTACGTGGATTTGGCGAACATATTTCAGGTCATGAATTACACTAAATAAAATGTTACAGTAATTTTCTTTTCTGTTAATATGTAATAACTATTTTACAGTTTAGACTAAAAGAATTTGAAGTAAAAGCAATGTTTGTTTATTAGATAAGTGTGTTTTAGAGAAACATATCTGTGTTTGTAATAAATTAAGAAAATATTACATTTGCAATACAATGAAATAATTTGTTTCTTTTCTGCTTTAGATCCCATAATTAATGTTTTATAAACTTAGTAACACATATTTGAAAGTATGACAATGAGTTACTATACGTATTTAGAATAAAAATAATAATTCCAATACAGCGGTCAAAATGACCGCATCGGCGGTTCTAGGTATACAATATGTTCCGGCGGTTCTAGTGTTAATGGAAGCAGGTAGTTCCTTAGTCTGAAAAACTCGCAAACTACACTAACCTGCTGCCAAAGTGGCCTTTAGGGAAAACTTCAAACGGTTTTGTGTAGACCCACAAGATTTATTACAGAGATGCAAGAAAGTAAATGGTGTGAAGTGTTGTGGCTAGCCAAAAGTTGTTGTAAGTGCTGTGCTCTCAAACATTCCTTAAGGTATGTATTTTTTTGCATCAACTGAGCATTTATTGCTGAAAATAAAGCAATAAGGAAGTAGTTGTTAAATTGGTACAGAAAGTGGTTCTTTGAACTTTTTGTAATTTACAAACTTATCTTGAAATTGTACCAGTCTCCTCTTCCTCTAACCTAACCAAAATCAAAAGGTGCTTTTTTGTCAAAGCATTCCATGTGTGTGATACTTGTTTTAAGAATTTTTGAAGTCAAGGTGCATGTTTTAGAACAGTTTCTGGTAGCCTATAGACTATGTATACTGTAATGCAGTCCTGCAAGGGATGTTTCTAGTGGCATTCTACTTGCTAGCTTTTACCTATACAGACATAATTCTCACTGCTAACAAAATCAAAACTTAATGAAATTCTGAGGTTTTCATGAATTGGTCTAGCACTATACATTGCAATTCAAATTTGTACACAGCTTGAGAAGGCTACTTTATGGCATGTATTTTCAAAATCCATGTTCCACATCAATACTCAAGTTGTTTATTCATTGTCATCTTTCAGGACTCAGATCTGTATGATTTTCTTTTCTCATATTCTGTACTGATAATTCTACAATCTCCTTTGCTATTACTACATCCTGTGCCTGTGTCAAGTCTTTTCTTGGTGTAATTGTTTGTCTTTCCTTTTTTTTTTTTTTTTACATATAAAAAGACACAAAAAGAGAGTAGTTGGATTAGAATTATTTTGATGACTTATTCTGTTAATCTAGACTGTAGGTACACTCAGCCGCACAAAAATATTTAATTTTATACATTCTCGAAATGCAGGGATATTTGTAAATTGTTGATAGCTGGTGGCCAAAGAGAAAATACTTGTAATTCTATTTCAAACGAGAGATTTTTAAAGAGTGAAATCTTCTGTGACTGCCAATTCTTGTGCGGTTGAGTGTACGTATAAAGATTTTCTATATGGACTGATTGTAACCAATCCTGGAACTGGAGGTCATTTTAAACAGATATTTTGCAAGAGCAGTATCTCAAACATGAATGTTATTGGAGTTCATCCAATGGTAAAATCTTTTAATATACTAAATATACTAAAAACATTTTATACTAAAAACAGCTTTGGCAAATCCATCCGTTCTACTGGACTGATTTGCTTCATTTCTGTTTTATTCTCTCCGGAATTACCTGCCGGTGAATCATGAGACATTGATAGGTCTCTAAGTTCAGCCAACTTTGAGTAATCATAAAATCAAAATTAAATGACCACTCCAATAATTGAAGGCGAAGATTTACCCTAACACGCAATACATTCTGTACTTAGCGAGTTACTAAGTGACTGACAATTTCATTAATATTCTGATAGCCTATACTGTAAGTGATTTTCATCCTTAGTAATGTGATCCCATGCAGCCATGTGAGTTATCTGACCTATTTATAACAAATGCTGCTGAGCAGCACGTGTCCACTAATATATTATCAAATCACAAAAGAACAACTTTAGGTTATAAGTTTCTATGGTAAAGAATGATAGAGGTGACAGTGGAAACATCTGTGGCGCCTCGATACCGGGTTTGCTTTTTGGAGAGGAGATGTGCTCAATGCTGGCTAGGTACTGATGCGACCACCCTAAAAAGTATTAAAACTGAGACAGCCTCAAACTACTGATTACCACCATTTTCATTGTTCGTCTTGGCCGGCTGTGATGAAGTTAATGTTCATATTGTCTCCCAATAGAGCTTGCATGATGTGTGAAAATAAGGAAAGAGTGACATTTGATTCTGATATGGCGATTTGTAACCTCCTCCTCCTGGCTGTCATCGGGGCAATCTGATTCTTTTTCTCAGCAAGTTGGGAAGGAGCGGGGGTAGCGAGTTCATACCATTCTCGTAGATTCTGTAGCCAAGATATTCTGCTTCTTTTACTTCTTCCTTCCTTTTTCCTTGTAACATAAGCTGAAGGAGTCTATACTTATCATTTCGAATGTTAAGGCCAAAGTACTCTTGTTTCTTCTTTTTGATGTTTTGCTTCGCCTCTGGCTCCTTTTCAGTTGTTGGAATATCTCAGTGTTATGTATTATATCAACCCATGATATTTTGAGCAGGTGTTGGTAGTACCTCATCTCGAAGGATCAACGTTTTTTGGCTGTGTTCTCTGTTAAGGCCCAGGTCTCGGCACCATAGAGTAAGACTGAGAATACATAACACAGAAGTAAATGGAGATGGAGATTAGTATCATAGTCCCAGTTACAGAGGATTTTACTCATTCTCTTGAATGCAGTCCTTGCCTGTTCAATCTGAGATGTAATATCAACAGCAGAACATCATTTATATAACCTTACTTTTTGACACTTAGTAAAAAATTTTTTTCACATTTTAGGTGTACTCCAGGGGATGCTAGAGGTCTGTTGGCCGCTTCGCGACCTTAACTGGGGGGCTGTGCTTGTCCCCAGCCCAAGGTTTTTTTCACTAGCCGGATCTAACCAATCCAGACCAATAGTTTTGTCTCTAGTCATACCTAACCTATCCAGACCAATATTTTGTAATGCCAATGTTGGCAAGTCTGGGAACTCCTCGGAGCCGCAGCCAGAACTGCCACCATTTAGGATCTAGAACCTACTTCACATACAGGGTATTGAAGTTGACCAAAACATCTGTGTAATTAATATAATCAATTACAATCAAGAATTGGCTTTTAGATTTTTGACTTATTTAAGGCAGATACGTTAGAAGGAATCTCTCATATAAGATCATGTGTACTAGCCTCCAGAATGATGTCCTAATTTTCCTTTCTTTTGTAAACTATTCTTTTAACATTGCATGTATTAAGATTTCTGTTTAGTGTAATCGAGAAAGAACATATTACATTGATAACATGTTGCTGACAAGCAAATTTGTTTATTTCAGGGTTACAATACCCCCATCTCCACGTCGATGGCGTCAGACCCCTACATGTCCAACTATTACGGCACGTCCTTCCCATACCAAGCTTTCGGCGTGGGAGATGGCACGTGGTCCAATGGTGGCGATCCCATGACGTTCCTGAGCGGTTACGGAGGCCAGATGGGCCATGATTCCTATGGCATGGATGGTATGTTTGGAGGGGGAGGCGGTGGATTTGGAACTGCATTTGGACAGCCCGCAGCAGCTGCAGCAGCAGCTGCTGGATTTAACTACTTTCATGGCAATGGGGACTATTCAACATGGGGTAACTCGGCAGCAATGTCACGCAAACCCCATTATGAGGACTACTATCGAGGTGGAGATGGCATGTATGGTGCGGCAACTGCGACTGCTCCCGGCGTGGGAGGCTCCGGAGGTGGTGTGGATAGTTTGAAGGCGGTAGAACAGGGCATGCAAGGTCTGGGACTGTCGGACACACCTGGCGGCAGCAATGGGAGTGGAGTGACATCCAGTGGAGTGAAGGTGTCTGCTGATGGAAAGGACCTGTCTAAACAGGGCCAACAGGGCCCAGATGTGGTGGTGGGGAAATCGGGGGGAGGTATGGTGGACGTGGGCATGGTGGGAGGCAGTGGAATGGTGACAGTGCAAACAAATGTGGTAGCCCCTGCTCCTGCACCAGCACCCAAGAAAATGACGTGGGCGACCATCGCTGGACAGCCTGCCAAGCCGCAGCCTCAAGTATCATCTGGTGGCATGAAGAAGAAGGGGCCTGGTATGCCTCCTCCACCAATGGTGCCGGGGAAGCATAACATGGATATTGGCACGTGGGAGGGAAAAAATGGCAGTGGGGGTGGTTCTTTAGGTGGACCTAACAAGCAACCAGTTGGACCTCCTCCTCCAACGGTGAGACCAGCGTGGGGTGGGCCAGTGCGTGGTGGCGGACCGAGAGGTGGTGCTGGAGGACCCCCTACGGGCGGCGGACCGGGCTATCCACCGGCTGGTGGTCCACCACACCATCCAGGACAGGTGGCGATCCTCGCAGGACCGCATCATCCCCATCACCCTCACCATCCTCAGGGAGGCGGAGGAGGCGTAGGTGGTGGTGCTCCTCCTCCACACCATCATATGCAGCAACAACATCCTCCAGGGCCACACCCTGGAGGAGCTATGGTGCCTGCTCCCTTACCCTCACACCCAGTGTTGGATGAACTGCGCATCAAGAACAACTACAATCCATCAGATTTTGACCTAATGGCTGAAGGTGCCCGATTCTTCGTGATAAAATCTTATTCTGAGGACGACATCCACCGTTCGATTAAGTACGAGATCTGGTGCTCTACAGAGCATGGCAACAAGCGCCTGGATCAGGCATATCGTGAGCGTGAGTCTGAAGGTGGAACAGTTTATTTGTTCTTCTCTGTGAATGGCTCGGGACATTTCTGCGGTATGGCACAGATGGTTTCGCCTGTGGACTACCATTCGTCTAGCTCTGTGTGGTCTCAGGACAAGTGGAAGGGACAGTTCCGCGTGCGCTGGATCTATGTGAAAGATGTGCCTAATGCGCAACTGAGGCACATCCGGCTGGAGAACAACGAGCATAAGCCTGTGACTAATTCGCGTGACACTCAGGAGGTTCCTTTCGAAAAGGGTAAACAGGTACTTCGGGTGTTGCACATGTATCATCATACCACGTCCATCTTTGATGACTTTGTTCATTACGAGAAGAGACAGGAGGAGGAGGATAGCCGCAAAGTGGTGAGCGATGTGGTGGGACAACCTGGTGGGCCTCCGCAACAGCAGGGACAGCAGACGAATCAGGGAGGTGGCCCGGGATCTGGACGTGGTGAGCGAGGAGGTGGTGGAGGCCATCAACAACAGAAGGTAACTGCATTATTACAGTTAGAATTTGAATGAATGTAGCGCTAATACACAGTATGATGATTTATTATATTTGAATACATCTTATCGTAGGCAAAATTTCAGTTTGATGAAATGTATCTACAAGTAATTACTCTCCCTGCATGTTGAATCAAGTCTTTACAGACCATAAAAACTTAATTCAGTAAATTGAAGCCTTCTAATTTAGTGCTCTGTGGTGAATTACGGAAATCAAAGGCTTGTGTAAGAACTTAAACTGTCTTTGTCTTGTGTGTGTCCATTTATGCTTTTAAGTTACAAAAAATAAAAATGTCTCTGTTCTCTGTAGAGTGCCTGACTGTCTGCTTATGCCCCTCAAATAATTTTAAGAGAACTTTTAACAAATTTGCAAAACATATTTTTTTTGTGTTTAATCTTGCAATTTGGTCTGTATAAAAAAAAAGCTCCTTGTAATCTTCAACTTCAACTTTCTTCAGCTTATCCCAGTTATTTCTGGCGTTGCTGAAGCCACCCTTGCTCATTTTGGTTTTGGCTGGAGTTTTAAGACCGGATGCCATTCTCAGCCCAGGATTGACTGGGATTCAAACCTCAGTTTTCCGGTGGGAGGCCAGCAGCTAAGCCACTCAGCTAAAAATGCCGCCCCCTCCTTGTAATCTTCGGCTTTTTTTACTGTAATCTTAAAACTAGACATATTTAGGCTTTTGAAAATATACTTACCGGCTGCTATTTAAATCAGAAATGAAACATTTTCCACCCAAATCTTCACTTTGATGTAAATTTATTTCTGCAATTGCTAATTGCCGTATGACGAATACAATTTTCAATGACAATGAAATTATAATTTATATGCTAACCTGCTTGATAAATCTACATCTACTCCTAGTTATTAATAATTGATAATATAAATGATTCCGCAGAATTTGTACTGAACTTTTCAGTGCGTGAACAGCCACTTCTTGGCTTAATTGCTTTGAAATTGAAAATAACTTGCAACTATGCCTCTGGAATAGTTCCATGGCTGCCGATCATTAAGCTAATGACACTTTCTCTAATGCGTAGTTCGTTTTGAAATATGCTGCTGTTGGTTCATTTGACTTTTTTTCTCATGGTCAACCTCTTGTGGCTGTTCAGAGACTGTTTCAAATCGTATGCTAGTGTTGATGATGAAACTCTACTTTTATTTTTATTTTTTTATTGCAATAATGTCCAATCTTCTTGTACTCCCGTGGTAAGAATGCAGTGACTTCCTTAAAAACTTCATTATTCTCTTCTGGAAGAGAAGCTGCCATCTGTAGTAATAATAATAATAATATGGCATCAGTTACTGTATGCAGGCATTTTGATTTGGTGCCATCCAAGCTGCTTGCACGTATGTTTCAACATTCTGGTTTACGAAATTGTAGATTAAACCAGATCTCTCTTGGGCAATCTATGGATGAGTTTAATTTTGCCGGGTAAACACCAAATGTGTCGCCTGAAGTTCTGACATTTTACAGTACGTTATGAAGTCTCAATGATAAAGCTGGATTTCCCACCTAATCATCATCGATGTCCCACTCCAGTCACCCCGGTTTGGTTAACAAGTCTCCTCACTTCTTTCTGTCCTTTCACTTTTCCTGCTCCATTACATCCGTCACATCCAATCCAGCTTCTCTAATGTCCTTCCAAATCTGATCCTTCCACCTTCAAACTTCTCGGTTTCCAACTGGTCTCTTTCCCATTAACTTATCTTTTTAATTCCCTTCTTGCTACCATCTCAGTCTTGCTTTCTGTATGTTCTGTACTAACGGTTGTATATTTAACTCTTCTCTTATTTTAATATTTTGGATTCTATCTCTTCTTGTCTTTTTTACCGATGTTCTTAAAAATTTCATTTCTACTGCTTGGATCTTGACTATCTTGTCTCTTGCCTAATCAATACTTTATTTTGATGTATTTAACACATTTTTCAGTACCAGTTTCAGCCTCTACTATAGGCCATCTTCAGCTGCTGAAGAACCTTAATTTCTTAAAATAACATACAATAATATTAAAACACGACTTCGATATAAATTTAAATGTGTCACTGGTGTGGTCTTGATGCTCTATTCACAAATGAACTTCACACTTCACAATTTAACTTTTAGATATAATTTTAGACCTTCATAACTTCAATTTTATTACAAATTGTCTCATTTAAACTTAGAAATAAGTAATGTTTCAATATTGTATGTTGTTTTACCAAATTGAGGTTCTTCAGCAGCTGAAGATGCCCTTTAATAGAGCCCAAAACCGGTACTGCAAAATGTATTAAATACATCAAAATAAATTTTTAAAATATTAAGGGGGAAATCCAGCTTTATAATTGTTTGTTGGATATATCAATATGGGGCTAATGAAGCTAATAAACTATGACATCATGATGTGTCGGATGGACTCTCTTCTGTCCTTCAAACCATGATCTTGGCGTCCAGAAGGAAACACTCTACCACCTACGCATAGAGGGAGCCTTCACTGAAATGTGTTTTATCTGGACACGATCAGAGCAATTTCATTGCATGGAGGGCAAATTCTAGGTCTGTCAGTCTGACTATAGGTTTGTTCCAAGATGCTCCTGGATTGATACAGTACCATACCTGCTAAGTATTCCAATTTTTCCGTAAAATTTACGGATTTTGTGTGTGTTTTACGGTTGTACGGATTTTGAATATCTGCGCTTGTTTTTGCTTTCTGCGGTCAAATTGGCTTTGACTTACAATAATAGCTGGTAATACGAGATGCAGGGTGTTTGAAATTTGACTGGTAAATGTATCGATAATCACATTATAGATTATCACCATGCTTTTGTCACCTGTTCGACCTCAGCTGCTACTTCATTCACTGAGATATTCCCAAACAAGTAGCAGGCTGTGATTTTGAAGAAAAGAAACTAGTGAAAAGTAGCAGGCTGTGAATTTATATGTAACTACTTTAGTAACTGCGTCGTGCTTCGTAGCAGCTGAAAGGCTTTGTTTGTGTGTGGGTGTGAGTAACATTGGCGGTAGTTCTGAAACTCATGGAATTGTGTAATAAATTTGTAATTGATTTAGTATTTTTAGTGGTGTTCGCAATGAATTCAACTAAGAAACATTATCTATCTTTTAGGGAGACATATTCTGTTCCATGTGCTTGTGTGATATAAACATTTCTCACTGAGGAAGAACAGAATTAGTAAATCACATTAAATCTGTTAAACACGTCTCCAATACAAAATTTAAAGGTTGCAGTTAGAACATTAATTCGTTTTTTACCTCTTCTGGAGCCGACCTTATTATAGTAAGAGCAGATTGCTTGTTCATTTCATTTTTAATTGAACATAATATCCCATTAGCTGCTGCCAATCATGCTGGTGCACTGTTTAGGAAAATGTTTCCAAGTTCAGAAATTGCATACAAATATGGCTGTGGTCGTACGAAAACCACACATTTTGAAAGAAATGGCTATGGATTTAAGAAGTGAACTCATCAGTTACATGCAACGTGAAATATTTTCTTTAGCTACGGATGGGAGCAATAATAGTAATGCTAAGCTTTACCCTACTGTCGTCACCTGTTTTGTGGCAAAGCAGGAAAAGATAGCTCAGTGTTGTCTGTCCCAGCCCTGGGTGGGTGATTCAACGGGATGTAATGTTGGTAATTTGGTAAATTCACAGTTAGTGTGTTACAAAATTCCAATTATAAATTATGTAGAGTTCTGTTCCGACAATGCTCAGTCCTGATTGGAAAGAAGAATGGAGTTGTTGCTGTTTTAAAGGAGGCACAGTCATCTGTCTTCGTACGAGGTTGTTCATGCCATTTGATTAACTTGGCTGCTGAGAAAGGTGCAAGCAGTTTGCCTGTTAAAGTTGATGAACTATTAGTCGACATTTATTATTTAGAAAAAGAGTTGTAAGAAGAAGGAACGCCTTAAGAAACTCTTAAGATCTTTACAGCAAGGAAACTAAGATACTGAAACATGATTGCACAAGATGGTTATCGTTAGGAAGGTGTCCGCAGAGGCTATAAGAGCAATGGGATACACTAGTTGGTTTCTTTAAAGATGAGGTGCTTGTTAATGCTCAGCGTGCATCAACTACTAGCTCAGCGTCATTTACGTTCCCGAATGCCGAGCCTGGTAGTACTATTTGAGGATCAACTGTCTTCGGGCTGATGACCTAACAGTTTCTTAAGAAGTAATGTATGATAGATACACCATGAACCATTCCAAAAAAAATGTTTTTCCAATATGCTTCTGGAGATCAGAATTGATTTATTTGGAATACATACAGAAAAAATAATAAAAATTAGAAGACCTGTGTAATTATAATATTGAAATTGAACTTAATAATTTTTGCTGGAAAATTCTTTGTTAGCCGGAGATTTCAATCACAGGTATAAATGAAACTGTATAATTTGTAGAACCTGCCTGGTGGCCATAATTGTTAATGTGTCAAGTCTATATGGTATGACTCCGTGGTTATCTGGTTCGAGTCCCGTTGCTCGAAAAAATGTCACCATTAGAATGTTGGCCAGCAAGGCAAGAGGTGGCAGTATGCAATTTCTAATCACTAGATTGCAGCCCTAAAGCCTGGCTTTAATACCAATCCATGGAGTGAGGGCATATGACACATCTGTCGGATGGGAACGTAAAGCTTTGAGCAGACCCCTTGGAGTTATTCAACAGCAGTAGGTACGTGCCAACACAGGTTTCACCCTCTCCTTATGTCATCATAATCATTCCGCATCCAGATGCACAGGTCGCCCATGGGGGTCAAATAGACCGAAACAGGTGAGCCAAACATGTCCTCGGACACTCCTGGCACTAAAAGCCATACGATACATAAATTAGTAGAGAATCTCTTAAGATTTGTAACAAGTTTTTTCCACATCATAAAACAGAATTATCAAATTTTGGTGGATAGTGGCTGTGTTCTTTGGCAGGGTACCTCTGGATCCAAACAGGAGGCCTCTGACAAGCCGTTGACCAAGAGTAATATTATACTTGGCTGATAGATATGGCAGACATGGTGTATAAATTGCTTGCTTTTCCAGATTAACATCCTGATCTTGTTGCAGGTCTCTTTTGAATCTTTTACTAAACAGCCTGTAGTCGCTACAATGTTTAGAAATTTTCTTTGGCAGGCTGGTAAAGGTGGATTTCAGCCAGACGGCTGGGATGTTGTCAAAAGCTTTTTCGTAATCATTGAAGCAAGTAAAGATAGTTCGTTCTTGGTGAAGATATTTTTTAATTTTGTCGTGGGTGTGGTTGAACAGTTTCATCAGAGGGTGGTCATCGTCATATGGCTTCAGCTATCGTGTACAGAATAGTTTTTAATTTCATGCTATCTGGTCGTCAATTTCGACACACTGTTTTACTCTAGGGCTACTAGATGGCAGAGTAAACCAAATCTCTCTTGGTTTCTATGGCTGGGTTTTAATGAATTTTGTCGGGTAAACACCTAATGTATCACCAGACATCGTTTACATGCCGACATCGTATGACATGGAGTGTTGGTTGGACTTTCTTCCGCCCTTCAAAAATCAGACTACCTCTGAACCTGCTGTCTTGGGATCTGGAGGCTGACACGCTACCACTGATCCACCATCATCAATATCAGTCAATTATTTCTGCATCAAACTCAGAGCTAGAAACTGAGGCACGAAAAACAGGACTCAAGATTAATTCCAGTAAGACCAAAGATATGAGGCTGTTCTCAGATACCCAAGAACGATTTTGTCTAGATGGACAGGAAATTGAAAATGTAGATCAATTTTGCTACCTGGGAAGTACGGTAGATAAACAAGGCGGGGCTACAGACGATGTTAAGTCATGCATCAGGAAGGCTAATGGGGCATTTGTGCAGCTCTATCCACTGTGGAAAAACCGTCCCATATCTCAACGAATTGAGGATCTTCAATAGTAACGTCAAGCGAGTCCTCTATGCATGTGAGATCTGGAAAGTCACTACAGGGATTACTAAGATGCTGCACACCTTTGTAAACCGGTGTTAGCGCAGGATCCTAAACATTCATTGGCCGGACACAATTAGTAACAAAGATCAATGGGAAGTGACTGGGGAAACACCCATTGGAAATCAGATCAAACAGCGGAAGTGGGGGTGGATAGGACACACGTTGAGAAAGCAGGATGGAGCCATTGAGAAGCAAGCCTTGAAATGGAATCCGCAGGGACAACGAAAGCGGGGTCGACCACAGCAGACCTGGAAGAGATCCGTATTTGAGGAGGCAAGTGAGACAGGAAAAACCTGGGGAGAACTACGTCGGATGGCCTGCAGCAGAGTCCGCTGGCAAAAATTCATCGAAGCCCTATGCTCCTGAAGGAGCCACAGGAAATAAGTAAGTCATTTCTGCATCAATATGATTTGGGCCAGCAGCTTTGCTAGGTGCTATGCTTGAGACTTTCTCCAGCTCATCCATTTGGACAATCTAGAGTTCTCTATGATGTTCTTTTTCCAATTCTCTATGATCTTTTTCCAAATTTCCACTGGCTTACCATCCACAAATTTATTTTCATTGTGAACTAGTTTTGCTCTCTTCTGTCCATCCACATCTGTCCAGGCCTTCCATGTCTCTTTTCTGTTAGTTTCTCTGGGAAAACTTTATCTTTGGAACTCAGTCTTCTCTCATTCACATCATGTTTCCATATGGTTTCAGCTTGCTTGTTTCTGTCATTTGCTGTAGTATTGAAACTCTAATCCTCATTCTAATCTCTTCATTTCTGATTCTATCTTTTTCTGATCTTTACTACAATCTCTCTAACAAATTTCATCTCGGCTGCCTGAACTTCTCATCTTGTTATATTGTTGTCCATGTATGGTGCATATGTCTATATCAGTACATAATCGGTTGACTTAAAATGATTGTTTTGGAACTTCTTGGATCCACAGTATATCCCTCACACTCAAGATAAATCCATTTGTTGTACTGTTTCCAATCTCCTTGCTTATCTTCCCATCTTCTGTGATTATACATTCAAAGCATTTTAAACTTTTCTTAACTTCTATTAGTTTTCATTTACCTCTGTCCTCCTGCTCCTTTCCTTCCTACTTTGTGTCATCACTACTGTTTTACTCTTCTCTACACTTATTCTTGTTCCTACCTCTTCCATGTCATGGTTTCATGCATAAACTTGTACTTCCTTTCATTTTCTCTCCATATCTCTGACATCTTCAAACAGTAGGGCATCTGCTGTCTTTCTTCCCATCTTCTGTTTTAAAGGTAGTTACTGTTGCCTAACATCCATAGGTTTAACCTTAAAGTACCACCCCCTGTGGGTGGGGGACACAGACGAAGAATACACCCACAGTATCCCCTGCCTGACGTAAGGGGCGACCAAGGGATGATTGTACTAGAACCATGAAACTACAAGGTGGCGCACGAAATGTCATACACTGGAAATTGTTTATAGAAAATGTAATATACAACATATTGAATACAAAATGGCGTTGCAACATTCACTGACATGTGCATGGTTAATCCGTGTGCAGGACATGTTCAATATGTTCTCGGTCTACAACAGCTTCGAGACGAACCTGCACGTTCGTGATCACTCTATGACACAAGTCATCACTCAACTCTCGGAAGAAAGTCACAATGGCCGCTTGCAATTACTGTACATTTTCTGGTTTATGGCAGTAGATTGTCTCCTTCAAATATCCCCACAGGAAGAAGTCGCAGGGATTGTGTTCGGGGCTATGCGGTGGCCAGATTGAGCCGCTCTGAAAACACTCGGGATATTGATGGGGCACCACACAGGGCCTAAAATGTTCATTCAGGAAGTCCAGAACAACATTTGCTGTGTTCATCTTGCATGAACCATTGTGTCTCTGTTGGTAGTCGTGATGCAGGGAGTTCTGGAAGGAAACTGTTCGTCAACATGTCCAAGTAATGCGCACTGTTGACTGTGTCATTGGAAAAGATTGCCCCAATAATTCCATGACTGGAAATTGCAGCACACACACACACTTTAACACCATGACTTTCAACCTCATGCACAATAGCAGGCAGTTCTTTCGCCCCAAACCGAACCTTGTTTGTTCACTGCACCATTGAGATAGACGTGTGCCTCATCACTGAACCATGTGTTGTGCAATACGGGATCACCTTCTGCAATAACCCACGCAGCAAACTGTACTCGCCATTGCTTGTCAAGCGCCGTTAGTTTATGGCCTGTTGTCATTTTGCATGGTGTCAGACTCGTTGGCTGAATGGTCAGCGTACTGGCCTTCGGTCCAGAGGGTCCCGGGTACGATTCCCGGGCGGGTCGGGGATTCTAACCTTCATTGGTTAATTCCAATTGCCCGGGTTCTGGGTGTTTGTGCTGTCCCCAACGTCCCTTCAACTCGCACATCACACATAACACTATCCTCCACTACAATAACACGCATCACACAGGGCCTAAAATGTTCATTCAGGAAGTCCAGAACAACATTTGCTGTGTTCATCTTGCATGAACCATTGTGTCTCTGTTGGTAGTCGTGATGCAGGGAGTTCTGGAAGGAAACTGTTTGTCAACATGTCCAAGTAATGCGCACTGTTGACTGTGTCATTGGAAAAGATTGCCCCAATAATTCCATGACTGGAAATTGCAGCCCACACACACCCTCATCAGAGGGTCTGCCTTACAAGAGCTGCACCCGGCTAGAAATAGCCACACGAAATTATTTTGTATGAAACACGTCAAGGTCAGACTGCAGTATTCTCTGAATTGACCAACGAGAGATGCCCAGCTGAACACATGCACTTCTGGTGGATTTGGAGGGGCTCCGAGCCACAGCCGCTCTCACAGCAGCAACATTCTCCAGTGAGCGGATCAGCTTGAGGCGGGGCCGTTTCCTCTCCAGTATGTTGCCTTCTGTTTCAAAGTGCCTGGCCAGTCTGTATATAGTCTGCCGGCAAGGAGCCCACCGAGTACGGAAATGAACACGAAACCTTTCCTGGGTCCGAGCTATGCTCTTTGTTTCCGCATAAAACACCACCATCTTCACCTTCTGTTCACGCGTCAATCTTCCTTTGTCCGCCATGCTGTATAACTGGCAGCCGGTACGCATGCGCGACATGTGGTGCTGCCTGTTGGATCACGCATGAAATAAGGTTTCTCTTCACGACAGGGCATGCTTGTAAGCCCAGGTTTACATATTTTATAAAACATTTCTGATGTGTGACATTTCGTGCGCTACCCTATACTTGTGATTAGTACCACCATGCGGGGAACACCATGGGTCGCTTATACTTGCGCTATGTTAGGTACACAATAGGTTTGTAATTCGTAGCAACAGAGTGCATTGCCAGCTTTTACAGTATCTGTGATTAGTACCACTTCAGGAGCGACACCATGGTTCTGGCTTGCCTATGATTAGTACCCACTATATGAGGAACACCACGTGATAGTGCGGGTCCCTGTGGTTAGTACATGTATGTGATGAACACCACAGGTTTGTGTTGCATGTAAATGGCGCCGTACCGAGCTCGATAGCTGCAGTCACTTAATTGCGGCCAGTATCTAGTATTCGGGAGATAGTGGGTTCGAACCCCACTGTCGGCAGCCCTGAAGATGGTTTTCCATGATTTCCCATTTTCACACCAGGCAGTTCTGGGACTGTACCTAATTAAGGCCACGGCCGCTTCCTTGCCACTCCTAGCTCCTTCCTGTACCATCGTCGCCATAAGACTTGTCGGTGGAGCATAAAGCAACTTGCAGAAACAAAGGGCGCTGCAATGTGCAAAACACCATAGGTCTGTATTATATGTATTACCTGTGACTAGTACCATAATGTGTGGAAAACTGCGATTCTACGCTACTTTTGATTAGTACCGCAACATGACAAATACCATGTTCTACTTTTCTAGCGATGTGTGTGTGTTCAGTCTTCAGCCCTAAGACTGGCTGGATCCTCAACAGCTCCGCCATCAGCTGTCATAGATGGCCTAGGCATCACTGAAAAAGCGTACTAGGGAAATGAGGAGTGAGGTAGTTTCCCGTTGTTTTCCTCACCGAGTCAGAAGTTGCTATGACATACCAGTATGCCAAGCCCACTGAAATACATACAACAACCGACCCTGTGAGTGATGTTTTCACACCATTCATAACAGGGACTGGCTGCATAAGGAACGGTGTTACTAGAATCGCTCATACCTCGGTCATTTTCATATCGTCAAAGCCAAGGATGAGACTGAGACAGGTCAATGAAAGTAACAAATTTATTCTAGCCCATACCAGAAGACATAGTGCACTGTAAACACTACATCCTGCCAGCAAGGTCAATTCCTAGCGATAAGTACCATTATGAGGGGCCGATGACTTATATTTTGGACTCCTTTAGACTACAAGCATAATCGATTCAGTATTATGCTATAGAAGCAGTTCCATTGTCAGTAATACTATTGTTTTACGTCAGTCTCTGTGAATGTGAGTCATTGCAGGTTGGATCCACTGATTGTTTTAAATTCATATCCATTCATTCTTCATTCTCACGTTTTGAAATCTGGTCGGTGGAGGATTTTGGACTTTAATTCGTCATTCCATTTCATCTCATTTCATACCATTAGGGCCAATGACCTAGATGTTAGGCCCCTTTAAACAACAAGCATCATCCTTGAAGTAGCCTACACAAGTCCCTTGAGTGGTGCTAAGTAAGCAGTACAACTGGCAACCAGTCAATCCTTGTGATCTGCTGGCACATATTACTTAATAAACGGAAAGATAAATGTAGAGTAACCGGGCGAGTTGGCCGTGCGCGTAGAGGCGCGCGGCTGTGAGCTTGCATTCGGGAGATAGTAGGTTCGAATCCCACTATTGGCAGCCCTGAAAATGGTTTTCCGTGGTTTCCCATTTTCACACCAGGCAAATGCTGGGGCTGTACCTTAATTAAGGCCACGGCCGCTTCCAACTCCTAGGCCTTTCCTATCCCATCATCGCCATAAGACCCATCTGTGTCGGTGTGACGTAAAGCCCCTAGGAAAAAAAAAAATAATGTAGAAAACTTTGCTTCCAAAAGAGGTCCATTTAAGGACCGAATAACAAGAAACACTTAGGCTCGATGTTGAGAGTTAGTCAGCTTAACATTGAAGGCATTAGTAGACCTAATGGTACTATACAAGATCTTCGTTGAAAAGGAAGACTAAATCCAACTTCAATCAACAGGGAATATACACTGACTTAGCAAATGTCATGGAATAGTCACCTAATAGCGTGTGGGGCCTCCTCTGGCCCTGCAAACTGCAGTGAGACTCCGCGGAAGTGAGTCGACAAGTCCCTGGTAGTCCTCTGGACGCAGCTGACACCAAATCGTTTGCATCGCGGCCGCCAGTGCTGGTCTGTTTGTGGGTGCAAGATCCATGGCACGGAGCCTGCGTTCCAGGACATCCCAGATATGCTCGACAGAGTTCATACCGGGGCTCCTGGGTGGCTATGGCAGTCGCTGGACCTCCGCTGCATGTTCCTGGAACCATTCCCAGGCGACGTGGGAGCGATGTGGCGGCGTGTTATCATCTTGAAACACCGCAGAACCGTCGGGGCGCTGGAAGGCCAAAAATTGGTGGAGATGGTCTCCGAGCAGCTCAACATAATGCGTACCATTCAAAGTCTCTTCCAGAACAACTAGGGGGCCCATTCCATACCAGGAAAATGCACCCCAGACCATAACAGAGACACCAGTGCCCTGGACCACACCTTCGAGGCAGGGGGGATCCATTGCTTCATGTGGTCTGTGCCATACACGGTGCCTCCCATCGGCATGGTGCAGTTGAAATCGTGATTCGTCCGACCCTATCACGTTACGCCATTGTTCCAGTGCCCGTGACTGGTGACAAATCCGCGTTGTCGTGCCCGATGACATTGGGTTAACAGTGGCACCCTTGTGCGGCACCGGATTCCATACCCTATAGAACTCATGTTCGTACGGATTGTCCACTGGGAGATGTGTCTAGCACGGCCTGTGTTGAATTGAGCCGTGATTTGTTGCACGGTTGCCCGTCTGTCACCATTGACAATCCGCCTCAGATTACGCCGGTCACGGTCGTCGAGGGTGGCTGGACGGCCGATCGTTCGTATGTTGTGGACGTAGACACCTGCATTCAACCATTCACGCTACACCCTGGACACGGTTGATCGTGTGAAGCCGAATTCCTACACCACTTCCGAAATCGCACTTCCCATCTGTCGGGCACCGACCATCATACCCCGTTGGAATGGTGTCAGCTCACGACAACGTTCCATGTTACACCCGTCACATGCACAGCCGTTGCCCACAGGTCTTCTATACAACTGCCGCTGGCACAGTTGGTGTGTGGTGCGCAGACAACACACCTGCGCATCTGTGCTCCATTATCCAATGACATTTGCTCAGTCAATGTATATGGATTCGACCTCCAAGGAATAACATATGACAAGATTTATGATGTACCAACCAACCTATTGTATGTTCGAAATACGCTAATATTGAAAACGTATACATTGTCTCAACCTGTTCTGCAAATTGCGTCCATAAAGTTGTTGCTAGTATTGGCAAAATACCTGCTGTAAATCTATGTATATAAAGTAAGTGTTTTGTCTGTACATTGCTCAGAATTTAAAAAGGATGGCATTTATGTATAAGTCATGTCCACAATGACAAGGAAATGCACTTTTTAATTTTTCGTAATTTCTGTCTGTATGTATATCTACACGCACCACGAGAAAGCGGCTGAAGAGAATTTAATGAAAATCGATATGCAAAGTTGGGGAATTGGTTGCTACAATCTAGGCCATAAATAATTTTATTCATGCTGAGTGAAATGGTAGTTTAGGGGAAGGCATAAAATTTAATTCTCAGATATTTATGTTCGTAATGAAAATCAGTATGAAAAGTTGGGGGATAAGTCGCTACAATCTAGGCCATAAATAATTGTATTCACGCTGAGTGAAATGGTAGTTTACTGGAAGGCATAAAATTGAATTCTCAAATATTTATGTTATTAGTGATCGTATCAATAAGTACTACGTATCTATAGTTATATAGTATTAAATTTTCGATCATTTATGTCTTATACATTATCGTATTGGCTATGATCACAGAGATGTTCATGAATTTGGATTTTTGTTACGAAGTCCATATCAGCGCCGAGTCACGAGAAAATGGGACAACCGAATTTAATGAAAATCGGTATATAAATTCGGAGAGTAAGGAATTACAGTCTACGCTATAAATAATTTTATAAGACGCCATAATATCACAGAGTTGAAAGAAAACTAAATGTGAAGGCCTAAAATATAGAAATACCATAAAATTGATCAACAATAGCATTACATTGACTATCGTACGTTGTGATGTGCTTTGTGTCTTCTGTTGCCACTCATCTCCTATAGATAGGATTACTGCTGCATACAGAGATTTTTTTAAATTTGCTTTACGTCGCACCAACACAGATAGGTCTTATGGCAACGATGGGATGGGAAAGGGCTAGGAGTGTGAAGGAAGCGGCCTTGGTTTTAATTAAGGTACAGCCCCAGCATTTGCCTGGTGTGAAAATTGGAAACCACGTAATACCATCTTCAGGGCTGCAGGCAGTGGGGTTCGAATCCACTATCTCCTGGGTGCAAGCTCACAGCTGTGTACCCCTAACCAAACAGCCACCTCTCCAGGTCGTACAGAGTGTAACAGCCTGTCTGAATATTGGCGGGAAGTAGCTGGGGAGTTAGATAACGTTCTTCTTTAGCATGCCGTTCCTCTGGTTCATAAATTTTCTGATACTGCTGGTACGTAACACACTGATTCATCATAGCATTTGAGCTATTCAATCCCTTCTCTGAGGCACTGACTGGAATGAGCAGTGTGCATATGTAACGGAATAATGGCAGAGGAGTGTTCACGGCTGTCTGCGGCCTGGTCATTCTAGCTCAGGAACTTTGAGATCAGCACCGTAAGTTAGTACTGTTCGTTAAAAGTGAGGAAATGTGCAGTATTTCATTTGATCGAGTATTTTATATGATAATATTGCTTTTAATAACTACATTCCTACTGACGTTTTTGTAATGACCTATGTTGACTTCAGTTACGGAAACCACAAAGTGAGTATTTCTGGGAATCGCGTAGCGAAGCACGGGTACATCAGCTAGTATGTTTAGAAACCTCCTAATGTACTCATCCTACAGCATATTTGGAAGACTTAGCAGTCATCAGAGAACGTGGAAAATAGTGATAAAAATGTAAACATCCTGGGAAAATGGTCTGATGAACACTATCGACATCTCATCTGTGATACCACATTTGCTTTATGTCGCACCGACACAGATAGGTTTTATGGCGACGATGGGATAAGAAAGAGCTAGGAGTGTGAAGGAAGTGGCATGATTGATGCTCATTCTGAACTGTTGCCTGGCTAATAGTTTACAATCCTGAACCTATACTTTATCTCATCTGATGATACTGGCCAACCACTCGGTATTACAAAAGGTTTTAACGGACTTCCCGCACAGCCAATACCGCCTAGTCCTTAACTGAAATGGGCAATAGTATCCCTGTAGTAAGATCATTCCCTCATCCTACCAATTGAGAAAATCAGGGTCCGGTTTCGACACTATCATTATTTTCCAGCTCCTGTTTCCCAGGCGTGGTGTAAAAATGTTTGCCACTTCGTCCTGTCAAAGCATTCCTCTGTGGCCTCCCTACTGGCCTCTCCCCTTTCACTTGTATGTCAAAATTTCTTGCTCTTCTCGTACTGTCCATCCTCATAACATGTCCAAATCATTGTAGCCTGCTTCTTCCTAAAATCTTTGTAACAGTGATTTTGATTCCAGCTTCCTTTCTGTTGCTTCATTTCTAATCTGTCTTTCCTGATCTCTAGGTTCATTGTTCTGATGAATTTCATTTCTGTTGACTGGATTTTACTATTTGCCTTGTTATGTAGGGTACATGTTTTTTTGTCCATAGGTGAGAATGGGACTGTAGTAGATGTGCTACATGGCCAATTTTGCTTTCTGGTGCATGTTATCATTTCTCACTTGAAAATAAAATTGAGAAGCTTTCTGAGTCTTATTAAATATTTCTTGCGTTATTAAATGTTACGTTTTGAAATGATACTTCCAAGATATTTGAATTTAGAAAGAGATTGTAACAGAGTTCCTCCAAGGAAATGTTTGAATCTGGGCCTTTCCTGTTAATAGTGATTTCAACAGTTTTTGTTTGACCAATGTTCAGTCCTTATTCTTTAAACTTGCTACTCCAAAAATTTAGTTTCTCCTGTACTTCTGCTTCATTTTCTCCTCAGATCAGAACATCATCTGCACATATTAGTGTTAGCTCTTTGCAATGTTCTTTGATGGATTTTATGATCATGTCAGTGAACAGGAGTGGTGACAAGACATTTCCTTGCTGGACTTTTCTTGTGGTTTCAAACCAATCTGATCTTCCATCCCCTACTTGGACACAGGTATAAAGCATTTTTGATAGAGCATGTTTACTTACTCAATCTGGAAGTTTGTCACACCTATACCTTATCTCCCTAGGCACACTGTCATAGGCCTTCTCGATATCCATAAAACCATCACTAAGTTCTTACCAGTTTCCCAATGCTTCTCTGACAGCAAATATCAGGTCTGTAGTGCTTCGGCTCTTCCTGAACCCTGCTCTTCCTCCAATAATGGTTCTACTATATTCCTGATTCTTCTTTCAGTTATCTTCTCCAGAAGTTTTGAGTGGAAAATAAAATGATGCCCCCATAATTTCTACATTTCTTGCTGTTTCCATTTTTATACAGGGAGATGATACCTTTCATCCAGTCCTCTCTAGTATCCTGTTCTTTCCAGATGAGTGCGTACTCTATTCAACCATTGTATGCCTTGTGCTCCAGCTGCCTTTTTCTTGTTTTTCTTGTCAGGAGTGAGGTCATTAAACCTTGGGGACTCACCATTTCTCATGTTATTCAGCTCAGACTCCACTTCTAGCTATGTTAGCTGGTGTTGTGCTCCATCACTTGCACTTAAACGGCAATCTTCAGTGATATTTTGAAGACTTTCTCCATTTGATGAAGTATTGAAGTAATTCTTAATATCTTCTTTGATGCCTTGATCTGTCTTTACCAGGTCCCCATCATTTGTTTCTAATGGAAGGATATTTGCCATGCTCACTTCTTCCATTCTAGACTGAAGTATTTTATGAACCAACTTCCTATTACTTTCACAGTCTTCTGTTGGCCTGGTAGTGAACTCGTCCCGACATTTCTCCTTTTCTTCTTTAATTAGTCTCTTCACAAATTGTTTCTTGTTCCATTACTCCTGTCCCAGGTACTAAAATTTACTCTTCTTGGTGGACTGATTTCTGTTTTTCTTTATCTAGCCTCATCTTTGCTGCATTTCTTCTTTCACAGCCGTTTTCACCCTCTCATTCCACCATGGTGTTTCTTTCTGCCCACCAAGCTCGATAGCTGCAGTCTCTTAAGTGCGGCCAGAATCCAGTAATCGGGAGATAGTGGGTTCGAGCCCCACTTTCGGCAGACCTGAAGATAATTTTCTGTGGTTTTCCATTTTCACACCAGGCAAATGCTAGGGCTGTACCTTAATTAAGGCCACAGTCGCTTCCTTCAAATTCCTAGGCCTTTCCTATCCCATCGTCGCCATAAGACCTATCTGTGTCGGTGCAACAAAAAACAAATAGCAAATTTCTTTCTCCCTGCATATTGCACTTGTCTTTCCACATAATGATTCAGCTTTTGAAACCAGGATGTTCTTAAATGACAGCTGCTCTTTTTCTACTCCTTTTTTCATTCTTTGGTAATTTGGCTGAGATCTTTCTATTCTTCTTTCTTCCTATCTTCTCTTAGCAACCAGGTCATTATCTTTGGCATTTTCTTGTGCTTGATATTTGCATATGGGCGTTCCCAATGTGCGCGACCAAACACCAGTGGTCACCATTGAGACCTTCACATCGGTGATGGACTGCCTAGCACACATATAAGTTATTATATATGATATTTCCCCGTGTATTAGACCTCCCTGGCTTTTTCTAGACAAAGAAAATTAAAAGTAACGCTCACATACAAAATCCTCCCCAACGTAATTCGTCCGAGAATAACAACGATTACATGTTATGAGTCTCATTATGATAGCCGTATTGGAGTACAGAACGTAAAAAGTTTCACTTTGTAAAAAATAATTTTTTTAATGAGGAACCCAGTTCAGGGCCCTGACTTAGTTTTAGCTTAAGTGTGGCTAATGATGCTTACAAAGCTTAAGCAAAACATGTCCCATTTTAACATCTATGTAATATTTGTATCTTAAACTTAGATTGTAAAAATTGTATTGGTGGTTTTTAGTAAATTTGTTTGAAACTTTTTACAATAACGATTCCGCATTGAAGTGTGTACATGCTATCCTGCAGCTCCGATGACATTTGTGAATAGTTTTATCGGTCCGACTCACCAATGAAAACATGCATCAGAGTCATGGTACATGTGTGTTTTGTAGTTAAGAATGTCCACCAGCCTAACAGCACAATTAGCTGGCATTCTCGGGGGCCTAAGTTCGATTCCCGCTACTGCCAGAGATTTAGGAATGGCAGGAAGGTTAATACGTGGTAAAATGGTAAATGCAGCTCACCTTCATTGGGGGTGTGCCTAGAAAGAGTTGCACCACCTCGGGATGAGGAACACGAGTTAACTTTAGTTAAGAAATATCCACGGTTGTTGCTATTAATATAGTAGACAAGATCGTTAACAAAGTGGTCGTTTAATATATCGTAACTCAGGCCAATATACATATTTTTTTTAGAAGTAGGTTTAAAACTTGATAAAATAACCCTATCATAACGAATTTTTTACTAGTGAACATACCTAACGAATAATAATGTTGCTGGTTTTGTGGCCCACTAACTACTTTTGCCATTTTTGGACACGCCAAGCGAATCATAATATGGTTAATAAAAACATTGAGACAACTCACTCCATAGGCTTCTGAGGGTCATGAAGTTCCTGTGCCGATCTCACAATCCTCTTCCATCCTTTTCGATCTTGAGCCTGCTCTTCCTAGTTATCAATTTGGAGGGTCCAGCATACCTTGTTGATCTCCTTCTTCCAGGTGCTTTGGGTTCTTCCTGAAGGTTTTTTCCCATTAAGAGATCCTTTGTATAGATCTACTGGTGCTCTGTTATCCTGCATCCTCAGTACATGTCCAGCCCAGCGCAGGGTTCTATGACACCCATTATAGTGTGTTGTTGAGAGAGGTTGTAAATCTCATAATTAGATCTTTTCTGCCAGCTTTGAGGGACAGGATCGAACCCTGTGCCAAATATTTTTCTATAAACTTAATTCTCAAAGACTTGCAACTACTACTGCTCTTCCTTGGTTATACTCCATGTCTCGGAACCATACAGAAGTACTGGACGAATGATTCTATTGTAGATAATCATTTTTGCATTCCTTGTTAAAAACTAATATAGGGCTCATAGAGTGAAATGCCTTCTTTGCATTCTTTATTCTAGCTTGGTGTTCCTGTTGCCTTAGGTTTTGCTCATCGATTAATACACCAAGGAATTTAAACTCCTCTACTCTTTTAAATATATATGAGGACGGTTTGAAAAGTTCTCAGAATCACCGCTAGATGTCAGTGCTAGAGCAATGAGGTTCCCGTGCAATAATCACACATCCTTCGTGAGTGAACACATGGCGCGTCAGTGCTCTAGCTGCAGGAGTGTGGTAGTGACAACTCTTTGTTGTTGTTGTTGTTGTTGTTGTTCCCACGTAGTGATTTGTGACAATGGAAAAAACTGAGATTCGTGCAGTAATTAAATACTTTGTAAAGAAAGGTATGAAAGCATAGGAAATTCATGCCGACTTTCAGAACACACTGGGGGACTCTGCTCCTTCATTTTCAACTGTTGCCAAGTGGACCAGCGAGTTTAAATTTGGTCGGGAGAGCTTGGATGATGATCCGCGTAGTGGACGGCCAAAAAGTGTTACGACCCCAGAATTTATCGCAAAAGTGCATAAAATGGTCACGGAGGATCGTCGACTGAAAGTGCGGGAGATTGCTGAAGCTGTAGGGTTGTCTTCTGAACTGGTATATTATATTTTAACCGAAGAATTGTGTATGAAAAAATTATCCGCAAGATGGGTGCCGCGGCTCTTGACATTGGACAATAAACGCACCAGATTGGAAATGTCCGAACAAAGTCTGGCCCGTTTTCAGTGCAAAAACAAGATTTTTTGCGCCGGTTTGTGACTAAAGATGAAACTTGGGTCCACTACTATACCTAGAGACAAAACAGCAGTCAAAGCAGTGGAAACATGCTGATTCACCACCACCAAAGAAAGCAAAGGCAGTAGGCAGTGCGTTCGGCCGGAAAGGTCATGGCCTCGGTTTTCTGGGATGCAAAAGGCATTCTGCTGATAGATTATCTTCCTACTGGCCAAACAATTAAGGGGCAATACTATGCAAACTTCCTAGACCAACTAAGGAAAAGATACGTGAAACAAGGCCTGGTTTGGCAAGGAAAAGGGTAATCTTTCATCAGGACAACGCTCCGCCGCACACAAGTGTTATTGCCATGGCAAAACTTCATGAACTGGGGTACGAGTTGTTGCCACATCCACCTTTCTCACCTGATTTGGTACCATCAGACTTTCATCTATTCCCAAGTTGAAAATTTTCCTCGGTGGACGGAGATTTTCTACAAGGGAAGAACTGACAGCCGAATTGGAGAGGTATTTTGCAGGCCTGGAGGAATCTCATTTTCGAGATGAGATCAAGGCATTGGAACATCGCTGGACCAAATGCATTAGTCTACAGGGAGACTATGTTGAAAAATAAAAGCAGTTCCACCGAGGTAAAATACTTTATTCTAGTACATTCCGAGAACTTTTCAAACCACCTACGTAATTCCCAGTCTGGCTTTGTTAGGGTTCCCATATGAAGACAATAAACGTACAAAACTAAACATTATGATAAAATTCATTACCTCTATGCCTTTGGATATCCATAAATACGGCAGGTTTTCCTGTTGTGGGTTGGTGTTTTTTTTTTTCGTGGAACTTGTGGCACTATCGGGCACTTGCTGCATACCTAAACAATGCGATCTCTCCTATCTCAATTACAGCTGTTTAGGTAAATCCTGATGTGATGAATATGTAAAACAGGCATGAAATATACTTTAAAATAAAGGTCTGCCTATCAACAATCGCATTTATCCAAAGAATGCTTTCAGTCTTTATCTACTCCATTCGGAAGTACATCTCGTAATATTTGCTAGCAATCAGCTGGTGGATTGGCACGCTTTCTACAGCAGCATACCTTTATTCAGAAGAGGTTATTTCTGCTTCTCGTACACAACTGGTAGAATAGAGACCATCTCTAAACCATTTGCGAATAGATTCTCACAGTTTGGACTCTATAGGCTAATTGGGAGCTATACTATTTTTGGAAGTATCAAAAAGACCAGAATCTTGAGTGGTCTTCAATGGCAGTGAAGATGACATTTGGAATGACAATACCAGTAGTAGAGATGTTGGCAGGTGATGGTGTTGATTATTGTTTTAAGAGGAAGTACAACTAGGCAACCATCCTCTATATAACCCTAATCAGGGGGGAAAATGGAAGGGGTCCGACACTTCGAAAAATGAAGGTATCAGCCAAATGAAGACAAGGGCCGCGAAGGGCATGAAAATGAAAGACTCCCTGGACCTCGCGAACCTGATAGCGTCGGGTTCGGAAAAGAACGAGTTGACCAAGGGAGATCGGATAGGATATATGAAAGTGAGGAGCATGGCACAAGTAAGTGGAAGCAATGCCAGGACTCAGCTGAGGGCCCCATGGTCGCTAACCCACACTCCAAAGTTCAGAGCCCCTGGGGCCCCTTTTAGTCGCCTCTTACGACAGGCAGGGGATACCGTGGGTGTTATTCTACCGCCCCCACCCACAGGGGGAAGAGATGTTGGCAGCACAAGATAATGATGATTCACATGAAAGCAGTGATTAGGTTTACTAGCCAAAGTTCTTTTGTATCAATATTCCATAATACGATAAATAAAACTGTATGTCCATCCCTTACCCCTTTTCTGTATGAGGTTGAGTATGAAGTGAGATGAATCTTCGTAGCGAGTGTTTACAACCGGATGCCCTTCCTGGCTTTAACCTCATCAGAGGAGTTGATGATATGGAACGACTGATGTTATATAAGAGTAAATAAAGCAGATTATATTTACAGTATATGTAGGCCTAAAAGTAATGTGTTTGCCATTTATTTAATTTCTTTATTTTTTAAATTCAGAAATGCTGCCTTCCAGTGCATGTAGCTAGTAAGACTCAGAATACAGTAGCCTAATAAATTTGTTAAAGAATAGTGTAGAACACATACACGTACAACTTCTAGTTCTTTATGCCCGGAAGTCACTGGACGAAATGGGTGGCTATTGCCTGTTGGACACCTTACTTTTTGCAGCTATGAAAGCAGGGGAAAAGGGGGTCTAATACACTAGGAAATACGGTAGTCTATTACTGTCCTCTGCTTCCCGTCCAAACTGCGTGTGATTTTATTGCCATCTCCTCTGAAACCAAGAGTTTTGTATGCTTACACAGAAATCTATCAGGTTTTCTCCCTCTTGGTTTCTGCCACCATAGCCATGAGTGCCTGTGTTGTCTTTGCAACCTTGACTATCTGTCCCAACTTGGGCATTCAGTTCGCCCATACTTGTGACGTTGTTCCTATATTTGGTCCTCTAGGTCTACGAGGAACTGATCTTTTTCATCTGCAGAACAGCCCGACTGTGGGGCATATACTTGGTGAGGTATTCCATACCTTTCTCCAACACACAATTTCGTTTTAATAACTCTGTCACTCCTATAACGTTATGTCCGTCTGCACATAAACATCTGTGTGGAGAATGAAAGCAACTCCATTTCTGGCTTTGTGAGGGTACTCACTCCAGTAGAATATATAACCATTTTGTAAGGTTTTCTTTCCTGAACCTTACCATTTCAGCTCGCTCCATCTTAAAATTCTGAGTTCCTTCCTGTGTAATTCGGTCTCTTCTAGTATCTCTGATGAGCTTTGGGTTGTTGGCCGTCATAACTTCGTGAGCTGCACAAAGAGTTTGTCGTCTGGTAATTTTAAGACTTTCACATCCAAGGCTTGTTTTGGTTTTGAAAGCTACAAACTCGCCAATTCTTCAGCTGGCTTGCTAGGAGGATTTTCTTACAAGGTAATCTCCCATAGCCTTTGGCAGTCCCCAGCCACACCTGCAAGGCAGCAGTATTTTGATGAATTTTTGAGTCATTTCACACCCAAAGACTTGACCAAGCCTTCTAAGAGAGAACTCCTCGGCCAGACAGTCACAGGTAGTACAGTCTGTCACATGCGGTAGCAGGGTGTTCCTGACCTGACATCGGCTCAACACCCTCAACTAAAAACAGCAAGGGCGCTTGCAAAAGTGTCAACTGGTCTGATACCATGGTTAGTCTGTTTAAGTCCCATTGGTCGGAGAAAAATATCACATCAGAATGTTGGCCAGCAGGGTAGGAGAGGTGGTGGTACAATTCTAATCACTGGATTGCATGCCAAAAGCTGGGTTCATTTCCAAACCTCTCTACAGTGCTAGTATGGAGTGATGGCATATAACGGTGTTGATGGTGATTTGTCCGTCGGTTAGGATGGTAAGCCTTGAGCTGATCCCTTGGTCCAATTAGACAGTAGGCTATGTGCTGGCACTGGGTTTCACCCTCTCCCTTCCTGGTATCATATTCCCCCCTGTGGGTGGGGATGGTAGAATAACACCCGCGGTATTTCCTTCCTCTCGTAAGAGGCAACTAAAAGTGGCCCTGGGGCTGTTGGGAGCGTCGGTTGGCGACCACGGGGCCCTTAAGTTAGTCCTGGCATTGTTTCTTATCGAGGACCGTTTATGCAAAACTTGCTTTGTGAAAAAATGAAATTTTCCAGGAGGGACAAAAAACTATTTTCCAAGAAGGGCTTTAAAATTACAGACGTGGTTTTTATATGATTAATTTTACGGTTCTTCTTCTTCTTCGTTTTGCCTCATGACTGAGGCGTCGTGACTATCATAATATTCAGCCCTCTAGCCTATGAACCATACTCCGCCATCCTTCCCTATCTAAAGCTTTCAATGTGGTTACTCTGAGAGAACACTGTAGGGGGCCGTTCACCATGTCAATCCATCGCGTTGGTATTCGTCCTCGTTGTCTGGTTCCCTGGACTTTGCCCTCAACAATCAGCTTTTGTAGACTACCATCTCGGCGCATTATATGTCCGAAGTAGCGTACAATTCGTTGAGAGACCTTACACGATAGACGAACTTTTATCTGAAGTTGGTTCAGGATTGATGTGTTCGTGCGATGAGCTGTCCAAGGAATCCTTAACATTTTCCTCCAGCACCACATTTCAAAGCTTTCTATCCGTTCACGATCACGTTTGAGGATGGTCCACGTCTCTGCGCCATACAAGAAGACTGAGAAGACTAGAGATTCAACGAGCTTCTTTTTTGTCTTAATGGTGATGTTGTTATCTTTCCAGATCTTCCGCAGACGGATCATTGCTACCTTTGCTATTTCAATTCTGCGCTTTATTTCATCCTTGGAACCACCAGAATTGGATAGTAAGGAGCCTAGGTATACATACTGATGTACAACTTCACACCCTCCAATCTGTTTGATATGTGGACTGTTGTTGTTCTTACGATCAACAATCATGACTTTGGTTTTCTGTCGATTTAGGCGTAATCCAATTTCTAAGCTTGCTTCCTCTACTCTCTTGATCAGCTCTGTCAACTCCTCTTCAGATGATGCTATTAAGGTGGTGTCATCAGCAAATCTCAAATTGTTGATCTTGCATCCCCCAATGGAAAACCCTTTGTCCCAGCCTTCTAATGCAGTTCTCATTGCATATTCACCATAGATATTGAAAAGTAACGGTGACAGGATACATCCCTGGCGAACTCCAGCCCTTGTACGAAACTGCTGAGACTGTTTGTTTTGAATCTTCACAGTGGCTGTATTTTCCTTATACAAGGACTTGAGGAGATCAATCAAATGGAGTGGCAAACCCATGTCATCCAAAATTTTCCAAAGATGGTTCCATTTGACAGTATCAAAGGCCTTTTGGTAGTCAATAAAGCACAGATATACCGGAACATTGAATTCTCTAGCCTTTTCTATGATTTGTCTTAGGCTTAAGATCTGTTCTCGAGTACCTTTTCCTTTCATAAATCCAGTCTGGACTTCAGGAATTTGATACTCTAGAAATGCCCGGAGTCGCTTGTGCAGGATATGAAGCATAACTTTACTGGCATGTGAAATCAAAGCAATTAAGCGATAATTTTCACATTTTTTCCTCGATCCTTTCTTGTGGATTGGGACAAAGATTGACTGTACCCATTCCTCGGGCCATCTTCTAGAATTCCATATTGCTTGGCAGATTTTCAACAGCATTTCAATTCCAGCACCGTCTGTAGCTTTCAAGACTTCTGCACTTATTCCATCAGGTCCACACGCTTTTCCAGTTCTCAGCATTTTCAAAGCCATTTCTACTTCATCTCGGAGGATGTCAGGTTCAGGATCTGACTGCTTGTCTATCTTCACTTGGTCTTGTGCATTACATTGTTCACTGTATAGATCCTGGCAGTACAATCTCCATGTTTCCAGAACATTCTCTATATCCACAACATCATCCCCCTTTGAGTTCTGTATATTCCAGGAATATGGCTTGAATTCTCGAGTGATTATTCTAATTTTGTCAAAAAGATCCTTGCTGTGGTTTTGATTTGCATGGTCTTCAATCTCAAAACAAATGTTACTAAGGAAATTATTCTTATCTCTTCTACAAGAAGACTGAATCCTTCTATTTTACGGTTAGGGCTTATTAAAAGGTGATCATCGGAATTGGTCAAGTTTGAGAAGTTTGAGGGTCCAAAATTCAATAGCTTTATCAAAACTAGCTTTCTACATCAAATATTAATTAAGAAATTGTTAGTAAAACAGGAGTTCTCTTGGTTTTCCATCAATTAAACAAATTTATTTACAATGTAATATTATAGTACACCATTCCTGCTAATTCTGACATCTACATTCTTTATGAATATGAATTAATACAGAAAAATAAAAAATGTTACACTTGTTCTATGAAATTTATTTACACAAACATTCTATTCACCCTTCACTCAAAATTCTTCTACATCAGAGTCTTCAAAATAACGTAAACATTGTCTTTGACATGTACATGCATTACGAATGGAAAAGATATTAAAAAAAGGGAGGAAAGTAAGATTATTTCTTTTTTATCAACATCAACACTTTGTCCACTTTTCATTCCACCTCTCCAATATCAGAGTCTTCAAGAAAAACTGAAACATTGTTTTTGTCATTTACTTCAGGGCTCATCACATCCTCATAGAAGGATTTGGCATCGTCCGGAACCTCAAAAAATCTCATCAGTTTTACAATATCTTCCCTCATTTTGCTCACTTTATTTGATTTCTTCTGAACAGTGGCACCGTCCATTAATTTAAAGATTTTCTTCCCTGTCTTCGTTATATCTACCTCCGTTTCTAGTCCTGAGAATGTATTTTACACTGAAACTAACACTGGTCCTCTCCCATACATTTTCTTATATTTTATGACTCGAACCTTTGAAATTTGCAATGGTAACTTACTTTTCAAAAGCTTGCTTGATTTTTCTTTCATTCTGTATTTCTTTTCTAAGTTACCAAATATCCTATCCGGAGGCATAAAACTGTGTCCTCGAATAGGAAAGTAGTGCCGAAACTCGAGGAATACCTTGGATTTCTCCAAATATCTTATACAGTTGCCAGAAGTATACTATTTTTGTTCTGCCCCATACAGGACTCTGAAAATAATCTAAGAACCAAATTTTTCTCACCTCCCTTAAATGATTTTTTCTCAAGTTTTTCAAGGTAATCTAGTAGAGCTGAAGCTACCTCTTTAGCACCTCGACCAGACTCTGTTTCTAACCAAGTGTAGATTTGTAATTCCAAAGTCGCCTTGTTGTACAGGTGAAACCACATACATTAATAGATCAGTTCTAAATTGTTTTTGGGAAGCGACTTAAACACGTTATTCCATAACAATAAGCCTACCAAGGAAAAATATTTAGGTGCACTAAGGGAATATGGGATTAAAGTTAGTTTAGTAAGAGCAATCTTGTTGACAATTGGGCTACATTGAGAGTGAATGGTACCATGGTTCAGGGTATTTCTAGAGGTTAGACAAGGCTATAATCTTTCACCTTTATTGTTCTTAGCTTGCATGGATTGCATACTGAAGGGTATAAAATGATGGGGAGAGATTCAGTTAGATGGAGATGTAGTGAGCAGTTTGGCCTATGCTGACGACTTGATCTTGATGGCAGACTGGTGAAAGCCTGCAATCTAATATCTTGGAACTTGAAAATAGGTGCAGTGATGAGTATGATATGAAAATTACCATTTTCAAGACTTAAGTTGATGTCTGTAGGCAAGAAGCCTAAGAGAATTGAATTTCTGATTGGAAATACATATCTGGAAGAGGTAGATCATTTCAAATTTTTAGGATATGTATTCTCCCAGAGTGGTGGTGTAGTATGTAGGATTGAATGAAGGTTTGGCAAAGTAAATGCAGTTGCGATCAAAAGTAGAAATGATATAGATGTTGATTCCCATAGGGAATGTCCAATAACAGACCATTTATATTGGTATTATCAACAGTAGGAACGCGGGGAAAGGACCGTACAATAGGATAAACACAACAATAGGTTTATGTGGCAAGTAGCTACTGCAGTAGAAGACAAGGACAATTATCAAACCCATAAAGGATAATCTCCACATCTTCATTTACTGCCCTTAACTCTCCTCTTTATCAATCCCATTTCAGTGGATGTAGAAGAACTTGGATGTCAAAAAACGGGGAGTGATGAGTGAAGACACCATCTCCTGTGCTACATAAGCAATGCCTGTTTCAACTTCATTTGTTAATATCCATCCTTGTTCATGAAAATATTATTTATTTCCTTTTTTTAAATTTCAGCTGCTATTGTTGGTATTACTCATGTCTATTCTTCACGAATGTAGCGTTAATATTTTAATTAACGAGCGAGTTGTCCGTGCCGTTAGGGGCGCACAGCTGTGAGCTTGCATCCGGGAGATAGTGGGTTCGAACACCACTGTCGGCAGCCCCGAAGATGGTTTTCCGTGGTTTCCCATTTTCACATCAGGCAAATGCTGGAGCTGTACCTTAATTAAAGCCACAGCCACTTCCTTCCTACTCCTAGGCCTTTCCTATCCCATCGTCGCCATAAGACCTATGTGTGTTGGTGCAGCGTAAAGCAAGTTCTAAAAAAAAATTATGTATGTAATTCTTCATTTGTGTTTTTATGATTTAATTCTGTGGTGCGTACTGCATTCCTGATTCATCTCTTTTTAGAAAAGAGTTCAAAGTTGTTGGATGACAATCCATTCCATAAAATGTGAGATTGTACACCAACGGGAAAATTAATGGATCACTTGAATTTTCAAAGGGAAAAGCATGTTATATTGTGAAACATTTGTTTTATTATTTACTACAAAGATTTTTATTTTATTGATAAATAGGGTTCCGGAGAGCAAGAGCTATGTCAAGAGGAACAATACATAATCAAAACAGTGGCGGATTAGGTCTAAAAGTGAAAGAGTAATAATAGTGGTTTTACATATGCTTTGAGTATCACTCCGGTCTAGAAAGCCAAGAATAATGGTCGAGAGGATTCGTCGTGCTGACCACACTACACCTTGTAATCTGCAGGCCTTCGGGCTAAGCAGCGGTCGCTTGGTAGGCCCAAGGCCCTTCAAGGGCTATAGTGCCATGGGGTTAAGTTAGGGGAGAGAATTACATTAAGTGGATTATTATCAAAGTAACCATACAGGAGGAACAACGTTTTCAACTTTTAAGGTGACTTTGGAAATTTAAAAAAATAAGAAAAATAACTGTTACTCATTCATGGTGCTTACAAGGTACTTCTTAAGCTTATTATGAAATGGCACAGTTTTAGAGATGATTGCTATATTGTCAGAAACGCTATTATATTCAGATATTAGAAGTGTTGCATTCCCTTAGTGCGAAACCTTGTTGTGTAATTTTGAAAAACGTGTCATTTATTTCTTTGCCTTTTGACTTCAGGAAATTCTTAGTTGGTGAACATTTTATTATGCAAGACTTTATGAATAAGAAGTGATGCATTTAATGAGATAATTGCGTAAGTAGTAATATATTGGTTTCAGAGTACAATTTATTTCAAGAATTTAGTTGATGGGGTCCATACTTAACACTTTGCAGTCCAATTTTCTGTCACTTGTTCCAACAGTCTGGTCCAAATTAATTTTGCACATTTATACCTAGTCAGATTGAACTCAGAATTTTTATTAGTAATTATAATTATATTATTATTATTACCGTACATTCTATTGCATAGGAATTAGTTTTCATAATAATTTTTGTCGTCAGTGCGGGAGTAAAAAACAACGTACAACGCAATAAATTGAAGTGGAGTGATGCCGCTAGGCAGAACCTGCGGTCCTCTAGTTTTCTGACCTGATGAATAACTTACCGTAGTCTAGGTGGCTCACTATCATGAAATATTACATTCCGGTAAACACTATTGCCGTTTGCATTCCGATTTGTATGTGCGGAAGTATGTTCAGCATCACTTTTACTGAAATTATCAACCCTGACCTGAGAAGCGTCGTCATTGCCATGTGCCGTATCCCCTCCTCCACTCCGGCCCATTAGCTTGTCTTCTTGCTTTTGTAGCAGTCACTGGAACTTCATCTTCGGAAACAGCATATGATGGTCGGGGATCATTCCGCGCTTTTTTACGCACAGGTCGTCGCTAAAGTTTTACTTGCAATGCTGGAGATTACTACACCATCTTCACTTGACAGTTCTCTAATCTCTTCGTCTAATTCAAATAATCATTGTCACTGCTGTCTAAATAAACGCGCATACGTATTTCTTCAATACCAATATAATGGTCCGTTATTGGACATTATAAATTTTCCAGCTAACTCATTCTTGGTTGCCTGCGTTTCGCCCTCGTGTGCTATGTTAGGCTCATCAGTTGGGACCTAGCACACCACCCAAGATGCAAGGCTAGTGCATACCGTGGAGGCCTCAATTTGTCCTTTTGAATTCAACCTTAAACTTCATATTAGTGTCTTAATTCTCATCATAATCCATGTTGTGCACAATTGTAGATCCAGTGTTCTGTCTACTTCCATTGTTTGTTTTTATTCCTTCTTTCAGGTCATCTATGAATGTTGCCCTCCTTCATCCTGTTTTTTTCCCCTCTCTCAACAGGTCCTTTCAGGACGTTCTTCAGCATATACACTCTTCTCAAGTTATGTCTAATCCAGGTCGTCTTCTTTTTGGTCACTGATCTTTTTAACTTCTTTCTACCCTTGCTTCAGCTAGAACCTTGTTATAATCACAGCAATAGAACCTTGTTGTTCACTCTATTCTACTGTAACACATTGAGTCCCAGCCCTTTTTTCACCCCTTGGTTTCAAATGCCCAGTCTTTTTTAATCTAATATCAGCATCAGATATCAATTTTTGATTATAGTCATATTAAAAATCATTACTATATTCTGAAAAAATGAGGATCAAGGATGTTTTAGAAGTTAATAATCAAGTATCAATATTTCTAAATTTATTCGATGAAACATTAAATTACAGTAAGAACGAAATTTTTAATAAGTGTAATCCGGATTATCGATCCTTCCTTGTATGGGATTCTCATTTTCTTTCTCAATTTAAAGCACTCGTGGTATTCATGGCGTATTTATGAATAAATTCAGGGAAGTAACATGAGAACTCTTAGAAATCAGTTACTTCAACTTCTAAATAGCGTGGTGATATATTGCTGCATGATCCATATGTTTTATGGAATGAGAAAGGAGGAGGGTTTGGTGGTCTGGCACCCAGCTGTAAAATTGCCAACGCCGAGTGTTGGGCGGCGGGAAATAACCTGACTCCCTAAGGGGGCCAACGGCTTCGGGCGAATGAGCCCCTTTGGGTGGGGTGATGGTCCCCACAGTGGAGGAAATGCCACTGGAATCCATTATGCAGCGTCTGTTCTCCAGGTTAGGGGCGGCTGCACAAGGCGTCTGTACTCCAGAGGAGCGGCCTCATTATCACCTCACTGGATCACATCCAGAGTTGTAATTCGGGACCTAGTCCCACACAGGTGACACCTTGACAGTCAACCATGGAAGGTCTTTTAAGGAATACTCCACCGGCTGAACCAAGAGTTCAGAGAAGGCAGCATTCGGATACGGTGGGCTGCCACCTGAAAGATACCGTGAAGTCGGAGGCACGGAAATACCCCAGTACTACATACACGAATGAGACAAAATCAAGAATCAAACCAAAGCAGATAACATACTTCTCTACACACAACATAAACTCGCTCATGCAAACCGGTAAACTAAAAGTGATCACCGACATAATGGACCAACACAAAATTCTTATCATGGGATTACAGGAAATTAGAAACACTGACCAGGATGCCTTGGAATCTCAAGGGTACAGACTTTATAAAGGTATACCCGGGAAGAGAGTGATGAAGAATGTCCCACAATTTGGAACAGGATTTTTGGTCAGCCTTAAAATAATAAACACAGTTCAAGAATTCAGATCACAGTCTCCACGATTCTCAACGCTCACCTTAAAGGCATCTAATATAATCTATACTATAATAAATGCCCATGCTCCCACTAATGATAAAAACAACTCCTCAAAAGACCAGGAGGAAACAGGAGAATTTTGGGACCTATTGGACCAGACCCTAGATAACATCCCCAAACACCATATAAAATTATTAATAGGCGACTTCAACGCTCAACTAGGCAGAGAAAGAAAATACCGTGACATCATCGGAAAATGGCCAGCACACAAGAAAACAAATAAAAATGGAGAGAGACTAGTTGACCTGTGTAGAAACCATAATTTAATCTCAAAATCTACATGTTTTAAGAGGAAACCTCAAAAACTCAAAACATGGAAACACCCTGACTACACTAAAGGAGAATGGCAACTGGACCACGTCTGCATGGACAAATACCACCACAAAGAGATCTACCACGTCAAAGTCCTCCGAGGAATAGACACAGGTTCAGATCACTACGTAGTTAAAATTAAAATTAAACTCACTCCCCAGAGGAGACAACAAAAGCAAGCCCTTAAAACTAAAAGAAAAATTGATCCTACCCAGCTAATCAACAACAAAAATTACCAGAAAGCAACTGAAAAAATAAAAATCACAGACAAACTTGAAGACTTAGTACACAACCTTAAACAAATTACAGAAGACCTAGCTCCAATTAATCCACGTAAAAAACACCAGTGGTGGAACAGTGAATGTGATGAAACAGTGGAGAAAAGACATCAGGCATGGCTATTACATCAGTCCCAAAAGACAGAAATATCCTATCAAAAGCTAGTAAAACAGAGAAAAGAAACTACCCAAGTCTTAAGAAGAATAAAAAGACAACATCATAAGGACACCCTGCAGTTAATTGAAGAACAGTTCAGTAAAACTAAATTAAGGGACTACTACAAAACCTTCAGAAAGCAGCTCCAAAAATATGAACCCCCGACCCTACTGATGGAGGATGAAGATGGTAAGCTGGCCCATAACAATAAAGACAATGCAGAAATTCTGGCTAAACATTTCAACAAGCTTTTAAATTGTGAGGAACCTACAGAACTCCTTCATTTGGACACCAACACCCCGATAGAAACATCACCAGAAAACATCAATCCCCCCACAATAAAGGAAGTCTACCAAGCTCTGAATAAATTAAAAAACTACAAAGCGCCAGGAGAAGATCAGACCTTTGCGGAAATCTGGAAATATGCAGGAACCTCAGCAAAAGTTGCCCTCCATCAACAACTTGTCTCTATGTGGATTAAAGAAGAACTACCAGAACACTGGACAACAGCCCTCATTCATCCTCTGCACAAAAAAGGGGACAAAACCGACCCTAATAACTACAGGGGAATCTCGCTCCTAGACATAACATACAAAATATTTTCAATAATCATCCTTAATAGGATAAGTTTACAACTTGAGAAAGAACTAGGAGAATATCAAGGAGGTTTCAGACCCTGGAGGAGCTGTCCTGATCAGATCATGAGTCTTAAGTTGATAATGGACTATAACAGGAGAAGAAACAGAGATATGGTGTTAACATATGTAGATTTCAAGAAAGCTTATGATTGCATCCATAGAGAATCTCTGTTTAAAATTTTAAGACACCTTGGACTACACCCCAAATTAATAAACATGATAAAATTGACTCTCACCAATACCAAGTCAAAAGTGAAGTTTAGGGGTGAAACATCAGAGACATTTGAAATTAAAACTGGACTACGGCAGGGAGACGGGCTCTCACCACTATTATTTAACTGTGCTCTAGAAATGGTAATGAGGGAATGGTTTAGAAAATGCCCCCCCAAAATAAAGATTGGCCGAAAAATCAAAACAAATTGCCTGGGTTTTGCTGACGATTTAGCATTACTAGCAGTGGACATAAAAGAAGCAAAAACCCAGATATCAGAACTTCAAAACGTTGCAAATAAAATTGGCCTCAAAATATCATTTGAAAAAACAGAAATTATGCCCCAAAAACCAACACAGCTAAAAGAAGTCACCATAAATGGTAATAAAATCAAAATAGTAACTCAGTTTAAATATCTTGGAGAAGTAATAACACATAACTTAAATGAAAAAATCTCAATCCAAGTAAGAACAAATAGATTAGCTAAAGCACAAAAATTAACATGGGATATCTACAAAAAGAAATGTCTATCAATAAATACAAAAATAAAACACTACAACACAGTTATAAAACCGGAAGCTACATATGCAGCAGAAACACTCTTTTACCTGAATAAACAACCAAAGACTGACAGACTTCAGAAAATTGAAAGGAGGATTGGAAGAACCTGTATCAACAAAAAATATCAGAAAGATGGACAGTGGCGGTTAATACCTAACAAAGTCGTGTACAAAGAGCTAGAACCCATTACAGATACTATGCGTAAGAGGAGACTGGGATTCTTTGGACATATCATGAGGATGCAGGACTCGAGACTTCTGAAACAACTAGTACAACACAATCTCGTCTCAAAAAATACCACAACAGGATGTAAATGGATCAGAGAAGTAAGAGAGGATCTGAAGGAAATAGGCCTTACAACAGAAGACACCAAAAATAAGATAAAATTGAATACAAAACTCAAGAATACAAACCTCCGCTTTACCCTTACACAAAACAAACCAACAACACGCACATTTTCAACTGAGGAAAGGGCACGAAGATCGGAGCGTCTGAAGAAGTACTGGGAGGACCGCAAAGCCCGAACAATCCCTTCAAAGAGACCTGAACGACGGACTGACTAAAGTGATCCTATGTGGTCATAAAAGAAGAAGAAGAATTGTCTAATTAGTTGACAGAAACACAGTATCTAAGAGGGAAAAAACCTGTGAACATATCCATGGTAACGCAAACACGAAATCTGATCATACACGCAAAGTTACAGTACAGTAAACATCCCCTGACCTCTACTTGGACATGGGGTGCGTTATCATTTCACTGGCCCGAGTCAAGGTCGGGAATGTGTTTCAATGTGTTAAGCATCCTTCTCCATAACCGCATCTCAAACAAAGGTTTCAATTTTCTTGATGGATAAGGCCTCAAATCTGTACAACAGCACACGTGTGATATAACATTTAGCCTGCCATCTCCTTAATCCTAAGCTCATTCTGTGGTTAGTCAGCAGCCATTGTTTCCTTCCGAAAGCTTTCTTTGCCATTTCAATACCTACTGTTATTTCCTTTATTCCTTTACAAATTTCAAATCCTTTGTCATAGGACTGCCAAGACATCTATATTCTTGCATCTGTCCTGTCTTTTGGATATATCAGACAATTTATTTATCCTGGCAAAGTTAGGGACAGCTGTCCCTGTATTACACTTAACCAGTATCAAAATTAGATTGATGACTAATTACATTGATTAAAAAGTAACCTATCATAAACTATGTAGAACTATTCAGCTATAGCTAACAGTTACTACCTGTACATTAAAATTACAAAAATCGAAGGGAAAAAGCACAATAGTACAGGAAAGGAGTACAGTTTTTAAGATATACATACACAGTAAAGCTGGAAAGACAAAAGATAATTACTTTTTAAAAAAATAGAATTATCTGCAAAATATAACTCATGCTCTGTGAGTTTCCTCCCAAGTTAAGAAAGGTACAGGGGAAGGATAAAGTAGACAGGAGGAAGAGAATTTAAAAGAAAAGGGGACGATAAGTCGGAAAATGAGTATCAGTATGTCTAACTGCCTTGCTATTTGTATCTTTCCATCATATAATTTATGCATGCACTTTTAAATTTCTTGGGCGCTGATATTCCTCTGACGTCTTTAGGCAGATTGTTCCATTCATGAATTGCAGCAACTGTGAAGGAATTGCCATATGCTGAGGACTTATGACTGGGTCTTTCTGTAGTGATTCATCAGTGCAGTCGATGTAAACGATATCACAGTAATAAAAAATTGGCATAACTAATGTTTCAGTTAAAATCTTTTTTGAGTTTAAAGAGAAGGATAAATAAAATATGCACGTTGATGCCGTATGTGCGAGCCATGATAGTTGTTCATCTAGAGTGATTCCAAGATTTTTTTTTTTTTTTTTTTTTTTTTTTTTTTTTTTTTTTTTTTTTTTTTGCGGTTTTACTGTAATGTATGACTTTGTTCTGTATCCATATTGCTGGAAGAGTTGCGCGGTCTGCTTCGGATAATAGTTGGCGCAAGTGTAATAAACTGATATAACGTGAAAACAGTATTCTTTAAGCCATGGGTAAATAATGCAAGTATCGAGCTCGAATCATCATTATTATTATTATTATTATTACGACTTGTGAGGTATGGCTATGAAGTGTTTACATCTACTTACTGTATTAGTATTATTATTTACGTATCGGTCGATCACATTGTTTGTAAGGTTATGTCGTGAAACGTGCTGTGTGTGTATATATAAGTGAGAGTTTAGTTAATGTAAGAACCTGTAATTAATAGTATATAATTTACTCTTACCTGTATATATGACGTATATCCACAGTAACATTGTGCAACACACTGTAACATCCAGAATAACGTATATTTAGAATGTTCTTTACATTATAACCATGTTATTAGGCACTCTAGAATTTACTAGAAGATATGTTGTGACATATCCTTCTAGAAGCCTGGCCAAGCAGCCTATATAAAGAGACAGTCTCGTTGATGGAGTTGAGTTATTGTTTAACAGGAGTTGTTCTTGTGAATTCGTGGTGTGTATATGCCAACATGCTAAAGTAAGCAGTCAACTGTTTCAAGGTTGCAGTCTTCATGTAGGCAGTTGTTAAAAATGGTGGTTTTTTGATGCATGTGTTTAATGTGTAACCTGTAAACAATAGAAAATAAAATCCATGTACGCAAGTGACAGCATTTTGTGTGCATCATTGTGGATACATCATTGTTGACCGTGACAAGGACATAAGAATTTACGAGTGATTACGACTGTAAGTGCGAAATAGATCAAAATGCAAGTGATACTAGAAAATATGTCCGTATAACAACTCTTAAGGCGAACTCACCAAGAGAAATCTTACGACGAACGGCAAGAAGAAATCGCTGCAGAGCGGTTATGGGAAGATCTCGTCAAAAAAAAAAAAAAAAGAGAGAAGATTCCGGAAAGTTTTGCATCGAGGTCAACAAAGATCCGGGCAAAACATCGGAATATAAGGTAAATGTTACCAAAATATGTTCTAAGTTAACGAACATGATACAGCCACTCAATTCCACCTTAGCAGACCAAATTTCTCAAGATAACTCAGGTTTACCAAGTAGAACGGGGCCTAGAATTGAAAATTTCAACCGTAAATGACAAAATTTCATCCCAAATTATCGAAGTCACCAATCAATTAACGCAGCAGATATCGGACATCAGGTCAAAACTGGGACAGGTTCGACAGATCGATAGTCGTGTAAGCCAGCTGGAAGAGGACATCTCAAACCTCGAGGAGGAGGTGGAATTCCTGGTTTTCGGCATAAAGCAACAGGTTGAGGGGAGAATTTCTACCGGCGAGGGAAATTTTGAAAGCCGTATCTGTGCCATTGAGGAAAATTTTGGGAGCCGTATTTCTGCTGTTGAAAGAAGGTTAGAAAACCGGTTTTTGACTACCAAGGAAGATGTGAAGAATATGAGAAAGCATCCTTCACGCAGTAGAAGATAGATTAAGTCAAACAGGACATATTGCCACACCACTAACTTCCTCAAACCTAACCGGCAATACAGGACACCTAGACCCGAAGGTGTTTATAGAGAGCCTTCTGGAATTCCACGGGCGACTGGAAGAGAACCCGACTAGCTTCATCGACAGATCAGTTGGTCTATTAGGAAGGACTAATCTACCAGTGGACATTTTCGTGCAACTCATCACACCGCGAATAAAGGGGCAAGCTGCTACTTGGTGGAATAACTTGAACGGCTTAAATTTAAACTGGATGGACTTCAAGAAGGCATTCCTCACTAGGTTTAATTTTGAAGGGGCGAAGAGCTACTGACTGAGGCACAACCGACTGGCATGAGAGCTAGCGCCTTCTTCATCCTACGGAAGAACCAGCTCTTAAAGTGTCTGCACCCGGAAGGAAGTGAGAACAAGATCTTACCAGGCATCACAGAGCTACTCCATGATAAGATTAGACTCCTAGTGAAAGTATCACTACCGAGATCCTTTGATGATCTACGCAGAATCATCGCTCAATTGGAGGAGGAACACGAAGAGCAAAGCAACAGAAGAGACCAGAGCAGTTAGGAAGTGCTATTAGGAAGAACGGGACACCTGAAGAACAAGTGCCCAGCCTTGACATTGGAAAACTAGGTCTGGCCCATTCTGGATTGGGGGGGAATGGGAATGCTCCTCAAGACACGACAGACAAGCGAGCCTGGTCAGGTAGGAGAGGGATTGGTCAGATTGTGAGTAGAACAGGCCAACCTCACCCAGCTATCACCCAGCGACAAGAATTTTTCAGCCATACTCGACAGCCAAGCAAGCCATTCATTTGTCAACGAGACTGTTGCCAGATTACTACCGCCTATGAAGCCTCACCATCTCGGAAGGGTAGTGGGAGCAGCGGATGGGGTAACCTATTCCATCCAAGGACAGACTAACCTAACCACTAAATTCATGGACCTGTCTATTTTAATTGACGTTGCAGTGATTCAGAACCTAATACCTGACATATTAAGTCATGACTCTGGTGGAATACAAGGTGATCCTAGACATTTTGGAAAAAGACAGACGTCTGAGGGTTGCCTGGCACGATGGAAATCTCCAGACTCACAAGGATGTGGAAGTTGACGTAGACTTGGGAGATATCCCTTTAACGCATCTTCAACCAAGTGAAGAAGAGGAGCTGAGATGAACCTTAAAGGACTTCCCGGAAGTCATCACCAATACAATAGGATGGACTACCACGGTAACGCAATCAATCCGGATACGTACAACTTCGTCATTCAGAAGATTCAAGAGATGGAACGGCAAGGTCTCATCGAACCCTCTACATCTTGTTGGGCTTCACCTATCGTCCTACCGAAAAAGAAGAATGGGGAGTATTGACTGTGTGTGGACTTTCGCAGGTTGAACGGGAAGACCATTAGTGACGCCTACCCTATGCCTGACCTGAAGGACTTGCTGAAACAAGTGGGTCTAGGATTTTCAGCATGCTGGATCCCAACTCCGGATACTGGCAATTGGAGATCGAAGAAAGTTCTGGACCACTGACCGCCTTCATGGGACCGATAGGATTGTACCAAAAATATATCAGATGCTCTATTGGTGAAAAATATCTAATTCCCTCTATGGGAATTTAGAATTTTCCATTAGGATTGTACCAGTTTGCAGTAATGTCTTTTGGATTGAAGAATGCTCCTGCCACCTTCATGCGAGTGATGGATAAGGTATTGACAGGCTATGTTGGAGATTTCTGCCAAGTGTATCTTGACGACATTTTAATTCACAGCAAGAATTTTCAAGAATACCTTGTACATCTGAGGAAAGTACTGAAACGACTGAAAATTCATGGACTGACTTGCCAACTGAAGAAGTGCCACTTCGCCCAGTCCCACGTAGAATACGTAGGTGTTTTGAAAAGTTCTCGGAATGTACTAGAATTAAGTGTCTTACCTCGGTGGAACTGCTTTTATTTTTCAACATAGTCTCCCTGTAGACTAATGCATTTGGTCCAGCGATGTTCCAATGCCTTGATCCCATCTCGAAAATGAGATTCCTCCAGGCCTGCAAAATACCTCTCTAGTTCGACTGTCAGTTCTTCCCTTGTAGAAAATCTCTGTCCACCGAGGAAAATTTTCAGCTTGGGGAATAGATGAAAGTCTGATGGTGCCAAATCAGGTGAATAAGGTGGATGTGGCAACAATTCGTACCCCAGTTCATGAAGTTTTGCCATGGCAATAACACTTGTGTGTGGCGGAGCATTATCATGATGAAAGATGACCTTATTCCTTGCCAAACCAGGCTTATTTCGCGTATCTTTTCCTGTAGTTGGTCTAGGAGGTTTGCATAGTATTGCCCCTTAATTGTTTGGCCAGTAGGAAGATAATCTATCAGCAGAATGCCTTTTGCATCCCAGAAAACTGAGGCCATGACCTTTCCGGCCGAACACACTGCCTTTGCGTTCTTTGATGGTGGTGAATCAGCATGTTTCCACTGCTTTGACTGCTGTTTTGTCTCTGGTGTATAGTAGTGGACCCAAGTTTCTTCTGTAGTCACAAACCGGTGCAAAAAATCTTGTTGGTTGCACTGAAAACGGGCCAGACTTTGTTCGGACATTTCCAATCTGGTGCGTTTATTGTCCAATGTCAAGAACCGCGGCACCCATCTTGCGGATAATTTTTTCATACACAATTCTTCTGTTAAAATATAATATACCCGTTCAGAAGACATCCCTACAGCTTCAGCAATCTCGGGCACTTTCAGTCGACGATCCTCCGTGACCATTTTATGCACTTTTGCAATAAATTCTGCGGTCGTAACACTTTTTGGCCGTCCACTACGTGGATAATCATCCAAGCTCTCCCGACCAAATTTAAACTCACTGGTCCACTTGGCAACAGTTGAAAATGAAGGAGCAAGTCCCCCAGTGTGTTCTGAATGTCGGCATGAATTTCCTTTGCTTTCATACCTTTCTTTACAAAGTATTTAATCACTGCTCGAATCTCAGTTTTTTCCATTGTCACAAATCACTACGCGGGAACAACAACAGAGTCGTCACTACCACACTCCTGCAGCTAGAGCACTGACGCGCCACTTGTTCACTCATGAAGGATATGTGATTATTGCGCGGGAACCTCGTTGCTCTAGCACTGATATCTAGCGGTGATTCCGAGAACTTTTCAAACCATCCTCGTATCTTGGCCATGTCCTAACATCTGAAGGCTTAGAAAGACAGCCGGAGAAGAATCGAGCTATGGAAGAAGCTGAAGGCCCGCAGACCAATCGACAAGTGTGTCAGTTCATTGGCTTGTGTGGATTGTATAGCGGCTCCGTGCCACACTTTGAAGAGAAGGCAGTACCACTCACCGATCTACTCCATAACAACTGCCCGTTCCGATGGACCAGCAAGGAAGAGGCAGCATTCCAAGACATTAAGGCTGCGATATGCAACGCTCCCAGTCTAGCCCATCCCGACCCTCAATGTAAGATGCACCTGCAGACAGACACCAGCGACTCCGGCCTAGGAGCAGTATTATTCCAGAAGAGGAGTGATGGTGTAAGGAGCATCATCGAGTATGCCAGCAGAAAGCTACCTCCCTCCGAACAACACTACTGCACTGCTGAGAAGGAAGCCTTAGCCGTGGTGTGGGCCATGGGCAAATTCATTGCTACTTGGAGGGAAGGAAGTTCCAGCTGTACACCGATAACGCCGCTCTCAGATGGTTGAACTCAGTCTTTGGATCAAAATCTAAATTGATGAAATGGGCTCTGTTATTCACATAATTTGATTTTGATGTGTGTCATGTCCCAGGATTGACAAGCATAGGAGTGGACAGTTTATCTAGGCACCCGGCGATAGAACCTGAAGCTAGAAGCACCATTGTCGAGAGGGAGTTCCCACAAAAACACCAGAGTGAGCCCAAGGAACCTGTCCTTATGACCATCAAGAAGGAACTTGATCAGTAAGTAATTAAACAGTGGCAAGAACAAGACAAGCCCTGTAGGGCCTTGATGCAGTAGATTAGGAGACAGAACACAGATAGTCGACTTATCCCAAGGGAATTCAAGATGTGTTACAAGAACTTCCGGGTTGATGGAGATCTCTTAATATACTGGTCGCACTTCTCCGACATGCCTGCAGGAGTAGTAATCCCTACACAGCACACGATGGACATCCTCAAGAAATTCCATGACAGCACTGAAGCCAGACATCCAGGAGGTGAAGAGACATACCTGTCTGTGATAAAGATGTTGATTTCCTTAGGGAGCCTGAAATATTGGTAACTATATTGGTCACATACCAGTCTATCCGACAAAGATTTTTCTGGGTCAACATGCGGAAAGACATCCTGGACTATGTTAAGGGGTGCTACATCTGTGCCTGCACCAAGGCGAGCAACAGGAAGGCAGATTCCAGTCAGCGAGGAAGATGGAAGGTGATAGCCCTAGAGTTGATGGGTCCTTACCCTAGACCCCCACGGGGTAAAACAAGACTCCTAGTAATCGGCGACCTCTTCAGATGATGGATTGATGCCTTTCCGATACCAGAAGTCACAATGGGACGCATCGCCAGCCTTCTGCATGATGAGGTATTCAGCCGCTACGGTTATCCACGGTGTATTGTCAGACACCGGGAGTCAGTTCACGTCAAGGAAGTGGCAGCAAATGATGACCCAATGGGGTGTGGAGCACTACAACCCAAGGGCCAATCCAACAGAACGACAGAACCAGGAGCTAAAAAGGATGCTACGGGTCCACCTAATAGACAGAGAACATCGACTGTGGGACAGTCAGATACCACAGTCACTCTTTGCCCTGCGACGACGCATCAACCGTGTCACTGGCTATTCCCCAGCTGAATTGTTCCTTGGTTGACAGCTATACGGCCCCGGGGATTGGGAGATTCGTCCACCATACACTTCTGGTCAAGAAGATCCAGCTGTTCCCCTAGCAGAGTGGCAGCAGCAGGACATCAAGGAGAAGCAGGCTTTGGCCGAGAAGAGATCCCTTACCCAGGCCAAGGCTCAAGATGTTGAAGAGACCCAGACCTTCCTACCAGGCCAACAAGTACTGCGACGTAACCACCCAGTCAGTAATAAGATTGGAGGGTTTCACGCAGGTCTCACACCTAAATGGGTTGATCCCATCAAAGTGGATAAGCAGCTGGGCCATGGAGTCTTACTTTTTCATATGCATTGTTTTTCATGATTTTTATGTTTTGATCGGCTGACGATGACCTGGACTGTGGTCGAAACCGGTCCCAATTCTAATTACTATTAAATAAGAATGTAATCACTACATTTCTTTCTCTTATGTATTGAAAAGGTTGAACCTCTTTTTCAGTTATTCAATTTTAACTTTAAAGACCAACCCTCCTGTCAAGGTCCACGCATCGGAGTTGCGGCGAGTCACCCAACCGCTGCGCATACAGAGTAAGCCTGGTACTGCCAGGGGTCCACCTGGAGGAGAGGCTACTAATGACACAACACAATCTAATCATCATGAGGGGAATGCATAAACTTTCATCGAGGAAGAGGGTGGCGGAGAGGCCACCCTGACCCATGACACGGCACGATCCGGTCAAGAGGAACAGAGCCCATACAACGACATCGAGGAAGAGAGAAGATACAATCTACTTCCAAGACAAAGTCGATGAGTGTGATAGACTGTGGAAATTGTTTCAAGTCATGGGGGGGGGGATTTTGATGAAAGTGTAATAAACTGATATAACTTGAAAACAATATTATTTAACCGATGGGTAAATAATGCAAGTATTGAGCTTGGATCATCATCATTATTATTATTATTATTATTATTATTATTATTATTATTATTATTATTATTACTTGTGAGGTGTGGCTATGAAGTGTTTATATCTACTTACTGTATTATTATTATTGATGTTATTATTATTATTATTATTATTATTATTATTATTATTATTATTATTATTATTATTATTATTATTACTATATTATTATTATTTGCGTAGATGGACGATCGCGTTGTTTGTGAGGTTATGTCATGAAACGTGCTGTGTATATATATATGAGTTTAGTTAATGTAGGAACCTGTAATTAATAGTATATATAATTTATTAATACATGTAATCTGTATATTCACAGTAACATTGTGCAACGCACTGTAACATTCAGAATAATGTATCTTTGACACTAGAGGTTTTAAAATGTTCTTTACATTATAACTATGTTATTAGGCACTCTAGAATTTACTAGAAGATATGTTGTGACATCCTTCTGGAAGCCTGGCCAGGCAGCCTATATAAAGAGACAGTCTCGATGATGGAGTTGAATTATTAACAGGAGTTGTTCTTGTGAATTCGTGGTGTGTTTATGCTGACATGCTAAAATAAGCAGTCAACTGTTTCAAGGTTGCAGTCTCCATGTGCTTCGTGATAGGCAGTTGTTAAAAATGGTGGTTTGTTGAGGCTAGTGTTTGATGTGTAACCTGTAAATAATTGAAAATAAAATCCATGTACGCAAGTGACAGCATTTTGTGAGCGTCTTTGTGGCTACATCGTAGTCTTGGATTGGCTATAAGGATTGTTTGGGATTTGTCGGGGTTGAGAGATAGTCCATGCTTTACTGCCCAGTTGTTTACTGATTTGAGATCTAAATTTAATTTCTCTATTGTTTCTAAAATGTCATCCAGTCTACAATGAATGTAGGAATATTCCTCATCCCCATTTCTCATCACTTTTTTTTGGTTTCCATTGGTCTGTAATCCATAGTTACCTTTCGTGTTTACTAGCCTCTGGAGCATATCTTGTTGCAGGATGTTGTTTGGTGTAATGACTATGTCTGTAATATGAACAGAACTTTATTGTCTTGAACATTAATTACTGTGTAATAATGGTTTTGTTGTTTATTTTCAGGAACGAGATGGGGGCGGAAGGGGTCGTGGTGGAAGAGGGGGCAGGAATTAGTTGTGCAACAACCACCTCTTTCGTAGCTTACTACTCCAATTTAAAGGAATAATTATGTAACAAGTTTTTTTTTAAAGAGAAACATGATGAAATTACTTCCATACCTGGAAGTACCTGTTTCTTCACTTATGTTCTTCTAGAAGTGAATTGCGTATGAACTTTTGTGTGTGTAGGAGATTTAAAAAAAACATAATGGTATACAAAACAAAGCATTTGCATATTCAAACACATCTCTTTACAGTAAATGTGTACACATTCTTTTCTTCCTCATCTTCATGCAGTAAGAAACAAGTTTAAAAAAAGTAATACATGTGATGCGATAAAAAGCTGTGGGATTGAAGACCGTGATTATTAGATTATGTAATCAATCAGTAAACAGAGAGATTTTATCAATTAAAGCACTTTTTTTTTTTTCTCCATTGCATGCCTTAATAAACTAGACTTGATAGGCCAATGTTCCAGGCAGCATTGCTGGCAGTTTTTGTCTTAGCCTATTGTTGAAATTGAGCACTTCACAAAATGTGGAACAGTATCTCATGCTGAAACAAGTGTTTGGTTCAGTATGTAGCTGGTATTTTTTGTCATTTTCGAAAGAAGTTTCCATTATTGTTCATGACAAAAGTGAAAAATGCAGTGTTTATCCAATATAATTGAACTATTTGTAAAATATCTAGCTGTGAACTTCATCAAAGCATGCAAGCATGTAATGTGATAGGTCTATTTTCTGTGTAAAATGATCTGTTTGCCTGTATAGGTGGTTGATTATGAACTTAATTGGCTTCTCTTGAATATGATAAATCTGTATTTAGACTTTTGATCATTGTTGCATTTTTTCCCTTCTGCTGTTACGACTACTTCCTACATTTTACCTTTCTGTACAGACTGTTAGTGGCCTTAATTCTTTAATTTTCTCTCTGCTCATATCATTCACTACATAATTCTTAATTTTTCATTGTAAGGCACTTAAGGAATAATTAAGGCCATTAGATGGATACTATGATTTCAAGTAGATATTTGCTTTATAGCTAGTTTCTAAAATATATCTAGATAATTCAGAAAGTGTCAGTTTTATTGGACAAATGCTGTAAATTTTTTTTTTTTTTTTTTTTTTTTTTTTTTTTTTTTTTTTTACTATGCTCAGAATAAGATTTCCTTTTCTGGTAGTGAAAAATTCTGGGCTTGTTTTTGAAGAAGCTAACAACAGCATGTGCTACTGTTTGATGAAGTCTTTATGTGAAGTGGGTAATATCACCACAGGGCTATGGCAATATATGTGAATATGTATATATGGATGAATGTCTGGAATTATTTATTTCTTGGCTATAATTCGTACATGGCCTTTAAGCAAATTGAAGAACTGCGTGACACAGTATCATCTGTCATTCTGTGATATGCCCTTGTTGACTAAGGGTCTACTGCTCATTTTGGTTTTACAATACCAAGTAGCATTGTGTAATGCATTGCATTTGGGTGTGAAGTTGCTTGTATTAATATGGTAGCTTATGTTCTGCAAGCACAGTTTTGATAAAGAGGTGAGAACAGAAATTAATTTCATGCTTAAACACTTCTTACACGAAGCAGCATGGATTAATGTATCTCAAGTTACAAGAGGTTGATAGAGGTGTTGGTAACACAACAGCTGGGGTACAAATAATGTTCTCCTTCCCAATTTGCACTGATACAGTATCTTGAAATTTCACCTTGAAATGTCTGCACACAATAGCTGAGGCCATACGATGATTATTATTATTATTATGATTATTATTATTATTATTACCTTCTTTCTAGACTTAGCCTGGTGCTGATTTTTCTGAAACGTGCGTTTTTGCCATCTTAGCAACATTTCTTGTTATTAGTCTTCTACCTGCAGCTGAGAATACATCATTATCATCCTCCACAATTGGTGAGAGATAGAGTTTTCTCATTCGCTTAGCTGCTGCACGAGTCTTTGGCTGTTTAAAATTATTCTTATCAGCATCTCCAACTACATTATGTAACCAGTGAATTTTCTCTTGCAAGTCGAACCGGGGCATCAAAGACTCCACTGCATTTCCTATCATTTCCAGCAATTTATCAAACTTCTTTCTCAGCATCTTCTTGGTTTAAAAGCACACAAACGATCAAAACAACTATCATGAATAGAATATTTCAATATTCCAGCTGTAGCGCCATAATTTAGATACAAATTTAAATTTCAAATCTACCCGGTAGACGTCCGTTATTATGAGCATAAGCGTACCCCCAATACCTTGTAATGAAGGGAAAAGAAATTGAAAGATAGAAATAGAAGAGACTGAAAGTGCCCTAACCCAAAAGTGTTACAAATATATTTTAAGCTGCCAATTTGTTTTTGGTGGTTTAAAAGTAATAAAACTGAATGTTAACATTTTGCATGATATTTAGTTTCTTTAGTTTGAATTTCCTTTAATCATCAAAGAGATGCATGAGTAAATATTGAAAAAATTCTCAGCACAGACATGAGGAATTGTGTAAGTGCCACCTAATACCGAAGGAGAGGGTGAAAGTCTTAACTCGCTTGTTTTAAGAAAGCTGTAAATGCAAAGTAATTTGACAGATATTTATTTAAATTATACACTTTGCCTCATTAAAATTGAACTGAAATCTCATGTTACATAATGTCTTTAGTATTTTATATCTGAAGGAACTGAAATGTGTAGAGTGGGCTGTCTCCAAACTGTTGTACCAGATGTATTGACAGAAGATAAATTTAGACATAATTCAGTGCCAGGGTGCTGGCACGTTCACCTTGCTCCACATTCTGCTCACCATGGCACCATCTTTTGACCGCTCCAGAAACTATATCAGTATTCCGGGGCACTTGCATCCTAACCCATGTCTTTGGTGATGACATTATCACCCTTTTCCATGTTAATTTTCTCAATTTGATACTTTTAGACTTTTCCATTTACACACCTCAAATAAATTATTCATCCTGGAACGAAGAGATTAAATCTTTTGTATTCATTACGTATGATTTAGAACGCGTTCTAATTTTGACTCTCTGTTACTATAGAATTCCTTATGTTTAACTTGGTGAAATGTTTGGAATCGTAAATAAAAGAAACAGGAAATAAGGGAAGTCAGCAGACTTACCTTGGTATTAAGTTTATGCAAGAATCCAAATGTACATATATGCTACGAAACTCTTTCAGCACTCCCTGCTGCTTTTTCTGTAGATATTATGATAATGCTGGAGGTGGTGGTGGTGGTGATTATGATTATTTTATTTTCTAAAGGAACTCTTTTCCTGTTTGTGAAACACACAGAATCGTTGGAAAGTTTCTGCGCAAGCGGTTTCACGCCTAGGTAACAAGTATTGCAGTGCTGCTAGCGTTGCCTTCAGTAATTCAACTGTACAGTATTGAAAAATGTTTTGATTTTTAATATTGTGATTTATCTTGTTATTCCTGTCGTTCTTAAATCTCAAACCATCAGATTTGATATCAAAGAGCCATCCGTGATGGAACTAACTGTTCTATTGTATATATGACAATATTGCTGTTTGGGGCCGAATTTGCAAACAGAAACAATAGTTGAATCTGAATCACCTCAGCTTGTAAGCAAACTTCTTCCATTTATATATAAGCAATTGTAACGTAATCAAAGAAATTGACATTGTGTAGATGTAAATACAATCGTGTTTATTATAAATCTGTGCACATAGTTTCTCTTTTACAACTCTTCATCTTAAGTTGAGAAACATATTTGTATATTTGGTTGTTTCTCAGTGTATGTAGATTCCAGTGTGTTCTGTCCTTATGCTGGACATACGGACTGATCCACTAATATAGATAAATTTGAATGCACTATAATTCACACATTTTAAATTGTATAATTCACTGTAAAACATGAAAGGCGGTATTTATTCTCCCCAGATTGTCTAATGAAGTATAAAGTGACCTTAGTGATGAGTCTATGAAGACTGATGTAGGTGGGAGTGGATAATCCTAGTAATCTCATCTTACAGTATGCGATATTAACAAGTCTTTCAAGACGTGCTTTGTAAATGTTCCTCACTAGTTAATATAATAAAATTCATGACTGCATCTGTAGAGTAATATTAATAAGCGTAAGTATATAAAATTCTATAATTTTACCATCTTTGCTAAGATATGCGAACTTTTTGATAATGTGATGCTCGGGCATTCAAACTATGAATGCAGATAACCTAAATATTTTACTTTGATTCTGCCACCTGATTCGTAGCTATTGCAATAAAAAATTATGCAAGCTAATTTTTGTATGTTAAACAGCAAGGTAGTAATAACATTGTAATGGTAATAATAATAATATTGATATTAAGTTCATTGATAATTTTTATGAAAGCTGTAATTCAGTTATTTTAAAACAACTTGTGAGCTTTGGCAAACACGTATTGATGTCAGAATAATAATAATTATCATATGGCCTCGGCTACAGTGGTGAAGACCTGACGTGATGCTGTCTAGCAATGAAAGCAAAATTGTACTGGAATGGATACTGTTGTTAAGTTTTTATTTTTATGAAATATTAAAAACTGTTCCCAGTCACAAGTTTTATTAAATGATTTCCTCCATTGCATGTTTCAGAGACTTTACTCCATCATCAGGTGATGAAATGGTGACATATATTTTAAGAGTTGGTGTATATTACATCTGTGTTGGGTCAACAATAGGTGTGTGTCATCTCAGAAATATAGAGCTACTGCTCAAGCTTAATATTGTTTTTATTTTCATTTTCAATTTTATCACGTGAGCCTGTGTTGAGCATCTATTAATGTCGTCGACACATAGGCAGCCATTAATAAAATAAAATCGTCGCCATAAGACCTATCTGTGTCGGTGCGACGTAAAACGACTTGTAAAAAGAAATCAAAGAAATTATGACATTGTGCAGTTGTAAATACAAACATGTTTATTATAAATTCGTGCACATGTTTTTGGCAAATGTCATACGAAGGGATTTCAGTATATAATGCAACACATTTTTTTCCAAAAGCAGGTTGGTTTTATTGAGGATTCAAATACACCGTGTTATTCCCTAATCCTTTTGCTAGAATACCCTATTTTTCAACATAATCTCCATTCAATGCTACGGCCTTAAGCTACCGTAATGCGAGGGCCTGTATGTCTGCATGGCACAACTCGACTGATCGATGTCGGAGCCAAAGTCATGCTGCATCGATAACTTCCCCATCATCCACGTAGCGCTTCCCGCGAAGTGCATCCTTCATTAGGCCAAACAGATGGAAGTCGGAAGGCGCGAGATCTGTGCTGTAAGGTGGATGAGGAAGAACAGTCCACCGAAGTTTTGTGAGCTCCTGTCGGTTGCGCAGACTTATGAGGTCTTGCGTTGTCGTGGAGAAGGCTCGCCATGCTTTTGTCCACTACCAGGTCTCCGTAGACATTCTGCAAGTGCCTATGAATATCTGTGATGCCCTGGTTTTCCGCCAAAAGAAACTCAATAACTGCTCTCAGTTTGGTCCGCACCTCCGTTACATACGCCATTTTGAAGGCTAGTTATAACACTGCCACCCAGCGCTAATTAATGAAACTCTACAAGACGAAGCGGGAATATTCAAAGATGTCCCAAATAAAATTCCAATTTTTTAAAACCAAAATTGGCCGAGAAATAAAATGGGTTGCATTATATATTGAACGCCCCTCGTACAAATGTGTTTATTATAAAGTCATGCTGAGTGTTTTTTTTTTTTTTTTTTTTTTCAAATGTCATAGACATCAGTTAATAAATCCTCAACTTGGCTTCAGATGATAAAATTGAAAATGAATATTTTAAAACAATAATAAGCTTTAGCAGAAAGTGTATATTTTTGAAATGACACACATCCAAATATGATATATACAACATAGATGTAATGAATTCACAATGCACATAGCTCGTACTCTTAAATGAAAACAATTGTGTATCAAGTAGAGCAACGTCACCATTTCACCATCTAATGATGGAGCAAAGTCTGTCAAACGCATAGCAGTGTAAATCATTTAATAAAACTTGTGACTGGTAAAAGTTTTTAATATTTTATTAAGAATTAATTCACAGTCAAAGACGTGTACATAAAAATCATGATTATGTTTAAGATTAGTTTTGTCAGATAACACTGAGTGCACCACCAGAGATCTATGCCAACAACAGTGACATGAAGTGCCAAGATTTTTTTACCATCCATCAAAATTAGACTACATCAATATTTTGAGTTTTTAAATTAACCTATTGGTATTCCATTTCTCTAGCCCTGCACACGCCCAGAATTAGTATTTAATTTACATGAATCACATCAATTTGTAGGTTCTCTAGCAAATTACTAAATTTAAAATTCAAACAATTATAAATCATACCTTCCATTTTTTTTCCTGCAGGTGTGATAAATTTGAAAGCTATCAAAGCTGCAATTTGTATATTACATTCATATCAGCTAAATAAGTGGCTTTTATGAGCCACAAGTTTCCTGAGTAAAACTGGAGCTATGAACAGACATGTCTGACTTTCTTTCGCTCTTGCTTCTGTTCAGAATCTCAGGAATATCACCCCTTGCTTCTATGCGACTTTCTGCAAGCAATTAGGCATGTTCTAAATCTGTACTCTTCACTCTTATTTCATTTAAGTCCTTCATACAATTTGAATTCATTTCATTCTTTAAATACCTTCATATTAAATTTTTAATTTTACCTTATTGATGGTTGTGTGGTTTGAATATGAAGTTGTGTGTATAAAGAGCCATGTAACAGTACAGACGCATTTCATGTTTTAGTCACATTCTCAGTCATGTTTAAGTGCGTGCAAGCAGATTTATTAATTGATATCTATGACATTTGGAAGAAAAATGCATGAATTTATTATAAACACATTTGTACAAGGGGCATCCAATATATAATGCAACCCATTTTATTTCTCGGCCATATTTGGGTTTTAAGAAATTACATTGTAATTTCACAATTTATTATTAACAAAAAAGCGACATCAACTTTCATTAACTCGCTGTTTACCGTACAAAAATTAGCTTGCTTAATTTTTTATTGCTGTAGCCATGGTCCAGGTGGAATAGTTCCCTTGTCAGCTTGTCTCAGCAATTGCTTTAGTAACTTGAAGGGAATTCTGCATTCATAACTTGATTATATCGTATGCATGCTGCATGTCAATAATTCCATTGCAGTCATTAATAGTATATTCCAGTTGTAGATTTATTAATTAATCAAACTTCGTCTAAATGCAATGCAAAACACATACATATGAGTGTAACAATATAAATGAATTCCTTTGAAATTTTACTTTTTAAAATCTGCTAACTGCAGCTATTATTTATACGTGGATTGCTATTCATGAAACTTTCATTGAAAAGAACTTCCTTATAATTAAATTCTAAAACTAATTCCTTGTTTTCGTGTATTTGTTTCTCAGTTATATTTGATGTATTGTAATTCACTGGAATCTGTTCCATGAATCTGAAGACTCTCTTGAATATGGGTGTAACCAATAATGTTTGAGGAGAATTTAAAAGAGAGTGATCAAGATGTAATTAATAGATTTATTTTCTAATTGGTAGATATCCAAAGTCATAGTACTGAAAGCTTACAAATTAAAATAATCCTTATCTAATAATTGTGAATAAAAATGGATATTACATATCTAAATAAACCTGTTTGTTACAATTAATTTAAAAATAAGCCATACTGAATTGGTCCACAGTCAGAAGTAAGTCCCGTATGACCGACAGCACACGCTGCCGCACCCAGAAGAGCTGGAACATCATGCATGAAGTAATTTAACTAACAATTTTTGGTACTAAAGGTTTTGTCTTAACCTGTACTCTGCAGCAGCTGTTGAAAACTTTAATCATTCCTACCCAAACATGGGTCTCATCAGTGCAGAAAGTTCTGGAAAATTCACTGCAAATCATCTTAGCTTACACTGTATATTACACTCATGATCTCTTGCTCAAGAGTCTGAAGAGCATGAGGATTGTTCGTGAATACTTTCTGTTTGAGGGTACTCTAAAGATATCACAAGCAATTAAGTCAGCCAGAACTTTTGGGACAACATTTTTGTATTGGAAATGAATCCTGTTTCTTGCTACTTTATAAGCAATCACACCATGGTATTTTTTTAATGCCCAAAATGGTCTCTGCATTAAGTTTGTGAATTATGTAAGCCGTTTTTATACTACTTTAAAAGATATGTCCTGACGAAAAATATCCGTTGTCTTGTGTATGGCATTTTTGCTGTAACGTGCCTCGTTTGTTCAGATGAAAGTAGTCGGTTAGCTGGCAGCAAGTGGAAAATTTCTCTCATTTTTTTCTCAGGGAGGCTCCTATAACCGGCGGTCATACAAGACCTCCAGCTTGTAAATTCCCTGATGCATTAAACATCACCCTGTTTTCTTCTTATACAGACATAATTTTTTACTAGTACACATCTTCTGCTTGAGCAAGGTTGAGTGAAAACATACTTATTGCAACAGTGCTGTAGAGATACGTTAGAATTTGCAGCAAGGAATGAGGATTAAACTTGAACTGTTCAACCAAATCATATTTTTGAGAAAATAATGGTACTACGAGATTTTATTTAATCCATTAAAGTTATAATTTTGGGGCAGGTAGTAAAAGAAGCATATTCAAGGGAGATCTTCAAGTTGTTTAAATCACTCTACTAAATTCATGGAATTCCACATTTGAAAGCATGTCTGTTGGAAATTATTTTTTTCCTTTTGTGTTTTTTAATGTTTACTACTGACTACATATCTGACAACAATCCTTTGACTTTATCACATCACGAACACCAGTATTCATTAAGCCAATTTTTTTGGCTCTTTGTAAATGATAAGCAAAACTGATTTATTTTTACAATACAGTAACATTGTCTCTTACTGAGTGTTTATTCAAGAAGACGTGTTCTCAGCCAGTGGTGTGATTTTAGTAATAAACGAAAAATGTTCTCTGTTTTTATTTCAATATGTTCCTACTTAGTTCGGGCCGAGATGTGGCTGGAGGAAAACGAGACACATAATTTAAAATTTTGTTTGTTGAAGGTTGTTGAATTTCTTCTTAAGGAATATTTCCTTTGAAACATTGGTTTTTTTTGGGGGGGGGGGGGGTAAGAGTTGGGGGGTTTGTTTATTTTTATTTTTTTCTGTAAGAATTTTCTCTATCTTTATAATGTAGTGGTTCTGTGTATTCATGTATTCCCAGAGTTTTCAAAGATAACATGAAATCCTACCTTCTATGCATGTTCACTTGTCCTGCATTTATAAGCAATGTTTCAGATGTATTCTTGTATATTCCGTGATCATATTCTTAAACTCTAGATGACCTTCAGCAAGCAATGGATTTTTCGTAGTGGGGGAAGAAATGCAGATGTTCAAAGTAGAAATTAATGATAAACCTTTGGTTGGAGAAAATTTTCAGAAATGATATGACACTAAATGAAAAAGTAAAGGGTGCTGTATTTATTTTGACCAAGTGACAATCAGTTGGATGAGTTATAAGAGTGGTCTCTTGAACAAGCGAGGTTTTCCCCTCTAAAAGTTCCGGTGTCATTGACAAATATAGCTTTCTAGGAAAACTGAAGGTTTCATATGATTTTTGAAAAAAATTATCTTCCCTGTGAGATGAAATTGCATCAAATTTTTAAAAATCTTTTAAAAATATATATTGTATTTGTGTGTACATACCCATAAAAATGCAAGGTTTTCTTTTTTATTTGATGCTGAAATTTGAGGATAGGCACGTGAAATTTGAATTCATTTTCTAAAAATTAAAAATATCCGTGACCGTTGTTGATTACATGGCAGTTGTGATTGTTCATTGGTGATAGTTTAGTGTGGAATTAAAACACTTTTGTTGTTCTTCGGAACAAAATATTGTACGGTGCATTTTGTCCTCTCCTCTACTCCTTTAGTTCTCATTTTGTTTTAAACTAGTCTTCCCCCCCACTGTACTAATGTTCCTGTATGTTTCAGTGCAAAAATAACTGTAGTAATGTTGTGTGCATTCTCAGTATAATGCAGTAGGTTGTACCTTATAAATGAAAACTCATACCAATGAACATAATTTAATTTCACATTCGTTTCATGTGTGGAGGGGCACTTCTCATTTTGTTTCGTGTTCATTGCAGATTTCACAGTGAAAATAAGTTGAAATTGATACAGCATGTTGACGTTTATTGAACAAAAAAAATGTTCAGAAATTTTATAGATAGCTGTCTTCATTGAAAAACTGATAGGTAAAACTTTCCTCCGCTCCTATCCATGCCCATGTCGCTTGTTGTAAACTGAGTACACCGTGTCGTGTTAATTTCTCTCTTATATCACACTTGAGCATTACAAATTTAAAGCATTCGTAGTTTATAGGTTTTACTTCTTTCAGAAATTTACATTCAAGATTTCAGAGGGATGTTTTTAAATTGGTGTACTGTAGAATACCAGCACATACTCTGAATAGTTATTATTTCCTGTCAGGATATTGAAGTAACAAGCAAACAGAAGAGAGAAAAGTTTGACATATCTTTTGAGTGTGTTCAGTATGTTTTCAAGTTATTTTTTCAGGCTAATTCCAGTCTATAATGCTGTTTATGCATTCTTCTGTTCTTCAATTCTAGCTGCAATAAAACTTTCTTTGTTTTCTTGTTTCTTTTTCAATTTTCTGTTGCTCTTTCAAGAGGATGCCCAATTCTTATTGTATATTTTTCTATTCTACATACTTGTTCCAATCTTGTGCATTGTCAGATTCATCAGTGTCCACATCAGCCACCAAATATTATTTACTGACGCACTTCCTTTGTGGTCTATATGTTTGAAGATGTTCCAAGAACGAGCCAAATATCCATTATACCGACAACAAGGAGAGAGTACTAAAGAAGCCAGCGAGATACTAATCTTCTGAATAAACATTTACATTCCAGTAATTTATAAAGAATATCTCTGCCTGATGGCATGCTAGTATTTCTAAATTCAGCTAAGTAAGCCTTAAATTGGACTTGGGTTCTGCTCCTATTGCTTTAACCCTTTAACTGAGCATTAAGTTTCCACGTGTTGTTATATTTTTTTTACTTCAGATGATTTTTCATCACTAACAAAATGTTCAAATATCGTCAGTGGTTCGGGATTATCCCCAAAGTTAGCATGAATCCCACTATTGCCGATAAAATAGAATCTGTTGCATGGCCCTCCAAACATAACCCAGTCAGTCTGAACGTCTTCACTTTCTTCACATTCGTGTCTGGCATCGTGGAATTCATCACTTGATTCAGACGAATAATTGTCACTTTTGTCTTCACTTTCATCACAAAGCAAGAGCATTCACTCAATATCACTGCTAAATTACCGGTACTTTGTTTACACTCGAAGGTTATAGTGTGGAAGCCATAACGCTTCGACTGCTGATCACACGGAAAACGTGTGCACGACCACATGAATTCTACATGGAATATGATATTCCATGGAAATAAAATCTAGTACTTTGTTGCAAAGTAAGGCCAATAGATGTCAGAAGTATCTGTAAATTTCTGATAATTATAGGCAGTTGATGCAATCTGTAATAAACACACGAACTTGGATGACTCTTATAAGCGGTTCACGCAACTTGCGAATAATTACCTTGACACTTATAAGTGGTTGTTGCTAGGAAGGGGTTAACATAAGCATCATTCTTTCCAAATAAACATGGAAAATACTAGTCTCCTGAATAAACATATTTTCATTCCAGTAATTTAAAAAAATGAAAAGGCTTACATGATACCACCTCCCCAACATAATTAATCAAGAATGGACCAGGATTCCGCTTGGTACCAAAGTCTTTGCTATATATAATAGCACAAAATTGTATTTTGAATGTTAATGAATCAATGACATTGCCATAACAACTTCCTCTTGATAGTGATCTGTGTTCCATGCAGTAGCCTGCTGCTAAATGAGGGTTTCTTTAATTATGGTGTTGAATAGCACAAAAAAAAATGGAGAAGTGTAGTGTTATGCAGCTTTAAAATTAAAAGCTGAGTCTTTTGCAGAAAAACAAGGTGTGAAGCCAGCAGCCAAAGAGTTTAATATGGAACTTAACAACATGGTCGAATATTGGTGTAATCAAAAAGGTAAATATCCTGAAATCAATACCGAAGTGCTGGAGTATATAACAAAGTTGAGAAATTATGGTTTTGCCATGCTGTAAGTTGTGATATGATTCAACATTGAAAGAAGCAAAAATCTTGAATCTCAGTTGGCAAATAGACGCACTTTCCTTTTCCAATTGTATAACAAAAATTTAGGGAGCCTCTTTTACGCAAGGGAGAAATTTATAACAGAAAAATCAGACACCCAAAACAAGCACCATCTTGAATGTGAAAGTGTCTATAACATAAATAGCAGTTTAGCAAACCAGTAGCGACTACAGTGTATTGATGGTCTCGCTACAAGTGGGAAATAAAATCTAGTACTTTGATGCAAAATACGGCCAATAGATGTCAGAAGTATCTATAAATTTCTGATACTAACTTTAAGCACCAATTTTTCCAAATTAGATCCATCAAGATCCATCACTTCTATTGATTGATCACCAATGCTGTATATGTCAGTTTTAACATCATGGAGGTGGGTTGCAATTGAATATCATCCTTTCGTTGTGTCTGTGCCCTAATAACGAAGGACCTTCATAAAGGTTTTCATTCCCCTCATTGAATGGTTAAGGCTTGTGTGTGCTTGTCGAAGAATGTCGTAACGTGTTCTTTTCTACAATGATAGGGTGCCTAATAAAATTTTATATATGAAAACTGATCTGTAAGTATTTGGTTTGATAGATTTGATTTGACAGTGAGTACTGCATAGCTGGTTTCTTACAAATGTAATATGTTGATGAGAGATAAGATGACTAGATTGGATCATACACTTTTCAGTACATTATCCTTTTTTGAACTTATGTGAGAATTTTGGGTACAAACTTGGTGTTCCTAGGAATGATCGGACCGTTCTGATACTGGAATTTTCATTTTTTCATTGATAGTTTATTTATTACCCTCTTCTTGAAATCCCAGTGGTAAAAGTACATTTACATACAGGATTATTTCCACTATTGGATATATACATTTTTCAACTGTTGACAGGAACTAACAAAAACATAGCAGGTTCACTGCAGTATACTCCTGTTAGGGGATGCATAACTTGGGAGAGGGCATCAGACTAGTAATTGATAGGTTTTATAGAAGAAAGTTTGTGTTATAATTTGTATTTGAAATCTTGAAGTGAAATGTCACTAAATATTTTCCCCTGGAAGAAAGATGTAAATTTCTGAAAGTGTCTTATTCTTTTAATTTGAAATCGGACTTAACCCAAGACAAACATATCTTCTCAGTGGATGAATTGCTTTACTGAAAATTTATTTATCCATATTATGAGTTTTGGGAAGTTGACACTGGAAATAAAATGATGGTATTCGTTTTTGTTTATGCTTAAAATATGAATGCTTTGTCAGTGTGATTTACTTGGCCAAAATGCTTGTCAAGTTAGAAGTATTCACTATATTTGCATGAAGATTGTCGTTAAATATTGTTGTAGGCACGTAAATAAATCTATATACTGTATGGAAAGGAATCAATATTGCTGTTCATCGGGAAGATGTACCATTATGTTTCTCTAGATTTTGATATTGTCTTGGGTGTAGTTTGGTGCCATGTTTTTGTCAAAAATACATCCCCTTCACCACTTTAGTCCACCTTCAAATCAAATGAAATCATGTTGTGTGTTTGTAAGCTATATAAATATATATAATACATATATATAAAATATTTAAATAAAATATGAAATACTTTTTTGATGGTTGGTTGGAACTTTTAACATTATTAATAATAATAATGATAAATTGCTGATGATGCCTTGAGTTTAAAAGAATGGTGAATACTGATTTTTGTTGTTTCTCTGTTCATTTTTTTTTTTTTTTTTTAAGTTATTGGGAGTACATTTGTTGCATATGGTTATGGTCCTTGAAATTTTCAGAAAAAATAAATAAGGAATAACTAATCTTTTTATTAGCAGAAAAAGTATGAAGTTACTGGGATTATTATTGTTGTTATTAAAACATAATGCAAGATTTCACTTTTTTTTTTCTTTAATGGAATCTTAATTATGTATAATATTTTTCTCTCTGCAAGTAATTCTGGTAGAAAGTTTTTGGGTCCCACTCGTTCGGATCCTGTTTCTGAATGGAAATGTTAAAAAGAAGATTGAAGGGCGGTTAGGAATCAAATATATGGAGAAAGGGGGAGCAGAATGATGTTTAATTTTAAAATATCTGGCTTTCAGTTCTATTTTATTTTAAAAGAATTATACAAAAGTGGATTGTTCAATTTTTTAAAAATTGTTGGGAGTGAAAGGGTGGGTTTGGGGAGCTTGTTACTTGTTTTTTTTTTTAATGAGTGAAGCTGATAAGAAAACTTAGTGACTTGTTAACATGGTATGTAGTCACAAGAACTTCAAGAAGAAACGAGTGTGTGTTTTCTAAGAAGGTGAACTGTGCAGTGTTGTTCAGCAAACAGAAAAATGAAATTAAATCAAATGGATTTAAAGATGGACTTAACTTAAACTTAGTGCTTTTTTATTTCCTTTATTTTTTAATTGAACAGAAGACTACAGGAAAAATGAACAAATTGGAACTTAAAAATAAAAGTGTTGGTGTGTGAATTTCCATTCTCTTACAGTGGGCTAGGTTTTACCACAGACTGAAAATAAGTAAAGAAAATGTCGAAATAAACTTTTTTCTTCTTTATCGCAAAATAAACACTGTTAAAACTGTTTTGGAATTAAAGCAGAACTGTTTTATGGATTGATAAAAAGTATTTTAAAAACAGCTGCATTTAAACGTAAGAGAATGTTATAACCTGTTCCGAATGGAAAGGAAGGATATCATTGTAAAAGTTCAAGAAATTAATTGCAATACAGTGCCGGTGGACACCGTCATCAGATTTGAACTGTTAATAAGTAAAAGAAGTAAACTTGAGTGAGTAGTGTTACAGATTTATTTTTTAAACCAAATATTCTGTTGTTTTTTCTTTCTATAGAAAGGAAAATGAACATATTGAAAATAATGTTAATTTGTTGTGTAACTATTTTTCTTTAGAGGGTTGTAAAATGTGAATATTTAAAAAGAAATATTAGTGTAAACAAAAAACATTTCAGTTGTGAACAGAACACACTATATTTTGGACTCTGAAAAAGAATTTAAGAAGACTGCAAATCGAAGCAAATTTTAATCAACCTTGTAATTTAAAATGAATACATTTGAGAAATTTCAATTGTGTACAATAGCAAGTTACTTTATTAAGAAAAGATTTATTATTGATAATAAAAGGAAGACTTAGTGCCTGTTTTTATTAAAACATCTGGTACGTTTCTTTTTACTTTTTTGACAAGACATAATAAGCAAATATAATTCCATTTGAATTCACAGTGAGTCAAATGAAAGGATATAAAATTATAAACTATGTAGGGACCTCAATCAATTGGTAGTAACGGACAGAACAGTGATCGATCTATGCGTGTGTCGTTTTATCCGATGAGGCGTGATGTGTGAAGGAATGCGAGTGTTACCGTGTCGAAGGAAATGGAATGGAGGCAGAAGAAAAGAAGAAAATTAAATTCCAAAATTGTTTTGTGAAAAGATGTTCCAAAATTTCATGTATCATATTTATTATTATAGATAAGAATATTTTGACTTTTTGTTCTTCAATATCAGTTGACATGTGAAAGATAGAAATTTCTCGTAAAGTGTTGAATTTGACCTTCTAGAAAAACGTTTAAATGATATAAAATTTCTTGGGTGATAATGAAATTTTCTTTTTTTAAATCTTTATTCTTTTTGAAGTAAAATAGTCTTATCAAAATTGAATCTTTTGAATACAGTATTTTACTTTGGGAAACATAATTTGCTTATATTGTTCTAAACAAGTCAACAGATAATTAAAACGGAATTGGGGGTTTTACTTGTATGAGCATGTATAGACTAAACTTTGCCCATTTTTGAACTGAATTGTTTGCTTAAGCAAATGTTTCTGCATAACCATGAGCCAAACAGTTTATGGCTGTATACATTTTGTATGATTTGAAACTACGTATTTCTGTGCCCAGTGATCGTGTGAGTTTTGTTAATCTTTTTTTTTTTTTTTTCTGTTAACTAATTCATTTTGAAGGAATATTCCAGGGTATATTGATTAATGACATCCTGTTACAGTTGTTTGCTAATTTTGTAAAGAAGTGATTTACAAAGTTTTCATGCTTAAAAGAACTTTTTTGCTGCTTTAAAAGATGGTAGACAGTCAATAAGCAATCTTTTCGAATCTTCTTTACTGATCATTATAAAGCTATTTTCTGTTAATTAATCTCCACCACTGGTGTGATAAGTTCCTCCTTGCAGTTGCTCTGTTGCATCTGTCAATCACTTGTGTAGCCAAAAATGAAATGCATTCTTTGTATTCACTTCTTTAGTTCAGAGTTATTTTATTTCATTGTATGTTTTTTTTTTTTTTAATCCATGGACGTGGTATATATTAGTATACAATCTTTCTGTTGCTCAAAGTGTAGTAATGAAGTTTGGTACTGGTACATCTGCAGTGTTTGCCTTCATTGCTCTGATCCAAATGCCAAGAAAATAGGTAGGTTTTCAAGGGAATTACCAAAGCTTTTTGCAAGCCGTCAGAGAGACTCTGAAAACAGAAAATGTCTGATCTGAAAATGTATTCAGTAATTTGAAAATTTACTAGGGTATTATTTTAACATATCTTTAGCCCTTTTAGTACCAGTCGCTTATAGGTGGTCTACGCGAAGAATACCAGGCTTTTTTTTTTTTTTTAAGAAATTGCAATGTTTCAGTAAAATCATTATAACTTGATTATTATTGAAGATATGCCTTTGAAATTTTTACTTGTCATAGAAAAGGAGTTGCTTTACATGTTTTTAAATTCACAAGCTATGTTATATTAACGCTATAAAATATATAAAAAATAATTGTTTAATAATTATCAAAATGAAAATCGTAAAGTCAAAATTTAGATAAAGAAACACAAATTAAAATTATGCACTGAAAAATATTATTGTCTGCAAATACATGCTCTTGGTTCACTATTTGCTAAATTTCAATATCCTGGGCACTAAAGTTTCTAAGATAAAAAATATTTTATTTCACTGTACAAATGTACACATTTCATGCTGGTTCACTTGTAACACTTGTGATACCCTACACAGATGCCATGAAGACACTTGGAACAGGCAGTTCGTGATCTTTTTACAGGCCCTGGATCCATTCCTTTTCTATTGATTCTATTATGGAGGAAGTGAACTTGAGCCGCGTTATAACTTTACTAGAAGTATTCTGTTTATAAATCAAGTACGAATTCAGCACCATTCACGCAAAGATACAAAATGCCACCTTCTTCCAATATTTTAGTGTTCGGCGCTCGTCAAAGTATGTGTACAGCATCATGTCAGATGCGTCAACTCCCCCCCATTGATTTGTTATATTCGAGGACTACAGCTGGCTTTCTTACTTCAACCTGCAGTCTTCGACGTCTCTTGACTGTTATTTTAGTGTGTGCTGTGCATGATGTAGACAAAAGAAACACTGGATTTTTCTGTGGGTTTTTTTTTTTTTCCAGTACCCAGCAACAAGAATCTCATTACTCCAAATATATTTCTCTTGTCCTACACCAAACTCTCCTTTCAGTCCCTGCGGAATATCTTTTCTGTTGCGTCTGAGGGTACCTGTTAGGTAAGTACCATTTTCAAATAGGTACTTGGTCAAAGAAATGCTGGTAAAAAAAATTGTCAGTGAAAACGTGATAGCCTTTCTTCAAATAGTTTCCCATAGTCAGTAATGTATGAACTACTACATGTCCCAAGCCAAACTTCTTAATTTTCTCTTTGTCTACATCACTCTTTGCCCCTCTGTAGCAATAAAACCCCAGGCAGTAATTGACGACTGAGTCACAAATCATCCAAAACTTAATGCCCCACCTATGATGCTTCTTATTTGGGAGGTACTGCATCAGAGATGAATGGCATTTAGTGCCCACTAACGATTCATCTACACTTAATTGCTGATGAGGTGTGTAGTGAAACCGGAACAGTCTATTGGCATGGTCAACTATTGGCTGAAGTCTTGCACATGGATCATATTGAGGGTGGCCAGGTGGAAAGATGGTACTGTTGTCAATAAGGTGGAAAAATTTCAGAATTAACTAAAGTCTATTGCGGGAAAACATGCCACCGAACCAAGGAATCTGTCTTGAATTAGTCGACCAGTATGAAACTATAGTTGACCTTCTTGTAATACCCATTTCCAATAATACTGCCACAAAGGCTTTTATTTCTGTGACAGTAATAGGTCTCCATTGTCGAGCTGTTGAAACGGGCGACAGTGGCTTTAGAGAAGAAAGGAACTGATTTGCGTACCTGTTCATTTCCTTCACAATTAAATTCAAAATATATACTGTAAAGAACAGGTCAAAATACTGCACAGGCTCTGCATCAGCGGGAGGCACATGTTTAGGACCGGGTGTTTCGAGATACAGCGGGGAGGGCTCGAACCGAGTGTCATTTCCAACTGAAACTTCACTGAACACTGTATTATGCATATAGGCATTGTTGTTATTACTGCCTGCATCACAGCCTACACTGTCTTCATTTACGTCACTTTCGCTAATGACAATACCACGAGGTTTATTGTACTGTGGAATGTCATCACTACACTCATTGTCTGTCTCTGAAATAACATCGCCAACATCATAATTACGTGACCCTGATATAGCTACATCTTCATCAGACTCAATATAATCGTCATCGGCACAGACTCTGTTAATATATTCAGCTAAATAGTCATCGTTATGGAACACATTGCGCACGGCAGAGGCCATTTTCCTGCTCACCAACTTTTACGGTGTACAGAATATAGGTCGCTTTGAAAAAATCATATCTCCGTAAATACAGCGATTGGCGCAATAGTTGTGGTAGATTTAGAAACTACAGGTTCCAAAGAATCTAGATCACCTGTATTGTGCTGCTGTCTGTCCGAAAACCGAGAACTACAAGTGAATATAAAACTGCTTGCATAAGGAGCGCTATTGTGTTCCCGGCAATTCTCGCTCGCTCACCGAGGAACGCTTTTGCGCTCTCTGGTATTCTAAGAGTTAGTGGTGGATGATTAGTTGCATTATATAGTTGATACTCAGATTGGGAACTTAACTATCATTAACATGGTCCTTCAGTGATGAAAGTTGGAAACTTATCCTGTAACATGTTTGGTTAGTTGGCTTAATTGACTCACTGGTCTGTCTATTGCATTGGGCATCTTCCTCAATATCTTTGTTGATCAACTTTTCCCTGAACAATGGTTTTTCTCCAGGTTTTGTTATTGCCGCCGTAATATATGAACAAAAAATTGAGGAATTCTCTAGTAACAAATGGATAGCTTTTTCTTCACATTGAGTTCACTGAGAATAGATTTGTAAGTTATTTTCTCCCTCCACAATATCCTTAGTATCCCCTTATAAGACCATATCTTGAAACTATCAGTCCTTATCTTCTGCTTTAATTACCCCAGCTGTTTGCACGATGAAGGATAATTTGAAAAACAGGGCCGTAAGCAGCCATCTGATTTTTGCACGATCCTTCCAGACGATCGTCAGCTTAGATACAGCATCGCTATTCTCCACCGTTTGTTAGTTACCATTCTTTTCTACAACACAACCAAAAAAAATTCGGATCATACAAACTAGTATAAGAGTAGCAGGCTTCCTTACCTGGAAGCCCCAGGTTCGATTTTTGGCTAGATTGGATTTTTACCTGGATCTGAGGGCACGTTCGATGTTTACTCAGCCTACATGACTGCAGTTGAGGAGCTATTTGACAGTGAGATAGCAGGCCTGGCCTAGAAAGTCAGGAATAACAGCTAAAATGATTTGTCACGCTGACCATATATAACGTAATCTGCTGACCTTCGGACTAGCAGCAGTCGCTTGGTAGGCCAAGGTCCATTTAAGGTTGTTGCTCAATGGCGTAATATTTTACATCATACCAGTCTCAAAAATAATGTATGCTCCCATAATTATACACGTTGGCATCCTTCCTTCTCTCATTTGTACCACGTTAGTTAGCCGTGCACTTAGGGCCGCATAGTTGTGAGCTTGCATTCTGGAGACCATCAGCAGCCCTGAATATGGTTTTCCATTCTCAGTCCGATGGTATTTGAAGGTGCTCAAAAACATCAGCCTCGTGACAGTAGATTTTCTAGCACATTAAAAAACTCCTCCGGGAAAAATTCCGGTGCCTCGGTGTCTCCGAATACCATAAAAGTAGGTTAGCAGGACGTACAGCCAGTACGTTGTTGTTCATCATCATCATCATCATCCCACCCTTGTGGCACTAAAAACTTTTGATCTGTTATAGTGCTACGTTAAACCCTTAGCAAAGAAATCTCATTTGTTACATATCAGACTGATGCATGTCAATAATAGATAAGCATTTTTGCATCCTATGTTTAAGATTGTGGGACCATATCACTGCACAGTCAGTTGGCATTCGAGAGTGCTTTAATATGAAAATTGTGTCAAATTTACTGGCATTGTAAAAAAAAAATTGTTCAGGGAAAAATTACTACTCTCTAAAGTCTCTAAAATCCATTGGCAAACTAAATTTCTAGCCCTTTGCATGATTAGAATTGGTACTTCAGTTATGCAAATTACAGCTATTTTTAGATTCTCATTCTCTTTTAATTATAAAATTATAAATCGTACCTTTTGAATTTTTTTCTTTTATTGCAGTACGTTTTCATGGTACAGAACATTCTGAAATAGTCATGGATATGCAAAGCCACAAGACATTTATCGCTTTCATATTGCCTAAATAAGGGGCTTTTCTGGGCCACAGTATTGTGTGAGTAATTGAATATTTTTTAGTTTGCCATTTTTTCTGTCCCATTTTCACTGTTCCATTTTTAAAGTTTTTTTTTACTAAAAATACAAATGTTCATCACTCAGAATTTTGTTATTTATTGTAACTTTTGTCTCTGATCTGTCACTGTTAGACTGAACAATTCTGCACAGTCTAACATTTCTGACTCTTTCTCTCCCGCTTCTTTTCAGAATGTCAAGAAATATCACCACTTGTTAAAAACTACCTTCTGTGTGACATTACTACTACTGGCCTTGGCTGTAGATGCAGGCACGTCAGGGATTCACACTCTTTGTCAAATAGAATGAGAACCAGTCAAGATAATTGAATACACTTCTCACGAGAAAGAGCTTTTTTTTCTCTCTCAAACGATATAAAACGTGTCATGCCATCTCGGTAGAACCCCTAAAATACAGGCTCAAACCTATTAAAGCTTTACAACCATTTGTATACGTTGTGTCCCATGTGCTGTCACATGGCTGGAAGCCGTTTGATTGCACCTTTTTGTTATAAAGCTAGTCCTTGTAGGATGTGCTTGGCAGAGTGTTAATACTGCAGTAGTGACAGAAAGAATGCATACTGTTATAATAAATAGAAAGGAAGAAATGTTGGATAGACTTTGTGAATTACTATTTGTCGTGTGTATGATACAATTCCTGGTGTGTATTTAATCACTTGAAATTCTTAGTTTGTATTATGCTTACTGCAGTAATCCCTTGCAATTCTTATTCACACAGTGTGTTTTACATTTATTTCCCTCAATGTCCATGTGATTAGATGTTATGCATTAATGTTAAATCATTAATGTAACCTGCTAATATTGAATATATTTTTTACATAGTTATAGTGCTTGCTAATAAGCAAATAATTGATTACGTTTGTTGTTTTTAGTTCCTGACATGGCTCACTCATGAGATGTATATCAAGTGATTGAATCTTTGTATCTGCCTAATGCTGGAGTTTTTGAATGAGAGGGTAAAGAAATGGGCAAAGTTTACGAGATCCGACTAGTGGGAATTATTGTTGATAGCTGAATAAAAGCATCAATTAGAATCATTGATGTAACTTTTTTTTGTGTTGTCCTTTGTGTATCCCATCTCCTTAATATACTTGCAAACCAATCTTAGGAAACTGATTTGAAATATAAGAATATATTTACCAACTGGAAAATAAGTGGGATTATATTAAAGAAAAAGTTTATCTTTACTGAACCAATAAACATTAGTTCACAGTTTGGAGGCATGGGGGGGGATTATTAAGCTCAGATTTACATCATGATAATCATTTCTGAAATTGTGTAAAACATGTAAATATATATCCAGGAGCAGACGTTAATTCGGACTGTAATTTAGTTGTTGCAGGGATACGACTGCGACTGAAAATCCACCTGACGAAATATCAGACCACGAGAATTGACATAATGAGCTTGAAAGGTCTGTACATCAGATCTGAAATTGAAATAGGTAAAACATTGAAGAAAACAATTCAAGATACTGCAGTTAATCAAATAGGGATTTTACTTTTAGAAAAGATAAGAGGTGGAATGAACAACAGATTCTTGAGCTAATGGAGCAATGAAGAGTTAAGAACAACAAAGTGGCATATGTTAACATCCAGAGTGCTGTTAGAAGATACAGAAAAACAGAAGTTACAATTAACTAACATTGTAAGAAATTGAAGATTTTGAAAGCAAGCATAAAGGATAGAATATGCATAAAGGAGTGAAAGAGATAATGTTCACAGGCCAGAAATGAATGAAAGCAAAACTAGTTGATAGTGAAAACAAACTTATTGTGGACAAGGGTAAGCAAGTGGAAGTATAGGAAAACTATAGTTATAACATCACAGATAATCACTGAGAATCTGATGTCAAAGAGGAAGTGGATGGTCCAGAGATTCTCAAGGATGAGCTGGAGAAAACCTTAGGCCTAGCAAAATCTAGTAAAGCTGTTGGCCAAATCAAATTAATATAGAAATGCTTGAACTGTTTAATATTAATAATTATGGCCTCCTTTTGAAGCTGTTCAACCACATCTACAACAAACAAAACATCCATGCAGACCAGCTGAAATCCAGCCTGCCAAGGGAATCAAACTCTAAACCATGCAGTGATTACAGGCAGATAAGTATAAGTTATGGTCTAAAAGAAAAAAATAGAGGAAAAAATCAGTGAAACTCTGGGTTTCAAAACATTCTTGATACTGTGGACTATTTAAGTTTTCATTCAAAAATGTCTCGACCAGCAACAAAGTGTCTTTGCTTCATTGATTATGAAAAAGCTAAAGCTTCTGACATCGTTAGACATATCTTTCTGTATCAGCTGAAATATTGGACTTGATAGCAAAGATGTGAACGTCATTAATAGAAGCTGTTTTGCAATCAAACAAGTCAAGATTTGAGACCACGCTACCGACGACATCGCAAAATGAAAAGAAGTAAGGCAAGGTCAAATCCTCTCCAATCCACCTCAACTTATACCCTGAAACCATTTTTCAAATTGCTCATGATGAAGTTGATAAAAGAATCAAGATCAGTAGGAAACAAACATCATCTGCTAATTCAGAATGGCATCAGCAAAGTAGATGAGTTTGGTCTAATAAGCATTCAGGAAATGTAATTGATTTAGACAGGAAACAATGTTGAATAAATACAAAAATTTAAAATAAAATATTCCTTTCAAGGAAGGAAAGTAAGCAAACATCCCCATGACACTTGCAGCATTCTCCCCATCTGAATAACAATGTAGATGCACTGCCAGAGATATTCAGTAGCACAGGAATTGTCTGTGATGTCCTATAGCTGTTTCCAGATTCAGAAAGGTTCTTTGCTCCAGAACACATTGTCACGTTTGCATTTGATGCACGCGGAATTGATCATAATCTGGTTTTTCTGAATATATACATGATGAAGGAAACAGATTTGTTCAGAGTTGACCATCCTTTGAGAACTTCTGGCAAATGGTACACCTCAACTTCACCACCACAAAAAATTTGTGACTTGACAAAGTTGAGAGCTCCATAAGACAAAGCAATAAATGCAGATGTCAGTTCTAATACCATGCCCAGTAAATCTTATGAGTAGTCTTGCCAAGGTCCAATTTTGGTCCTCTAATAAAGTGTTTAAAATAAATTTCTCTGTCAGCTTCCATGAGAAGTAGATGAAACAACCACGCAGGTAGTCTGCATGAAAAAAGTTAATTATGGAATTGCAAAACAATATTTTAGCAGAAAATATACAGTGTGATAATTCAGTGGAAGTAAATTCTCCAAGTACCTACAGAACAGCAAGTTTTTCATGGGCAGATATTTCTATGCCATCAAGGAAGGTGGTGATCCAAGATGAGTCATTTTGTGTTTAGAAACCACTTTAATACCAGTACTGATTTCCTGAAAAGCCAAGAGTACCAGTCATCCACACCAGAGCAAAGGAATAATTTGCATTCTATTGGAATTAATGTCCAAAGTAATTGTTCTGCTGTCTGTCATAAGTTTGTGAAAATGCCATCATATAAGTAAAATAGGTTAAGATGACTCTATAATTTGAAAATGAATGGCAAAGCTGAAAATCAGCAGACTCAAGGGATCACCATGTTGAGCCCCTCTGTGAAGGTATTATTTCAGAATAGAGGAGAGAGATTGCTGGCGTATCTATATGCCTGCCAGAAAAAGAAAGCTTGGGAACCTCTATATTAGAAGCATAGATTCCCTTTCTGTGCAACTGAAAGCATTTTGAAATTCATTTTTGAATAGCACTTTATTACTGCATGAATTCAAGAAAGAACAGACAGTGAATGATGGTCTCACATCCATTGTGGGGGGTTGACTCCAACCTGATGTGGATAAAAATCGATTCTTCCATAACGGACCTACAAGCCAATTTAGCTTCGAATTGCCGAAAAGTATTATCAATGGGGTGGGTTCACTGATCTCTATACATGGATCGCTGATGGCAGCTCTCCGCTGCAGGAGAAAGTACGCCAAGTTGAGCGCGCGGTTCGCCATGTTGGCGTACCCATCCTAGAGCTCTCCTTATGGGGAAGCAATGATAATATAGTCAATTTTAAATCGCAATTAATGGCGCGTTGGAATAATTTAAAATATAGGGACATGTTCACTCAAAGCATAAGGACATTGGGATCACTGACACGTCGTTCTGAGGTCAGTAAATCTCCAGGATAGCAATAATATTAACTTAGGTGCTGAATACATGCAATTAGCGATCGGTAACACAATACGAGTGAAAATCAGTTTCTGGAAACATTGCTGTAAATTGTATACATCTATGTCACGAAATTATGCATTCTTAAAATGATGTACCTATAAACGTAGCTCACTATGCAGGCCTAGATTCGACATACCATAATCGGGGCTTGATAATGAATTCCTGTTTCTATGAAATAACGCGCAGTTTATCAAATTAAAATATAATTGAAGCAAATGTACACATTTATAAAACCAGCAAATATTCAAAACTTGTCAATATATCACATTACCTGCAGCTTGCCTCTGTGGATCCGTGGTAGAGTGTCGGCCTCCGGATCCCAAGATAGCGGGTTCGAACCCGGCAGAGGTAGCCGGATTTTTGAAGGGCGGAAAAAAGTCCATTCGACACTCCATGTCGTACGATGTCGGCATGTAAAAGATCTCTGGTGATACATTTGGTATTTACCCGACAAAATTAATTCAATCTCAGCCATAGACGCCCAAGAGAGATCCGGTTTACTCTATGTCCGCTAGATGGCAGACAGAGTAAACCAGAACGTCGAAATTGACGAGCAGACAGCCAGATGGCGTCAAATCGAAATGTCTGCAAAACGGTAGCTGAGGCCATACGATTATTATTTATTATAATTTACTATTACAGTCCTCTTTAATTAAATTCAGCTACCAAAGCAATATTGATGGTCATCATCAGAAATATGTAACACCTGTTAAATGAGCCCCAAATACACAACTAGTATAATAGGATAGCCTAAAACACCCACCACACTTTGCCTTCTCCCACCACTCCACTGTCTGAAACCCATAATTATTACTGATGTAAATAAGGTCTAGAATTCCTCCAGACTTCATTTTCTAAGATTGTTATAAGGTAACGTCAATTATTTCATCAAAACCGTCAGTTTAATTATGACAAATAAATAAAAATATAAGTAAATCTTTACTTGCAGTTAATGTTCAGTAAAATTGAAAACAGTTGTCTATACATCACTTCTAAGGCGTGCAGTTTGTCCATTTTTATCTAAACAGTCTTCCTCAAAGTGATGGGAGCAGAGAACAGCTGTTTTAGAAGGCTCCCAAGTCTCCCGCCTGATACTCCTAATCCATGATCTTAGATGTTCGGGTTTCGAAAAAGGAAACCTAGAAAAATTGCCATTTTGGTCCCAGAATATGCGAAATAAGATACAATAACCTAAAACTCAAAACACTACCCTAGGAAGATTATTATGTACAGTATAAAACTCACCGATGAAATGATTTCTCCTTCTGCTGATCGTTTCTGTTTGTACATCCATAAGCTGAACACTGCGATATGTTAATACCCGGTAGGATGTTTCTTCTTTCGGATTTCACATAAATACATGCACATTTAAATTTAATTTTGTAATTTACAAGCAGTGTAGTGGTTAGTGTGATTAGCTGCCACCCCCAGAGGCCCGGGTTCGATTCCCGGCTCTGCCATGAAATTTGAAAAGTGGTACGAGGGCTGGAACGGGGTCCACTCAGCCTCGGGAGGTCAACTGAGTAGAGGAGGGTTCGATTCCTTCCTCAGCCATCCTAGAAGTGGTTTTCCGTGGTTTCCCACTTCTCCTCCAGGCAAATGACGGGATGGTACCTAACTTAAGGCCATGGCCGCTTCCTTCCCTCTTCCTTGTCTCTATCCCTTCCAAACTTCCCATCCCCCAACAAAGCCCCTGTTCAGCATAGCAGGTGAAGCCGTCTGTGCGAGGTACTGGCCATACTCCCCAGTTGTATCCCCGACCGAAAGTCTGAATCTCCAGGACACTGCCCTTGAGGCGGTAGAGGTGGGATCCCTCGTTGAGTCCGAGGGATAAACCAACCCTGGAGGATAAACAGATTACGAACGAACGAATTTACAAGCATACTACAAGGCAACAAACCTAAATTCATAAAATACACTACTATTTCTTTTGAAATAACACAGCACAGAACACCCGTGGAATTACAATCAAGGGGGTTGGCGTCACTGAACTAAGCATAAACAAAGCAAGCGCGCTCCTCGTGGTCTACTGCACCGTGCGCTCGCTGCCATCTTACTACGCCAGTCATCTTCTATTCGGCTTACTGCTTCCCAAGCCACCAGCCATCCATGTATAGAGATCAGTGGGTGGGTTCCTTGTCAAGTGCTATCAGTGAAGTACTATATACATCAGAGCAAATGACATCATTCACTTTTCTACCCAGCAAAAGGTTACATAGATATGTTATGACCTGAAGGAGATGCTTACCTGTATCGCCTGATGATTTAAGAGACCAAATATTGAACATACTATCAATACTATACGAGAAGATTCTAATTGCTACAAGAATAGATTGTTGAGATACAGACAAATTCTGGAGATCAATATTAGGGCGATTCTGGAAAAGAAAGAAGCCATCAGAGGGACAGAAGTAATGTATGTTTGATTTGCTAATCCATAAAATTAAATTTATGGTAATCAGCAAACAGAAAATCACCTATGCTGTTATCACAGTAGATGGAAAACCCATCGAAAGAGCACAATAATTCAAATACGGTACCTAGAATACTGGTTAACAAGGACCGCAGACTTAAGTTCACAAGAAGAAAATTTTAAAAACACTAATGTTAACATACTATTTGGTGGAAATTTGTCGTTTTTACTAGCTGTTAGCATTTTATCTGAAAAGGGATTTTAAATGCAGTTCTTATTCTTCTTCTTTAGGTCTACGATGGACTATGTGGTTCTTAACTCTGGTGAGCTTTTTTCTTCCTCTTAGCCCAGTATTCCTTCATTCTAGCACTATGGATGTCTTGTATTTCTTGAGTCCATTTCACTCCTATTCCTGGGTGCAGTGATTTAGCTGTTAGTGACTAGAGAGAGTCAGATGTCTTGATTAACTTTCTGAACTTATTTCGGTTGTAAATGTCAATGTGATCATTGTTTAGGTATCGTAGGTCTTCCGAAGCTAAATTTGGCATTTGTTGCTTTCCCTCTAGATACAGTGTTGAAGATCCTTGAAGTGAGTCTCTGGCTGTCCATCCCGACTATGTGACCATAGAACGTTAGTCTTCTCTTCCTCATAGCTGTTGTAGTGCTCTCTATTTTACTGTACAGTTCCTGGTGCCTGATTCTGTACCCATCTCCTTTAATGGGACCCATAATCCTTCTGAGGATCATTCGCTCTTTTAGTTCCAGTTTTCTGAGTCATGTTTAGGCATTCTGAGGTGTACAGTACAGATGGTCTCACTACGGTGGGGTAGTTTAAGATTCAAGGAGAGGGCTTTAGACTTTTATATTTTCTTATAAAGATGATAAGTTCTTTCAAATTTAGTGCAACTACTCTTAATTGCAAAGTCCTCATTAACATTTGGGGTTATCCATTCTCCAAGATATTTGAATGAGTTGGCCTTGTGTTGTATTATTTTGTCCCCCAAAGAAATTAAGTTTGGTGCTTCTCTGATGTTGGTCAGAAATTCTGTTTTGTTGACAGCTATCTTCAGCCCTACTTTAGCTGCTATGTGTTCGAGGGAGGATAGCTGGTACGTAGCTTCTTCCATACTTGAAGCTAAGAGTGTGAGGTCATCTGCTAAGGCTAAGCAAGTGACTGTTAACTTGTCTTTTTTGTAGCCGATTTTTAATCTACAGTTGTCAGCTAGTGTGTTCGTCCATTCCCAAACGACCTTCTCCAGCAGACAGTTAAACTGGATGGGGGACAAACCATCTCCTTGTATAACACCTGTTTTGATCTCTAAGCTTTTTGATAATACCCCTCTGAATTTGATTTGGACTTGGTGTTCGTTAGAGTAGCCTTCACAAGATTCAAAGTCTTCTTATCCAGTCCCATTTCAGTTAACGTCTCAAAGAGGGACTGTCTGTCTACTGAGTCGTAGGCCTTCTGGAATCAACGAAAATTGCTACATAGGGTGAGGTGCTGAGGTTTTTGTAGGTAAGGATATTTTTGAGGTTCAGAATCTGCTCTGTGCATGACCTTGACTTCCTAAATCCCGCTTGATATTCTCCTATGCAGGAGTCTAATTGTGCCTCCACTTTTTGAAGCATTGCTTTGGAGAAGATTTTATAAGTCACTGATAGGAGAGAGATCCCTCTATAGTTGTTAGGGTCTAACTTGTCTCCTTTCTTGTGCAGCGGGCGGATGATAGCTGAAGTCCAATCCCTTGGTAATGTTTCCGTTGTCCAGACGTCAGTTATGATTCTGTGGATAGTCAATTGACTCTTCATCTGCATGTTTCCATAATTCTGCAATGATGCCATCTTCACCTGCTGCTTTGTTAGATTTCAGTTCAGAGATGATCTGTTTGATTTCTTCTTTGGTAGGAGGAAGGGAATCAAGGTTAATAACATTCTTGGGTTGAAATTGTTTTTCCTCGGGTTCTTCTGCATTGAGGAGGTCATCAAAATATTTTGCAAGGGCTGTAGTACAATCTTCATTTTCAGTTCTCAATCTGGTCGTCGAAGGTGAAGTGTAGGGGCTCAGTAAGGGCTTGTCTGAGATTTTAGAGTTTTTGTATTAGTTACTAGTGTTGTTCCTTTGAAAGTCTTTCTCTTACTGATCTATGATGTCATTGTTATATTGCCTCTTAGCATTTCTGATGCTTTTGGCCGTGTTCTTTCTGACTGTTAGGAAGGCTGTGTGATTTTCCATGTTTTTGTTGCAGTTCCATTTCACCCATGCCTGTCTTCTCTTCTTTATTGCCTTATCACATGTTGGTGTCCACCATGGATGCTTACTCCTTCTGGTTGCAAGGATGGTTTCTGTTGCTGCATCTATCAGTGCCTTTTGTAGGTTAGGCCAATCCGTTTTATTCTGATTATTGCTTAGGACCTTAGTAAAGTTGTCTTTCAACTGGGCTGGATTAAATATTGAGATTCTGGACCTAGTGTAATTGTTACCTCTGCACTTCGTGAGTGGAATGAAGTTTGCTTTGACCAAAGATAGGTAGTGGTCTAAAGCAATATTGGCACCTCTCAGTACCTTGACGTTCATTATTTCTTTGCTATTCTTTCTATTGATGGCACCGTTCTCTACCTGGTACTCTCCTAGCAAGGGATTGAGACACCTCCAGGTCTTGGCTTTTCGGGGGAGGTGACTGAATATTGCAGATTTAAGAATAAGGTTGTGATTCTTACACAGATTGATCAGCCTCTCACCATTACAATTGGGTCTCTTGTGGGCTGGGTATTCTCCGATTATGTTCTTGAACCTGTGCTCCTTACCAATCTGGGTGTTAAAGTCCCCCATCAAGATGATCGTGTGATGTTCTGGAATCTTATCGATTGTCTCTTCCAGTACTTCCCAAAAGTATTCAACACTTTCAATATCGCTCTTATTAGTATCATTGGTAGGTGCATGGAAGTTAATCATGTAGGCTTTGTTGAGACTTCTGAAGGCTATAGCAGACGTTCTCCCATTTGGTGATGAGGAGGAGATAATGGAGTTGATCATTTTGTTGTTGACTATGAAGCCTGTACCCAGGTGAGGCATATTCATCATCACTCTCTGACCTGGCTGTCCCTTGTAGATCCTGAAGCCTTGTGACTCAAAAGGTTCTTCGTCTGTAAATCTTGTCTCTTGTAAAGCCATTATAAGGATGTTGTGTTTTGTTAGGACGTGCAATGTATGTTTCATTTTTCCCATTTGTACGAGGGAATTAATGCTTATCGTTGCCAGATAGTTGATGTGTTTCTTCCTCTTACGTGAAGATGCAGACTCCCCAGAATTCAATGGCCTGCTTGCCCCACTGTGAGTGGGGGTGGATTTGTTACCACCTGGGGTAGATTTCCAATTAGTCGTTTGCTCCATGTTTCCAGAGTTACGAGAAAGTTTAGTGGGATTACCCGAAGGTAACGTGGTGTTTAACTGTCAAGGTTGTAGGCCTTGAAGCCCCCAGCACTGATCGGTTCACTGACCCAGCTTCCCGCTGGGATTGGTTACCCAACCTTCCACTGGGTTGCTCAGCTTAACAGGGGGCACCTCGTGTAGGTTACGTGCTGGAGTTGTAGTGAAAGAGGCTAGTTGGGTTCTCTTGCTGAACCCAATATATTATTGTTGCAGGAGTTTGGCAACGATGTATTTCACTACCATTTGCCCAGAGTCACAAGGACTCTTCCCAGGTTGATTCCTGGGACCCATACAGTTCTTATTATTTATTATTTGATTTTAAATTCTGTGGATAGGTTTTAAGTGTGCTAGTTGAATATGAATATTGGTGTAGCCATTCTAAAGCTATTTAGTCGAGCACAACATAACCTCATTTGAACAGAAGAAATAATAATAATTAAACATAATGCATACCTGGTGATATATATAGTAATAACGTTTGCAGTCTAGAGCTCTGCGGACACAAGGGTTGCCTATGTTATAAAAATGTTAGTATCAGGGGACAAAACCTTGAGATTGTTGAATACTTTGAATATTTGGGAAGTGAAATAATGCAAAATGCAAGGTTGAATTAGATCAGCAGAAGGGTACAAGCAGGAAATACGTTCTACTAGAATGTGAGGAACCTGGTGTGTACTATAATCCTACATTAACATATGCATCACAGACTTGGAAAAGTATTTGATAGTAGTTAGGAATATTTTGTAGCTGTGTTATATTAGGTCATAATTTGAAAACATCATTTACTAGTTCGTAACTTTGTTCTAGACTTTACTGAAGTTATATCTTTATAATTTACCACCTCTGATGTATCTTTAGGGTAAATTCTATAAATCGAAAATTAATATGCTTGTTCCGGGGTATCTGTGGAACGCAGAGAGGTGAAAGGAGGTGCGGGCTTGAATGGGTCTGACTATAATACCAAGAATTTAATTAAAACTTTAAAAGGTTATATTTCTTTTAGAATATCAAACTTAACAAATTTCTTCACTGAGTGAACATAACATGACAGGTACAATTAAGCAATCTTGAAACAAGACTTGCAAAATCCCAGATTTGTGAATTTTTACAGCTTTGGGGCTTCAAACCCTTGGTTTACAAATTCTTAGATACCGGATCCAGTTTACAAAATGTTACGAAATCTCTATGATTGGACAGGGACGGAAATATCCCGACTTATGAGCACTTGCTCAAGAATTTACAATATTTAGCCTTCCAGAGGCACCCCTCACTTTGAAAACAGCTTACATGCTCTTGATTTCTTACAGCCCACTCAACGCAACATTACATCAAAATCTTACACTTTCTGGCCTTACAAGGCACGATTTACCAATGGAAATAGTTTTACACAGGGGTATCTAGTACCCAACCTACTGGGCCTTTGCGGGAAAAAAACAGGTTAAATGACTGGCCCGGAACAAAAACCGAATGGAGGCGTATACTTGAGCTCCTAGATGATGAAATATTAAAACCCTAACAGGGCTCTGGGCCCAATGAAACAGAGACTAGTCCCAAGCTACTGAGGTGACTCGCATGGAAATAAATTTAATACCTTACAGTAAGAAAACAGTTATGAAATCGTAGTCACCTCAAACCAAGATGAAGGGAAGCTTGAAAGCATAACTCACTCTCTATCCCCAATTTACAGTTAAACACTTTATGAAGATTTACATTAGCTGAAAGAAAACTTACATTTTAGAAAGTTTTATTTACATAGTTAAAAATTCGGACCTTCCCCTCAGATAAGTCTGTGGAGATATCTACAGAAAAGAGAATTTAGGGGGCCATTACCTGGCTGATGTACTGCCTGCCGAAGAATGAGGCGTCTCGCCTCCTGCCTTAACACACACACTCAGAAAGATGACGATCAAGAGAAAAGGAAACTTAAAAAGCCGCAACTTATATACCCTCAGAGAAGGTTCGAGAGGATTCTGGACTAATCCGGACACACCCTCTCATTTTTATTGGCTGAACCCAAAAGTTACACTCAAAACCGAACAAGAAGCCTGTGATAGGCTGAAAATGAATTACAGAAAATTTTCATTGGCCAGATTCAAAACTGGCGGAATGAGACAGAAGTGTGGCAAACTTAAAATTACAAAAAGAAAACAAATTAAAGTTGAGAAAACCTATAAACATAAAATTTCTTTCAATAACAACTTCCTTTACCTTGCACCATAGTGCATTACTATAGTTTTTTGGTAGTGACATCTGTGGAAAAACGTCCAAACTTCTTGATGTACAGCAAAAACAAAACCAATAGAAATCCAATCAGTTTAGGAAACTTCACAATAACACAATTACTTAATGTTTCAGTAGTGACATCTTCTGATTAAAGTCTTAACTTTACGTAGTAACGATTTCACATTTTGGTCGATAGAGGAGTTCATTATGGCGCTTATTTCAAAAGTGCGGAATTCAGGTGTACCTCCCCAAATGTCCTTCCTTGGGGTGACGCAGAAGAAATTTGAGAAAACATTTCCAGTTGAAAAAAAATGTTTTTTCTTATGTCTTTTTTCCGAAAGTTGGTTTGTAGAAAATTTTGACCAACGCAGATTGAAGCCTTCTTGTGAGTGCAGAAGTTAATTACATGGTGATTACGTTTGACGGCAAGACCTGCTGCCGCTGCTGATACCCAGGTGAGGTCACCCGGAACCCTCCCCCCCAAGTACCCACAGATACACCTCTCCAGCTACTATGACAGGGGTAGTCGTGGTGATGGTCGCCGCAGATTAGATGTACATGTTCAGTCTCCAGATGGGTTGGCTCAGCCCTTGCCGGAGGGATGGACCCTGGTGCGCCGTCGAGGAGGAGACGTCACTGGAGCAAAGTGGGGCCATTCTCCACTCTGGTATCTCTCGCTAGATGGTGGAGCACGGTGGCTGACGGCTGAGGGGGTACTGAAATAGTAAGATCTAGGGGACAGAGAAGTGGTGTTGGAGCTGGAGTGTATGAGCTTTATTGGTCTGAGGCAGAGGTGCGGGCGGCGAACAAGGTGAGTGTGTGCCAATAATGCGTGGATGCAGGAGACAGGGGCTTGGTAATGGCCACCAGGGAATTGACGACAGGAGGAATCGGAGGGGAAGATCGTACATATCGGGTAATACATCCAGCAGGGCAGAAGGCCTTAAATCTATTGTTACCATAATTTTTAAAAGAAATATAACCTTCAACTCCTGCCAAATTTTAATTGCTAAAGCAAATACCAATGAAATTACACAGATTTCACCTGAGAGAGGTGAACCCTAAAGATCCTTTCTGTGGCTGGATTACTGACCAATAAGGTAACGTGTTGGAAAATCAAGAATGAAACACGGCCCATGGAATCTGGGGGCAAGCTTGCCTGCAGGAACGAAATTTCTTACCATGACTTGGTCTCAGACTTTTAAATTGGTGGGCCTCCATCCACGATCATATCTTTCCCTAACCTTTTCATGGGAAACCTTAAGATTATATTTAGCTTTCTTCCATAGATCTCTAAGATTATCAGGATCTATTGTCTCTGGTAATATATCATTAACTGACCAAAGACTAGAGAGCAGCTTGTTAGGAACAAATTTTAACATTAGAGAAAGTGGAGTAAACTTATGGGACTCATGAACCGCCGAATTTAAAGCAAAGGCCAACCTATGCAGGGACGTATCCCACCCGGAATGATCTTCATGATGAAACACAATTAGAGCCGATCTAAGATTTCGATTGGCCCGCTCAGCCAGAGATGGTTGAGGGTACTAAGCTGAAGTAGTTACATGTGATATAGAAAGGTCAAAACAGAATTTACGGAACAAGTTGGACGTAAATACTTTGGCATTATCAGAAACTATATATTGACAAGGACCAAAAGAAGCAAAAATAGTATTCAGACAAGCAATAGTAGCCTGAGCAGTAGCCAGCTTAGTCGGGAATAACCAGGAAAATCTAGTGAAACCATCTACACACACCAGAATAAATTTATTTGCGTTCCCCTTAGATTGTGGGAAAGGTCCGACGTAGTCTATATATAGACTTCCATGGGGCGAGACGCTTGATGAGATGACAATAGACCTAGCTTAGTGGACATGGTGGGCTTACTGAGCAAGCAAGATTTACAAGCCTTTACCATTTCTCGAATTTCGCTGTCCGTACCTTTCCAAATGAACAATACTCTGATTTTTTCCCAAGTTTTGAAGATGCCTAAATGCCCCCCCCAAATGGGGTCTCATGATAGTACCTGAAGATCATAGGCACAAGCACAGCTGGAACCACTACTTTCATTTTTTGATCATGCCTCAACGGGCAACACAAAACCCCGTTTCTCAATACATAAGGGACAACATGTTCCCCAGAAGCAAGGTTTTCCATAATAGGAGCCAGCACTGGATCTCCACGTTGGTATTTTTCAATATCCCGAAACAACATGGGGGCATCAGTTAGAATGGCATTAATGGGCGTAGGAAGAGAAGAACTATCTTCCTGTTCAGTGGTCTCCACATCGTGAGAAAACATAGGGCTTAATCCATCCGCAACTCCATTTTCAGATCCTCGAATATGCCTCACATCAAATTGGAAGGCCGAAATCCTGATGGCCCAGCGGGTTATACGACCAGTACGATGCGGCCTAGCTAATACCCAACTTCAAGATTGGTTATCTGTTTGTAAGTCAAATTTCACATGTTCCAGATAGAGGCGGAACTTCTGTAAAGCAAACGAAACTGTCAAACTCTCGAGTTAATAGATGGAATATTTGGCCTCTTGAGCCAATAATGTCCTAGAAGCATAGGCGATGGGTTGCCTTCCGAGTTCTGTTTCCTGAAGAAGGACAGCAGCCACCGCCGATGATGAGGCATCGGTTTGGACAATGAATTTCTTTGAGAAATCCGGCATTGCTAGAATGGGCGTTACAAAGAGCTAATTTCAGGTCTTCAAAAGCGGCTTGTTGAGACGGCCCCCATTCGAATTTGACACCTTTCCTGCGTAGTAAGTTCAAAGGCACTGCTGTGCTAGTGAAGTTAGGAATAAATTTCCTGAAGAAATTCACCATGCCTATAAACCTGGCAATACCTTTGATGTTCTTAGGTGGTTTGAAATCACGGATGGCCTGTGTTCTAGAATGATCAATGGAAACACCATTGGGTGATACAATGTGCCCTAGGAATGATGTGGAAAGTTTAGCAAAGGCTACCTTGGATAATTTGACAGTCAACCCAGCTTTACGAATGCGATTGAATACCTCCTTTAGATGGTCTAGGTGGCCTTCAAAGGTCTCAGAAAATACGACGACATCATCAAGATAGTGATACTAGTATTCAAATTTGATGTCGGAGAAGACCCTATCTAGCAGTCTAGTGAGAACAGCTGCCCCCGTGGGGAGCACGAAAGGCACGCGGTTGTACTCATACAAGTTCCAATCCGTGGCAAAAGCAGTTAGATGTTTCAATTCTTCAGCTAGAGGGATCTGGTTGTACACCTGATTAAGGTCTAGGATGGTAAAGAACTTGGCTTTCCGAAACCATGAAAAACAAAAGTGAAGATCAGGAAGGGGCACTGATTGTAACACTACCTTACGATTTAAAGCCCTATAGTCAATCACAGGCCTGAAGCCACCTTAGGGTTTCAGCACCAGAAAAATGGGCAATCAATACACCGACTCAGAAGGTCGAATAAAACCATCTTTTAGCATTTGATCGATGATCTCTTTAAGAGCCTTCATTTTAGGTGGAGACAGTCTATAAGGTGGAAATCTAACTGGGAATTGAATCCGTAACCTCAATCTTGTATTCGATAAGGTGAGTAACGCCAAAAGTATCGGAAAATACCCCAGGAAATGACTGACACAATTTACGAATACTTTCAGCCTGCTCCTCAGGTAGATGTCTAAGGTCTAACAACATCTCACGCTTGGTAGGCGAAACAGATGAACATGACACAGAGTTACATTTTAGCAAAGGAATTTTGGAATTACTAGCAAATTTAAAGGTGCACGACTTGCTCTGAATGTCAAGCACCAGACCAGTAGAAGCCATGAAATCAGCCCCCAGTATTACAGGGCAAAACAAGTGTTTATCCGCAAATAATTTTATTTTCCAGGTGAATTTAGAAATACGAATTTTAGCAAGGATGAAATCCAAAATTTCTAAAGGAGAACAGTTAGCCGAAGCACATTGGACAGGAGACGAACAATAGTCAGGAAACTTACAAACAGTCTTTAATTTAGAATACCATTCAGCCAAAATTATAGAACACACACTCCCTGAGTCCAATAGAACAGTGACGGGTTCACTATTCACTTCAGTTTTAAGAAATGGTACCAGGGCGGGAGTCTCCGCCGCAATTCTGAGGCATAGTTTAGGGCCCTCAAATGATAGATTAGAAGCACCTTTACCCTTACCAGAGCGTTCGCTGGGTTTAACAGGGGCTGAGCCTTGGGAAGATGAACATACCGACTCAGCCGATGACGCTAGTCACTTCCTATTATTGGGGTTCGCGGAGGTTGCACCAGAATTTGAGCAGGAGAGGGTGCTATTGACTGCACCCTACGGGTCAGGGTGACCACAGTATTTTTCCCAACTAGTCAGTTACATATCTCAGGTTATTCATGCCTCCAGAAAAATGGTTAATTTTTCTATGTTTTGGTTTAACGTGCGTTCAAAGAGAAAATAATGACACCATATGCGGTCCAGCATTATGTAATTCAACGCTCAGTAGTGGATTTCGCGTACGCAAACTTCAGTCAACCTTTCGACAAACACATCTGCATAACGAGAACCTTACTCACTAAGTATAACTACAGACTACCATTACAAATGAAAACTCATTCCATTCTATAAAAAATCAATCAAGAAACATTTATTAAATTATCAAGACTTGCGAAAGAAATGGTTAATGTCAAATATTGCTCATGATCTTCCAATTGTCAACCTAATAAATAAATATTCTAATTCCTAAATCAAATATTCTAAGTCAGCGCTGGCTTATTCCTAAACTAAGTTTTCATACCTTAACATTCTGGGTCGTGTATTCCTGAAATGAATTGTTGCTTTGTTTCATCTTCCTATTAAAATTTACATCTGGTCATTTAAGTATACAGTATATCATAGTCTTCTGATCATGGTCAAAATTCGGTATATCAGTAAATTATTCCATCACTCACGGTGTTAATTATACACCCTCATCAAAAATACAATCATTACATTGTTCAAATTATCGTGGAAATGAACTGAATATGAATAAAAGTGTTCTGAATACTAATATCAGTGACCTAAGTTACATTGAAAATTATCTGAGTTCGTTGGTGCAGACTACAGTGAAGAAAATGAAATATTGAATGACGCACTAAGCTTCTCGGTCCAATTGCCACTTAAGTATGGCTCCTAGCTAAATATTCGCTCTAATAATATTTCAGATTAATAAAGCATCGATGATATCCTACGTAAATCTCAAATGATTTCCCTACTCTAGCTATATAATTTCTTATGTAACGTATTCCAGTTCAATATGCACGTAGCCAATAAGTATTTTTTCATATATGGATGTGCAAGTGCCTACATTAAGATATTTCAACACTACATTACCATACTAGTTACATCCTAGTTTGATCTTCCACGCCATTAACATTCATTCAGAATACGACACAGTCATGCATTCATATACCCATCACCGGTTGTTATAATAGTCAAACCACTTTCACACTTCATTAAAATATGCGTAATTTTATTGTCCATACCTTGCTATAGTTCCTCCCTGGGGCATACTTATATTCCGTAGTCGCTTTACTTGTGCTCCTATATCGCACATTATATATATATATATATATATATACACGATTTACTTCCTGTTAATCTGCGCAATAATACATTTAAAGTATCATATATACTTCATTATTTCATTACTAACCTTCGTTTCAACCCATATTTAATTCATTTAACATCTATAATTATCGCGTTTAACCTCCAATATTAATTAAACACAACGATACCTATCACTCCAATAGCGCAGAATTCGTTCCTCAAAACGCATTTTGTCATACAATTTAACATATAACCCCAAATTCAGTATCTATTTTTTTTTTTCAATATAATAACACAGCAAAGAGTATGGTAATTTAACTTAACCAATTCAAACATGCGTCCCTCTGTGACGTAAACTGAGTTTGACTGGTATTACATCATTCATGGATCTTTCTAACTAACCGGGATTCTATGAAACATATGTTACACTACGTCACACTTTTAAATCGTATTCTTACTTCCTTGGATAAGATGATATAGTAAATACGTTACCAATCTGTCACGAGATATCGTCTTAAATATTTCACACTGCACTTTCTTGTATTCACTGCACACTTAATTATCTCACGTTTAGGCTATTCAGATCTATTGCATATACTGGTAATACTCTACATAAGAAATTATACTACTTAATACTATTACTTAGCTCACCATTCAATATCTCGGGCCTTAGTTGCTCTTCGGTCTGGTCACAGGCCTTGGATTGAGAACTGGGCAGGTTCTCCATCACTGGTATCTCGGGTAAAGTGACCTCCTCCACATGGGTCGGGTGGTTTTAACTGCCAGGATGACATCTCCCTCCAGGTTGGTCTATGCCGATTTAGCAAGCCATTATCTGTTCAGGAACACAGTAGACAATATCCATCGATTCTGGAAAATGTGAATTCATCATGGTTCTGCGAAGTATATATGTATTTTTATAATGATTGCCTCTTTATTTAGGCTATCGTTGCTATTATTTCCACTTAATATAGCTCAATTTCAAGCTCTCGCGACTCAATCAATTTCTTGTTTCCGAACGATTTTGCGTCTAAGTATTTTGACGACCTTTTCGAAATTTCTGGATTTTATTTCTTCTTTACTGTATTTCAACGTTTATCTCTTCGTTTTCTTCAATATTACCGACCTCTGTGCTTAAAATTCACGTTAGATACTGCAAATCTTGCTTATTTTTTTAGAGCGATGTTCAGGAAGTCTTATCCTTACGAGGTCAATTTTTTAAGTCAGTTTTTATAATAATCCGATTGACCCTTCTTATTTTTTTAAAACAATTCTATCGATTCTACACCATTGTACACTGCCTTCATAGTGGTAGGTTTAAGTTAGTCATGGCCTTCTGACATATATAAGTATCGATATCCTACTACACATTTCTTTGCCTTGACTGGCCTCTATCTTCCATAGGCGCCATTTTGTAATACGTCCAGTAAATGCATCGGGTACATGACATTAGGGCAATTCTTGGCGAGGTGAGTAAACGAGCCACATTTGAAACATCCTTGAGATGACCTTGCTCCATTCTTTGTCTTACCCGATTTTATCAATGGGCACTTCTTAAGCAGATGTTCCGTTGACCCACAAGCATAGCATTTGCAGGTGGTGAAAGTTCGGCGAAGTGGAGGCCGAAATCTACTAGAAGATGGAGAAGGCTCCTTTGCAACTCTTAAGGTGTCGGCATACCTCACTCCTGCTGACACCGCCATAGCCTCTAACTCTGCAAACGTTTGGGGACAAGACGCAAAACATAAGTAAGACGTATAAGGTGGATAGATACCTTCCACAATAGTTTGCACTATTTGGTCTTCCAAAACGTGGAGTGCGAACACCCGGGTGTAGAACTTGATGTCTTGGATAAAATCGGCAAGATTCTCATCCATCAAGGGTTATGAATTTCATGTTGTTGGTCCGTATTGAACTGAGAATAACATATGAATAGAAACACAGTAAAGGTTTCCGCCTATTCAATACTAATATGTATTTACAATATTATAAATTACATGGAACTAGTTTCGACCCACCTAGGGGTCATCATCAGCCATATTAAAGCATACATAAGTTTTTTCGAATCCTAAAACATGTTAATTTTAACTGTAATAATCTTATGGATTTATAATTTATAAAGTGAAGTGTGGTAATGAGATGAGAAATGTTAGTATGGTAAAGGTGAGTAGTAATTAATAATAATACGAGGAATATATATACAAAAAAGTTTGGAACAAAGTACAAGTGGGGTGCTTAGTGTTGTAAAAATATAAACTCATGGATATCAGTAGGGGTCCTCGTACTAAAGAATACAATGTAAAATAACACATATAAACATATATACAAGTATGTACAAAGTCTGGAGAGTAAAAAGTGATACTCTTTTAATGCCGAGTCGGCTTCACACTGATCAGCTTAAGCAGAGAAATTAGGCATTTGGTGTATTAAAGCTGTGTTGACCGGCTGCGTTGTTGATTGTTGGACGTGAAGTTATTTTTGAATTTCTGGTTAAGAAGAAGGTGGATACTGCGCGTGGATATATTAATTCTCAGTTCTTAGCGGAAACCAAATTGGACCTCACGCTGCGGCAGAATCCTCCTCAGTAGGCAAGTTTACTAAAGGGACATGGTCCGTTTTGGGAGCAGCTGCCCCAGTCAACAATTGACTAACTCTATTAGACATTTCAGATAGATGGTCAACTAAATTACTAGCCTCCTTAGCATAGTCTTCTTTCAACTTTAGAGACAATAGATCCCTAGGCCTATTATAAAAATGGATCAATGTAGCCTGTACTCTTTTAAGTAGGTTAGCAGATGGATCACTTACTTCAAAAAAACTTACTACAGATGCTAATTCGGTGGTGTTGTCAGTGATGGTGAATAGAGCCTCATCAATTTCCTTTTCCCCAAAAATTGGGATACAAATTGGCAATTCTAATGGCTCTTTAAGTTTGGCATTATCTGCCACAACCGTGCCTCCAGATTGGACCTTTCTGATGAGTAACTCGTAAATCAATTCCTCCTTGCGTAAGTACCCGGGAGCGAGGACTTCGCGAGGGCCAGACATGTTGAACAAAAGTTAATAATTTGGAAAAATTCCCAGCAACCAAGAATTTTCTCAGAGTTCGGCGCGGATTCGGTTTTAGCCGTCAAAAGGGGCTTAATTTAGACCCATTCAACCACGCTCTGCTACCACTTGTTCCAGGGTATCTGTGGAACGCAAAGAGGTGAAAGAAGGTGTGGGCTTGAATGGGTCTAACTACAATATCAAGAATTGAATTAAAAATTTTAAAGGTTATATTTCTTTTAGAATGTCAAACTTAACAAATTTCTTCACTGAGTGAACATAACAACATCACAGGTACAATTAGCAATCTTGAAACAAGACTTGGAAAATCCCAGATTAGTGAATTTTTACAGCTTTGGGCCTTCAAACCCTTGGTTTACAAATTCTTAGATACCAGATCCAGTTTCCAAAATTTTATGAAATCTGTATGGTTACAATTGAATTGAAATAACAAATAACGTAGTTCAACCTATTCAATACAAGTAAATAAGAAATGTAGTGTTACATTCCTATTTAATTATAAGCGGAAGCGGTACCGGTTTCGACCCCAATCTGGGTCATCATCAGCTGAATAAAATGCAAAAACAATGCATAGGTAAATAAAAATTTAAAGAATGAGTTTTTCCACAAAAACAGATGGAGAAGCAATATACGATAATGGGGATTAGCACTGCGCGATTTTAAATCGTAAAACCTAGAAGAAGTAGGTCAGTCACTTATATGAAGTAAGGCGCAATCTTCTGAATAGTAGCACAGCACACGCAAAGTTCGGCACTGTATTGAATAGATTGAACTACGTCATTTGTTACTTCAATTTAATTGTGATACAGTTCAATACGGAACATCATGAAATTGTTATCTTTAAATTTCTATGGTTAGACAGGGACGGAAATAACCCGACTTAAGTGCACTTGCTCCAGAAGTTACAATATTTAGCCTTCCAGAGGCATCCCTCACTATTACAAGACTTCGAAAAGAGCTTACATGCTCTTCATTTCTTACAGCCCACTCAAGGCAACATTACATCAAAATCTTATACTCTGGCCTCACAAGGCACAATTTACCAATGGAAATAGTTTTACACAGGGGTATCCAGTACCCAACCTGTTGTAAACAAGGTTGGGTTTACAAAAACACAACTTCTTTATTTACTTCACATGTAAAATTACAATATTTACACTAACAAAACTGAAAGTTATCTCGAAGCAAATTGAACTATGAATTTGGAGAAAGAGTCTGTCTTTGTACACTATATACACGTTGGAGTATTCACGTTCACTACTATTTCGGAAAGATAGTCCTTGTGACATGAAAAGTTCTTGATAGTCGAAAACTATCAGAAGCACTGACGTAAATATCTCAGAGAGTCCTTCCTTGTTGAAGTGTCTGAGTTCATTAACGTAAGTTCAATGACTGAAGAGTTCCTACTTAGCGAAACTAAGTTGATAATGGGAGCTTGCATTAGCTAGGGAATGATAGTGGCATATAATGGTAAGACTGGGCATGGACAGCGGAACAGGCAAGAGGAGCGGTGACCCGAGGTGAGACCTCTTACTGCCAGAAATTCAGTCCACCTGGCCGAAGCACATTTTCAAGAGGAGTAGCCTCCGTGCTCGACGTAGGGTGTATTCTGGAGCTGGACACCGGGGTCAGTGGGCGTCTGGACAGGCTAGGAGCTCCTTTTTATAGCACACACGACGTTCCAGGCACGCGCACTGAGGGCTGCGCGTCGAGGCTCGAAGAATAACACACTGGCACGCGTGTAGCTGGCTGGCGGATCGAGAAGGGAGCGACGGACATACAACACAACCTACTGGGCCTTTGCAGGGAAAAAAAACAGGTTAAATGACTGGCCCGAAACAAAAACCGAATTGAGGCGTACACTTGCGCTCCTAGATAATGAAATAGTAAAACCCTAACAGGGCTCTGGGTCTGATGAAACAGGGGCTAGTCCCAAGCTACTGAGGTGACTCGCATGGAAATAAATTTAATACCTTACAGTAAGAAAGTTACGAAATCGTAGTCACCTCAAACCAAGATGAAGGGGAGCTCGAGAGGGTAACTCGCTCTCTATCCCCAATTTACAGTTAAAGACTTTTACATTAGCCAAAAGAAAATTTACATTTTAGAAAAGTTTATTTACATAGTTAAAAATTCGGACCTTCCCCTCGGATAAGTCTGCGGAGGTAGCTACAGAAAAGAGAATTTAGGGGGCCATTACCTGGCTGATGTACTGCCTGCCTTAACACGCACTCAAAAAACGACGATCAAGAGAAAAGGAAACTTAAAAAGCTGCAACTTATATACCCTCAGAGAAGGATCGAGAGGATTCTGAGCTAATCCGGACACACCCTCTCATTTTTATTGGCTGAACCCAAAAGTTACACTCAAAACCAAACAAGAAGCCTGTGATAGGCTGAAAATTAATTACAGAAAATTTTCATTGGCCAGATTCAAAACTGGCGGAATGAGACAGAAGTGTGGCAAACCTAGAATTACATAAAGAAAACAAATGAAAGTAGAGAAGACCTATAAACACAAATTTCTTTCAATAACAACTTCCTTTACCTTGCACCACAGTGCATTACTATAGTTTTTTGGTAGTGACATCTGTGGAAAAATGTCCAAACTTCTTGATGTACAGAAAAAACAAAACCAATAGAAATCCAATCAGTTTAGGAAACTTCACAATAACAGTTTCAGTAGTGACATCTTCTGATTAAAGTCTCAACTTTACGTAGTAACAATTTCACTTTTTCTTCGACAGAGGAGTTCATTAAGGTGCATATTTTGAAAGTGTCGTCGCCATAAGACCTATCTGTGTCGGTGCGACGTAAAGCCCATAGCAAAAAAAAAAAAAATTGAAAATGCGAAGTTGAGGTGTACCTCCCGGTACAATGCTAAAATAAGATGTTGATGTATAGAGTATTATAACTGTGTAAGCATTTCTTCATCAACATAAAAGATACATTTTACTTCTTGAGTAATAAGAAAATACATCTGAAAATAATTTAATATAATTAAAATTCAATTTCCATACAATACAAAGTCGTGTCTTAAAATATACAACAAAAATGCTATTAGTGCAACATCTCAACATAAATATTATTATAAAATTAACAAATTTTTACAGAAATATAAAAAACATGAACTCATCACATCTTGCTAAAAATTATATAAATGAAATAAACGTGTGGCAAAATAATAAACATAATGTACTGTCCATAGTTAACATAATTTCAAGACAAGAAAAATGGAAATTAACATGTACACAAAGGATAAGAACATTTTGCATCTCTAAAAGATAAAATATAGACGTAGTGTAGAAGGCTTGGAAGGAAGTGTAGAAATTACAGCTTGTCGTATATAAAATCCAGTTGTTTACATTAAATTAAATCCTTTATGTACTTGTGGCAAAATATTTTTAAAATGTGATATTGGTATTTTAAATGTAACTCATATTACAATTCAAGCTACTGAGTTTTTTAACATAATGCACAGTTGTGGACAACTGGACTTATTAAAACACATGTTATTATTTTATGAACACTTATATGTTAGTTTTAAACTTTAGTCAAATTGAAGAACTAAGAAACAGCGCAAGTCATAAACATGAACTTTCACAAACGTGAAAGTGTTCTATGCATATGTTGCTTTATCTCACGTATACTTATAAGGTTAGTTTTAAGTTTAAGAATATTCATTTTTCTCAGATGCGTAATTTGACGAATGCCCTACTCATGTTACCATCACAAGACATTCCTTTCTAAATAGGGTAATGTTTACAATTGTATGATGTATTATACGTATAAGTATGTCCAGCTGAAGATGACCCGTTAGGGTCGAAACCGGTCCTGTATTATTAATAATAATAATAAATAAGTATTGATTAGGTGAAGTTCTTATCCTCTTTGCATTTGAATGCATCTGTAGTCGGCAATATTAGTTTGTGACGTAGTTCTTCTGTATAGAAGAGTTCTCATGTCAGCTCGTAACATAGTCTTGAAGGAGTGAATTTGGACAAACATAATACCTTTTTCATGTAGATTGCTTTTACAGTTTCAATGTCTCGAATATTTCCTTTAGTGAGATGTTTCCATTTCAATTCTAGTGCGTACGTCATTATCGGGGATATTTTTACATGGAACAATTTCATAGTGACTTCAACCGAAAGTTTGCATAAGATCAAGATGTCATTCATTGCTATTATGGCCGCAGCCACTCTATCCTTCATGTGTCTGGTATAAGTAGTTCCTGACGTCTGTAAAGTAATGCCCAAATATTTAAAGTTGTTTACGATTGGCATAGTTTCTCCTCCATTTTCATACTGAATTTTCTCTTTTAATGCTGTTCTGCCTCCCCTGCGGAAGATCATCTGTACTGTCTTTTGTCGATTAAATGTGGCCAAATGTTCAGCTTGTTGAAAGCAGCCTGTAGTTTTTCGTGTTTTTTTGATACGAGTACCATGTCATCTGCATATATCTGCATGCCTTCGACCTTTATAGTGGGTATTAGATCTGAGACCGCTATATTGAAGAGTATGGGGCTCATTGGATCACCCTGTAGTACTCCGTTCATCTGTGTTATGGGATTCGAGATAGAGACGTTATCGTTTACAGAGATGTAATTATAAGCAAGAATGGTCTTATTGATGTTCGTTAAAGGATTCATATATCCTATTATGTCTCCCAGTTTCTTCAGTAGCTTTTCCCTGTCCACTAGGTCGAACGTTTTGTTGTAGTCTACGAAGATTGCGTAAAGTTTCTCTTTTGGATGTCTGAGGGCATCCATTATGTCATCAAGATTCTTTATCGCATTCATTGTAGATCTTCCTCGTCGAAAGCCGAATTGTTCTTCCGGTAAGGCGTGGTCTACCTCTTCTGTCAGTCTTGTTGTTAGTAACCTGGTGAAGAGTTTAAAGATATCGCTTTCTAAGGCAATTCCACGGTACGAATCTAGGGAACTCGTGTTTCCCTTTCCTTCCTTGATATAAGATCTTCATCATTGAGTGTCGCCAGGTGTCAGGGATTTCGTTCATTTCCATGCACTTAAAAAAACCAAACCCCATGGCACTATAGCCCTTGAATGGCCTTGGCCTACCAAGCGACCGCTGCTCAGCCCGAAGGCCTGCAGATTACGAGGTGTCGTGTGGTTAGCACGACGAATCCTCTCGGCCGTTATTCTTGGCTTCCTAGACCGATCCACGCACTTATTGAAGAGCAATATCCACGTTATTAGTAGTATATTTTCTGTAGTTTGCATATGTTCGTTGAAAATGCCATCAATTCCTGCAGCTTTCTTAACCTTCAAGTCCCTTATGGAATTTTTTACTTCGTCTTCGGTGAAGTCCTGAAAGAGTTTTTGTTCTCCATGTACAATATTATCTACTGTAGATACAGATAAGTTGTCCGTGTTCAACACTTTCCTAAAATGTTCTTCCCAGTCTTCTATGGCAATATCATGAGGGAAGTATGGCTTCCTTGGTTTTACGGCTATAAACAGATTTACTTTTGCCTCTTCAACGAGTTTCTCTCCTTCATCTATATGTTTTTCTCTTTTTTCTTTTATTAAAGCCTTATATATTATTTTCTTCACCGCATATATATGTAATTCGCTTTCTTTGTGTGAGCGCCTTGCTTTGTGGAGAGCTATAAGAGTATCTTACCGAAGAACATAGCATTCTTTATCAAACCATGATTGTGCTTTCCTCGTCCTGTCCTCAATCTCTACCATTCCCATTCGTATTACCTTTTCTATCTCCTGGGTTGCCTCATTTATGTTGCCTTTGGTTATGTCATTTTGAATAATTTCCAATGTTGGAGTGATTTCCTGGAAGGCTGTTAGATTGGTTACTCTTTTGTATTTAGTCTTCACCTGTTGGCTCTTCGGTTCAAAGTGTTTCACTGTTACAGTTATATTGATAGGTAGATGTTTTCTGATAGGGATCGTTGGTGAATCATCTATTACTTGGAGAGATTTTACGGTAATTTTATGGTTTACAAAGACAAGATCTATGATACTGTGTCCGTTGTGACAGATGTACGTTGGTTCCGTTCGCTTGTTTACTAGCATGAGTCCTTCAGATTCTAGGTATTCTCTGACCAGTTGTGTTTTCTGATTTGGCACGTCTATGCGACAGTTTAGATCACCTGCTACGATGAGAGGTTCATTCTTTCCTATAATGTTTACTGGTTCTTTAAGTGAGTCTATTATGATGTCTTCTTGGGTATCTGACTGAAAGTATGCACATATCAATGATGTAAACATGGTTTTGATCAGCAAAATGTGCGGTGTTTTGTATGTAGTTCTTGTTGGAGTTAGTTCCGGTTTTACGAAGCAAGATATTCCTCCACTGGGTCATCCTTTTGCCCCTTGCAGTGCCAGACTGTGTGTTGTGTAGTATCCTTGTATTGATAATTGATTTGTTAAGAACGTCTCTACTAGTATTACAATGTCCATGTCTATAATATTCATTGGCATTTAGTTTAGGGCGCTTCTTAGTGCCTATACATTCCATAACATTAAGCGTATGGGGTCGTCTAAGGCGTCGCTTGGGCTATTATTGGATTATAGTTCCTGTGTCCCTATTATCTTGGGCAATGTCGTCAAACCTTCTGTTAAGAGCTTTATTGTATCACTCTCATCCTTTGTGCTATGCTCTACTTCTTTCCCATCTCCATTTCTGAAAAATATAACGTCTTACTTGGCCAAGCGTTGGATTTTACTATCAACTCTTTTTTATCAATTTTTTTTTTTTTGCTAGGGGCTTTACGTCGCACCGACACAGATAGGTCTTATGGCGACGTTGGGATAGGAAAGGCCTAGGAGTTGGAAGGAAGTGGCCATGGCCTTAATTAAGGTACAGCCCCAGCATTTGCCTGGTGTGAAAATGGGAAACCACGGAAAACCATCTTCAGGGCTGCCGATAGTGGGATTCGAACCTACTATCTCCCGGATGCAAGCTCACAGCCGCGCGCCTCTACGCGCACGGCCAACTCGCCCGGTCTTTTTTATCAAAAGGGATACCAATTTTGTATGCTTTTTTTGAAGCTCACTGATTCAAGTTGCTCACATTCTATTTGCCCTGTGATACCACATTGATTTATGTGGGCTATCAGGTCTTCCCTCTTCACGGAATGATGAACACGCCCAACATACAGCCAGGCTCTTCGTTCTCCAGCTCGAAGACTATTTGGTTCCGGTTCCTTGGTTCCAGTAATGGTCTCGCTGTTCCTGCGTTTCCTTCGGTATGTGACTTTGGTAGACGGTCTCTGTTCATCCTCTCTTGTGATAATGGTACCGTGTATTTCCTCCTCTTCCGTTGGAGCGGGAGTAGTAACGTGTACTTCACCTTGGTCTTTATCTGTTTCTTGAGATAAAGATATTTTCTCGTTTCCATATATGGGCTTCTTGAAAATGTGTGATTCTCCCTCATTTAAAGCATCTGTATTAATGTTATCCTTGATTCCCCATGCTATCTCTGGAGGGTTAGGAGCTTTCATTTTGGTCATATTAGGGCGTGGAAGATGCCTCTTCATTTCCTGACAAATTGTATTTTTGATCTCGTCTCTCAGCATACCCTCAATATCAACTTCACTTCCTTGTCAGAGACCAGTTTCAACTTTAAACCATTCTGTTTTTCCTATACTAGTCTTCACACTACTTACACAATTTTTGTACGTAGATTTTATCATTTGCACTTCCACTCTGTTAACCTGCTTTTTCCTTAATGTGTCCCATACCAACTGTCTAGGCACACTGTCATAAGCTTTCTCAATGTCAGTAAATGTCATCACAATGTCTTTTCCAAACTTCCATCTTTTCTCCATCATATATCTTAATGTAAAGATCAGGTCAAACATTGATCTGTCTTTCCTAAAACCATACTGTTCTTCATCCATTTCTTCTTCTAACTTCCTCATCAGTCTTCCTTCCAATACTCTCTCAAATATCTTAGCTACATGGGCAATAAGGGTGATCCCTGTGTCTGATCCCAAATTGGGAGATTTGATCCTCTCAATCAAATCAGTCAGTCACCATTGATCTGCATTTAGGGCAGTTGCCCAAGTAGCAGATTCCCTATCTGTTGTTTACCTAGTCTTTCGTTAAATAATTGCAAAGAATTTGGAAATTTATTGAACATCTCCCTTGGTAAATTACAGTAAAACCTTGTTAAGTCATTGGGACGCAAAAATCGGACTGCGAATTACGTGATTTCGAATTAACCGCCAACTCGTAGTTCAGAAATGCCAACCCTTGTGGCATCACAATATATTCTTAAGACCCGTTACTGCATGCAATTAATCTTGATACACAGTTTAAACCTTTCACATGCCATAGAAAAAGAACTATTTCCAAAATGTATCCAACAAGGTGTATTTACAGTATTCAAATAACGCACTTGGATCACTCACTGATAAACATCACCTCACGCAACAAAAGAAAAAAAGCACGTTTTAAAGACGTGGAGAAATATATGCAAGTCCTTTATTCATTGGGTTTCTGTACTGTACGTATTTTAGATGCCCTGTACTTGCAAGGAAAGTACCCGATGCCCTTAAAACATCGTGGCTTATCAAACTTTCCTATGAGGAAGTTACAAGTTTACAACATGGTACAGTGACTCTATCCCGCTATGGTACTTCTATCGTTAATCTTCTCGTAGTTGCCGCGTCACAAAGTATTCTAACACCCATTAATGTATGCATTCATCTTGATTCACAGTTTAAACCCTTCAAATGCCATGGAAAAAGCTATTTTCGAAAAGTATCCAACAAAATAATGCACTTGGATAAATCACTGGCAAACATAACCTTATGCAACTAAATAAAGTATGATACGATTCAAAGACGAGGACAAATTATGCTGGCTCTGTTGTGCAGATGCTTTATTTTTTGGTTTACACTACCGTACTGCCTTTTACTTGTACTGAAAGTGCCCGACGCCCATAAAACATCATTGCCTATCAAACTTTCCTATGAGGAGGAAAGGAAGTCTCTCGCTTCCGTGTGCATTGCAACACACTACAATGACCCCCACCCGCGTACAATTTCCCGGCTGGCACTTCTCTCCTTTAAAACCTTAAGTCCGTTTGGGCAGTTTCATTGGCATTGACAATATTGTTTGGTACTATGAACTGATTATGTGCACGCTTTTTCGCCAACTGTCGGCATCGCCAGTGTTCACGGATTCTACTTCCCTGCACACTGCCTGCTACGTGATATTGTGGCGTTCCTTAAAGCGCTGAATACAAAAGAATTAAGATTTTACTCACACTAAGCAATTATGAAGCACACTGTAGACGCACCGAAGTGAATAAAAGTACGGAAAACTACCCCAGCAGGTTCCGGAAGATGCATTCTATCATGACGTGGATAAATTTTGAATTTAAATTACTCTGAAAAATATTAACCTTTTTAAAATGTAAAGGCAGTTTTGAATTTAAGTCTGAATTTCAATAATGGGGACCGACATTGTTCGAATTACGAATTATCCGTATTTCGAATTAAACCATTTAAGTAACATGTATAACCGTACCTCATGTTTCCGGGAACACGAGCTTCTTCGAATTAGGTGGAAATTTGAATGGACCGATTTTGAATTATCGAGGTTCTACTGTATTCCAATCCCTAACTCGTCTTCCTATAAACAAATATTTGCCCCAATTTGTCCTCTTGAATTCCAATTTTATCTTCATATTGTGATCTTTCCTACTTTTAAAAACACCACTCAAACTTATTCATCTACTAATGTCATTCCACATCCTCTTTCCACTGACAGCTCGGAACATACCAATTATTAAATTAATAACAATATATGTTTATTGCTCGACCAACTTTTCAATACATTAAAGGCATAAAATTAGGATTTTATCCTTAATAAACAGAAAGAATGGTACATGCTTTGCCTCTCTTAGTAGGCATCATCAGCCATTGTATCATCTCAAGAATAAATCAGGTACCTGTTTGAAATTAACATGTAAAATGCTAAAATGTACATCGATGAACTTAAACTAAATAAGAGGTCATATTACAAAAATTGAAATATTAGTTGTAATACAATATAAAATTCACATAATGTGGTTCTTGTGAAATGTAAAAAACTAATACACTTCATCAATTTTACGGTAGGAAACACATTCCCACTAGGATATCAATCACGTATTATTAAATTTTTAAAATCATCTGGCTAAAGTCCTTGGTTCGAGGAATTGATATATCTGTTCTAAAGTTTATATGCAAATGTGATTGAAATTCTTCTTATGTGACATAGTCTTCATGTGACATATTTTATGCAACAATAACATAATATTGAAGTATATAGCGGACTTCATGGGGCTATCTTCTTTTAATGTGTGGTGTTTGTGGAGAAGTTTGATATGATTAGCGTAATTCGTTGTTGTTAGAACATACTGAATAACAATTAGGCTGGTCTGAAGGGTACAATCAAATTATAGTGGATGTTTTGAAGAATGAGAAGCCGAGTGTATGTTGAAAGTCTGTAAAAAGGAAAAAGTTTATTTATTGAACGTTGAGTATTGAAAATGAAGGAATTGACAAGTGAACTAATTCATTGATTAGCACTTATGCCTTAGACTGCTGAGATGTTAACTTCTCGTGTTGAGTGTTTTAGGACAACTGACGATCGCCAAGATCCTGCTTCTCATGTTGTAACCGTGAAGTCTTATTGGACCTGGACCTGGGAAGGTGGAGCTATGGTCTTATTAGTTGTGTGTGGGGGAGAGTTATTGGTATCGGAGGGAGAGGAGTGGAGTGGAGTAGTGTGTTTGTCGATTTGATGGGAGTGTTTACTGATTTTGTGTTAAAAAATTTAAAGAGTTTATAATCGTGTAGATTTAATTTTTGAAGTAAGATAGGAATCTGTTCGTAAAAGTGCTTTTCTAATCTATTACATCATTTGGGTTTTGGTTTTTATTGAAATGTTGATCCAAGAAAATATATAAGTTTTCATACTCTGTCATAATACTACCTTTCCTGATTCTTTTTATGATTTTTAAATCTCGTTCTATTGTAGTAAAATGGTGACCCATGTCTTTCATGTGGTTGCTCATCGCAGATAATTTATTAAGATTTTGGACATTAAAATGTTCCATTTATATAGGCAAAAACTTCGTCCAGTTTGACCAACGTATGAAAAATCAAAATCTGAGCACTTGAGTCTGTAAATACCTGATCCAGAATAACAATTATTAGTTAAATTGGTTGTGATTGAAAAATAAATTTCGATTAGTATTTTGCGTTTTGAAAGCGATTTTGATTTCATGTTTTTTCAAAGGTTAACAATTTGATGAATAATTGGGTTTGTGTATGTAAATGTTGCATATTTTGAGTTTTTGGGTTTATCCGGAGAAAGATTAGTGGCTAATTTTAGTTTTACCTTGTTAATGATTTTATTGAACATGTTGGGATCAAACCCATTGAAGCTGGCTATTTCTTTTATTATATCCAATTCTTTTTTAAATTATTTGCCAAAAGAGGAATCTTCAATATTAATAATAAAATTTAAAAACAAGAAGGTTTAGCTATGAGAGACCCTATCTCAGCGATCCTAGCCGACATTTATATGGACAACCTTGAGCACAACAAGATAGTGAAAAACATCAACGGACTCTGTTTATGGCTCCGTTATGTCGACGATACTCTAGCAATAATTGATAAGCAATACAATAATAGTGACAACATCATGGCATTCCTTAATAGTTTGGATAACTGTATAAAATTCACAAAATAAGATGAACATAACAATTCAATAAACCTTTTAGACATCAAAGTTACATGATTCTTAGACAAATTTGATTTTCAAATTTATAGAAAATCTTCCTTCACTCCGACAACTATAAAACAAAGTTCATTAAACCCTAAATCTCACAAACAGGCCACCTTTTATAGTTTAGTTTACAGGTTTTGAAGATTCCTCTTTTGGCAAATAATTTTTTAAAAAAAGAATTGGATTTAATAAAAGAAATAACCAGATTCAATGGGTTTAATCCCAACATGATCAATAAAATCATTAACCAGGTAAAACTAAAATTAGCCATTAATCTTTCTCCGGATAAACCCAGAAAACCAAAGTAAGCAACATTTACATACACAAACCCAATTATTCATCAAATTGTTAACCCTCTGAAAAAGCATGAAATCAAAATGCTTTCGAAATGCAAAATACTAATCAAAATTTATTTTTCAATCACAACCAGTTAATTTAACTAATAATTGTTATTCTGGATCAGGTATTTACAGACTGAAGTGTTCAGATTGTGATTTTTCATACATTGGTCAAACTGGACGAAGTTTTTTGACTAGATACGCGGAAGATTTTAATGCCCAAAAACATAATAAATTATCTGCGATGAGTAACCACATGAAAGACACAGTTTAACCTTTTACTACAATAGAACAAGACCTAAAAATCATAAAAAGAATTGAAAAAGGTAGGCTTTTGACAGAATATGAAAACTTACATATTTTCTTGGATCAACATTTCCATAAAAACCAATACCTAAATAATGTAATAGATTTTTTTTAAACCCTCTTTACGAACAGATTTCAATCTTACTTCAAAAATGAAATCTACGAGATAATAAATTCTTTAAAATTTTTAACGTGAAATCAGTAAACACTCCCATCAAATCGATAAACAGGCTACTTCCCTCCTCTTCCTCCGACACCAATAACTCTCCCCCACACGCAACTAACAAGCCCATAGCTCCGCCTTCCCAGGTCTTCCCCCTACAATAAGACCTCACGGTTACAACATGAGAAATAGGACCTTATCACTAAGTTTGTACAAGGAGTAATTTAAATACCACCTATTCAATACAATTTATTCCACTATTGTGTGGCCAAACACACGTAGAAATTACCAGAATTTTAAAGGTACAGGTTTTTCCCACTTTTTATAGGGCATCATCACCCTCGTTCAATCTTAAAACACATATTGGTCTGAGGAATTTTATCAAATTATATAAATCGTATTGATGAACTCTTAATGGTATTGATACTGTGGTTACATAATAATTACAGCATAAAAATATTGAATAAAATATGTACACATGCAAAAATCACTTTGAAAAATTAAAACGTTCGTCTAAAAATAATTGTGTCACATTGTATTTTAAAAATAATCCATGTCTGACACTGAAATGGATCTTCTTGATAAAAAGCTTGAACAAGGCTTCACCGGATAGGAATAATACGAATAAAAGATATGGTATATGATGAGGTTAAAGTTGATTATTTAAAAAACAGAAGATTTCTTTAACAATAATGGTTACACGGTTGTTAATAAGGATCCATTAGCTTTTCTTTGGATTTTTTCCAGTTCTCAAATCAAGTAATCCTGTTGAAGGTCCCATTCACTGGAACCATACTCTAGTTGGGGTCTTACCAGAGACTTACATGCCCTCTCCTTTACATCCTTACTACAAACCTGGCTCAGTCCAGTGGCATCGTGTAATTTACGGCACGTAAAGAACTTCTGCAGGACAAAATTCTGGCATCTTGTTATCTCCGTTAACCAATAAGAGCAGTTAGTAGTGTGTAAAACTAATAACATCATTATTTTCTTAACATAAACATAACAAAACAATCTTACCCATCAAGAAAGTTAAGATCAAGTGTTGAAATTGTGTTAAATGAGCAATTGAACATAATTTCCTTCAATATTGGCATTGTGCTGCATATTTTGTGCCATTCGCATATGTGCAGACCTGCTGCTGTAGTTTGTGTCTGATGGTAGCAAAATATGGCATCATCAGCACACAGTACGATCCACTGCTGGTTGTATGTCATTTTATTTATGACCAGAATGAACAAAACGGCAACACTCCATTCAACAGCAGGAAATTAAATGGCACATGTCTTTTAGTAATGGGAGTGTCCGAGGACAAGTTCGGCTTGCCAGATGCGGGTCATTTGAATTGACGCCTACAGGCAGGTGACCTGCGCATCATAGTGAGGACGAAATGATAATGAAGACGACACAAACACCCAACTCCCATGCCAGCAGAATTAACCAATTATGGTTAACATTCCCTACCCTGTCGGAATCGAACCCGGGACCCCTGTAACCAAAGGCCAGTATGCTAACCGTTTAGCCATAGAGCTGGACTCAACAGCAGGAAACTGATGGAGAGGCCAGCTGAGCATCGTACATGATGGCTAATGTTCTTGTACAGTGGTTATGAGTGGTTCAGGGACACTGTAGTCACTGAGAGCATAGAATATCAGTTTAATGGTTTTCCCGTAAATGCCATGAGCAGTGGTTGAGTCTTCTGTCTGTGTTCCTCTATCAGCTGAAAAGCTACAGGATAACCTCCGTCATTCCACATCCTTTGAAAATACCGCATTGGTTGAAGGTAAACTAGATGACTTAAAATACCTGTAAAAATAGTGATCCAGAATTCTTTCATGGTGTGAAACGGCAGCTAGATTGGCCATTATTTGACACAGTCAGCTAGGTCATCCTTGCTCTTGAAAATGGAGGCTGTTAAGTTGATTGATCGATCAGTTGGTTCATGCTCGCTGTTTGTTATGGCATTAAGTCAATCATACTCATGTCGATGAATTCCATTAGTTTCTAGAAATCTACTGGTGAATTATTATCACATCCAGGAAACATCACGTTCTTGATGTTGCCAACCGCAGTGGTGACATTCAGTGTTGGAGATTTCATCGAACTGATCTTGCCATTATTATAGTATTTTTCCACTTGTCCTGGAATCTACAAAATTAATAAAATTCATTGCAGAAACACTTTCCAGCTTACCTGATGTTTAAAAACTGAAATGCAGAGAATGTTCCAAATTCTAAATTGGACAACCCAGTGAAAAATTCAAAATGAGGTACACAAAATGTATCAGAACTCTCAGATATAACACACACAGACATCAGGTACAAATACTTGGAAGCGTGAAAATACAATACAGCTACATAAAATCGTTCTAATTGTACTTGGTACATAACACAAGGTTCTTCTTTATTACTAATAACATACTGTAGCTGCTTATTTGCAAAAAGAACTCTTCAAAAACAAACACTGCTCCAAAAAAAGAAATTTGGTCACATTGTTATACATTCATACCTCCACGATATGTAGGGCCTATACATACTGAACTGAAAACAAACCACCTTCTTTATAACAATTACTAAGAACTGAACTGAAAAGCATTCTTTAGACACTCAATACATGACCTTATTCCACAATGTGTCATAAACAAAAAGGTCCCTGGACATGCACCAAAATGGCCATGTGGTAATTGTCTTCTCATTCTTCTGACAACACATTGCACATTCAGTTGATGCAGATGTTCCCATTCTTCGAAAAGGGCGTCTTCAAGGGCTTGTATTGTTTTTGGGCGATGGATTTACATTGCTCCTGTTGGTTCCAGACTTGTTTTCTGCAAGTTGCCTCATGTGATGAATCACATATGGCACTAAGATTTCATTGATGTAACACTGAGCAGTTAAGGATCCACTGCAAACGATCAGGAGATCGGTTTTCATATCAAGACTTATGCCTGTCCATGCCTATAGATCCACCTCCGTAAGCAGTGATAGATTATACTGCTGTCAGATGAAATTGTTCCCTAAGTCTTCTCCAGACTTACAATTGATGAATATTATTCTCCAGACTTGTCTCCTACAAGTCCAACACCTCCTCCTTGTGGTGGGAGATGGGCAACGGCATGAATTAGGGGATGGCCTGGAGGGGCGAAGTACAGTGGGGACTTAGTGTGCATCGGCACTGCCACGGTAGGTATGGAGGTCCTGCAGGAACACTGAAAAGCAATGGCTAACAGGGCTCTCTGGTGAACTCTGCTTAAATCCTCAGTGGCAGTGAAGGCGGAAGGAAGTGTTCTTGGAATGGTGAATCTGGCAGAAGAGACAACCCAGCTTTCTGGAATAAATAGGATTAGAAACCACTGCCTTGGGAGGAAGGGGATGTATCTCTAAAGACTAAGGGAGAGAACCCCAACAAAAACTCCCGCATGCCTGGAAGTGGAAAGGCTAGGGCGCTTGGGCCGATAACTCATGCTAACCCGAATAAACCTGATTAAAAAAAAAAAATTTAACGAGAAATAGCTGGACTGATTCAAAAGATGTGATATTTGCTATGAAAAAGGACACTTGAATTGGATTTTTGAATATTCAGACCATGTGGTAGACTAGGAAACTCAAAGAAGTGTCGAGAGAAATGATGCGGTATCGACTGACAATGTTGGGTCTTAGTGAGACGAGATGGGCAGGTTTTGGAGAAATAAAAACTAGGAATGAAAGTACTCTGTTGTATTCAGGAAGAGAGGATGATAACCATGCTGAGGGATTAGCTCTACTACTGAGCAGCACAGCAAAGAGGAGTTTGTTAGTGTGGCATCCTGTTTCTGAACGGATAATCAATGCACGATTTGCATCTAGAGCAAGACCGGTTACCTTAGTACAATCTTATGCACTGACGGAGATGGCTGAAGAAGAGGAGAAAGACAGCTTTTATAGTAAGCTACATGAAACTTTACGAAGTATACGGAAAAGAGATATTATTATGATAATGGGATACTTGAATCAAAAATTAGAAGTGCTAACCAAGGCCTGGAGAAAATTATGGGAAGGCATGGTATGGAAACCCAAAATGATAATGGAGAACGATTCATTGATCTGTGTAGTATGTTTGGATTGGTTATTGGTGGTACAATTTTCCCTCACAGAGAATGCCATAAGGTAACCTGAGTCTCTCCAGATCATAGGACTGATTGACCATTTTGCTATAAAAAGGAATTGGCACACCTCTCTACTCGATGTGAGAAATAGAAGAGGAGCAGACGTTGGTAGTGACCACCATCTAGTCACAGCAACTGTACACATTAAAATAGCATCAGCAAGACGATCAGGTTAATATGGTGGAGTGAAATATAACACCAGCAGGCTGAAGGAGACTACCATCAAAGAAGAGTTCTCAATAAAACTTTGAAATCGGTACGAAGAGCTGGGCAAACTGGGGCAAGAAGAGATCAAGGATATTGACCAACTTTGGACTGAGGCTAAAGAAGTGTTCGCCTTAACCTGTGAGGCAGTACTTGGAGTAAAAAAGAAAGGAAGACCTAACTGGGTTTCCGAAGACACTTTGGAACTTAATTGAAGAGAGAAGAATTGCTAAAACCAAGAAAATTGCTGCTAAAACATGAGATGCTAAAAAGAGAACTCACAAGGAATACGCTGCCATCAATCGATCAGTTAAGTATTGCTTTCGCAGGGACAAAAGGATGTTTATTAATAAGCTAGCCACAGAAGCAGAACGTGCAGCGGAAGTAGGAGATGTAAGAACTGTCTATACCATCACAAGACAATTGGCCAACAAGAAATTTGATGGTAGTAAACCTATTAACCTGATGTATAGACGGACTGACGCGACCGGTCCAGCACTGCAAAGCCCGTCTATAGACGGTGCAGGAGAACTTTAACTTTTTTGAGTTTCCTGGTTCATTCTCGAGTGCTGATTCGATCTTTCGCATGTTCTGCAATCTGTTGGGCATTATGTAGAACTAACTGATGATGGCTTATAGCTTTGGGAAGTAACTTACACAGAGCTTTTTGTAGACTTCTGTAGAGTTCATCTGTGATGTAAACAAGCATGGCAGAACAACAAGCTAGTTGCTCTCGCAGCGATGTTATTTTGGATCAAAGAGTCTATCAGTTATTAACCACAGCGGAAAGTGATGATGAAGATGATGATTTTAATGAATTATTAAGTGATTTTGAAAGTGAGAGTGATACAGAGAGGGCTGAAAACATAGTAAGTAGGGCTCGGATGTTTAGGAAAAGCCATATTTTTCTTCCTCTCTGTTTTCTTGCCTGATGAGATTTTGGTGCAAATCAAGTGATTATCGTCCCAATTAAGTGATTTTTATTTTTCATATAAATGCATATTTTGGCTATTTTTTTGTCATAAAGTCATATTTTGAGCTATTTGGGTAGAAGCGTCACATTTTGGTGGTTTGAGGGCAGCTGTAGCTGTGCAAAATCATCTTCAACTTACCTAATGCGAACTAGTATTCACAAAACTATTTCTCGGCATCACATCTAAGTTAATACAAGTGGAATACTCTGCCTCTTTTATCAAGATTGCCCAGGAATTGTTTTGCAACAGTTGTCAGAAAGTCTGGCATAAAGTCCAACTTTGGAATTATATTGAGTGCAATTACTCGTTTAGAAGCCGCTAGCTTAGAAATTCATGCATGTATTGAAATTGTAAGAAGTGTTGAACTTTTAGTACAACAATCACATGGAATAGTTGCTGTCATAAATAAGATTACAAGAAGTTATGTAGTGTCCTTTTTGACAGTATTGTTCAGTGAAATCGAGCCTGATGAGGTGGAAATGTACAAAAAAAGTCCATCAGCTAATAACAAGAACTACGTTTCCCTGTTCAAATGCAGAACCTGTGATTGATAAGAAAATATAATAGTTATAATATCTCAGTGGGAAGGCAAGATAAAAGATTGTGTCCAATAACGTTAGTGTTTATATGACTCACCTATACGCAGAATTACGAAGTGTGTTTAATTAAGCACAAGAATTTTATGAACAGAATTATTTTGACAACTATGTGTGAATTTTAATTCGAGCTCACCATAAGATTACAATTATTATTATAGCAAATCTTATTGCATATGGTTTTAATAATTTGGTACACAGACCCGCAAATCTTTGACTTGTGAGAAAGAAAACACTTTATCTGTTTAAATATATGAAATGAAAACCTACAACCTGTTTTCCAGTCATTGCCCGGGTCAGGGATGGAATGAATGAATCAGATATTGGCTATTAGTACGATGGGGTCGCCACTCCCAAAGTGATTTTTAGTAATGAGTGATAGGTGCTATGAAATGAGAATGGAGAGTGTTGCTGGAATGAAAGATGACAGGGAAAACCGGAGTAGCCAGAGAAAAACCTGTCCCGCCTCTGCTTTGTCCAGCACAAATCTCACATGGAGTGACCAGGATTTGAACCACGGTATCCTGCGGTGAGAGGCCGATACGCTGCCGTCTGAGCCACGGAGGCTTCTGTTTAAATATATATTCATTTTAATTGTATTATTATAAGATATAAGGTTAATGTTGATAATATTTATATGATTGCCAATTTTCCAATGCCTTTGTTCAGCTGATGATGACGCAGAATAGCGTCGAAACTAGTTCTGAATAAGCGTGATAATATGTTGTAATTTACATCTATACAACAAATTGTTTAGTACCTATCGAATAAGGTGGAACTTAGAAATTTTTAAAACTCAGTATGAGAACAAAACTGTGGATCTTCAATAGCAATGTTAAGTCTGTGCTGCTTTATGCATGTGAAACCTGGAACGTGACCAAATCTTTGACACGGAAGATGCAGACATTTGTTCACAAATGTCTTAGAAACATCTTAGGGATATACTGGCCAGAAGTCATGTCAAATGAGGAACTGTGGAAGAGAACGCACCAATTACTGGTTGAACAGCAGATTAAGAACATACTGCGTAGACCTGATGACAGCACAGCATAACAAGCTCTCACGTGGAATGCCCAGGAGCAGAAGATGATCAGTAGAGATAGAGAGTGAGCAGCTTGGGTATACGTGGCACATCACAGAACCTTGTCTTGGCCCTATGCTACTCAACAGAAGTTTAAGGAATTAAATAAAAAAAGTCAGTCAAGTCATTCTCCAGACTTGCAGACGACCATCTGAACGTTACAAGGAAATTCAGATAAGAACAGCACAGGCTGCCAATCCAGATGATCTCTAGCATATTACAGTCTCCTGACATGATGATCATTGTTGTTTGATAATATCTAGGTCATCAGCCTATCTCCTGCGTTTTTCCAACCCTGGCAGTGTTAGAGCATTCAAGGCTGAGGGAGATTTTCAATTTCATGCCCTTCATTGGTCTTTGCCTTTCTTTAGCCAATACTTTTATTTTTTGAAGTGTTGGACCCATTCCATTTTTTCCTTCTGATTAGTGTTAATAGAGGAAGGTTGCCTACTAGAACTTTATCTTAAAACAGTAATCACCACCACCAACACCCCATTATCTCCTGCCATGGTGTCGTCTATACGTGGTAGGTACTCGAGCAGGTTATCAGGATCTTGAATTGGTCTCTCAGAGTGACTAAAAGGGGTCCCTGGGGCTCAGAACTTGGGAGCGTGGATTGGCGACCACAGGGACCTTAGCTGAGTCCTGGTATTGCTTCCACTTACTTATACTAGGCTCGTCATTTTCATCTATCCTATCTGACCTTCCCTGGTCAACTCTTATTATCTCTGACCCCAACGGTATTAGGTATCGAGGCCTGGGGAGTCTTTCATTTTCATGCCCTCCGTGGCCCTTATCTTTCTATGACCAATACCTTCATTTTTCAAAGTGCTGGATCCGTTCAATTTTTTTCTCTCTGGTTAGTGTTATATAGAGGATGGTTGCCTAGTTGTATTTCCTCTTAAAACAATAATCACCACCACGACCTCAAAGCCTGTTTCTGACTGTTCAGTCACTAACTCGTAATCCAGAAGCCTGATGTACATCCACCTGTAGTGTTCGGGCTGTAATTTTGTTTTGGAGAGATTGTAGCCGCTCAAAATGATCCTACCTGGGGGTTGTTTTCCTTTGGCGGTCCATGCCAGGCTGCGCCTGGCAACACTACCAGTCTCCTAAAAATGTTTTCACAGATACCAAATTGTATTCTGAGCAGCCCCTAGCATTCTGGCAATGAAACTGTGCTTTGCATGAAGCAGAGTAAGTGCACGAGTGGCTTCATTCGACAACAGCTTTCCCATGTTATCTTAGACCATAATGTTCAGCCACGATTTGTAAACACTACACTCGACAAAGACCAACCTTCACACATGCACTTTCAATTGAGACATTGACACTTCCTGAACATCTAGACGACAGTGAAGCCATCTGTTATGTAACCAGGACATATTATTGCCATAATAGTCAAATAACCATCCCAATATGCGTTCATACAATGTAGTCAGGAACATCTAAAGACGTGACCAACTGATCAGTGTGTTTTGCAGTTCAATAGAAATTGAGTTGAAATATACTTCCTTATATTTTTATTATAAGAATCTGTATTTAACTGTAAAAAGTATTCACAAAGAAGGAATAAGAAGAACAAGGAAGTGTTTAAGCTACAAACACAGCCTGCCAAGTAGGAGAGCTACAAACTGATGCTTGACTGCCTTGAAGTATCTTGTGGCTCTTCTAATTGTGAATCATGGCCAATGTATTTTTGTTTGCAAACTAGTACACTGGGAACAAAAATGATACAGTATTGTACTTTATTTTCTGGGATTTCTGCAAAATACTTCCAGGCCCATGATGTTCCCTTGGTAGCTAAAAATATTATATCTAATAAATTATGAGCAGTGTGCAGATCTTTCCTTCTTACTGGTTTTCTCCCCAATCTACACTTGATATGGATATGGCCCACTTTTATGGCCAGATGCTGTTCCTGATGCCAACCCTATCTGAATGGATGTATTTACCATTGCATGTTTCTGTGATGGTTGGTAGTGTGGTGTGTAGGGAAGAGAAATGTTTTAAGATAAACACAAACACCTAGTGCCCAAGCGAAAGGAATTAACCACACGTGCAGTGAAAATCCTCAACTCACCTGGGAATTGAACCCAGGACCCTGTGAGCCAAACGCCAATACACTGACCATTCACCTAAGGATCTTTTCTCTCCCCTATAAATCTCAAGCTCAAATGAAAATGACAGTCTGCTACCTGCCTGGGGTTATTTAGCGTGTGGCTTATACAGACAATATCAGTAATATATACTGTATATGTATTTAACAAACTCCCTGCCACTACAGCCCTTGAAGGGCCTTGGCCTACCAAGCGGCTGCTGCTCAGCCCAAAGGCCTGCAGATTACAAGGTGTCGTGTGGTCAGCGCGATGAATCCTCTCGGCCGTTATTCTCGGCTTTCTAGATCGGGGCCGCTATTTCACCGTCGGATAGCTCCTCATTTGTAATCACTAGAGCCCGGATTTCCATGCACTATCAAATCTCAAAATATGCATTCTTGCACTATCATATGGCAAAACATGCACCATAAACTGGAAAATATGCACTATCAAAATTCATTTCCTTTTGAAACATGAACAAAACCTACCCTAATTTCTCCAAATTGTCTTGATTTAAGCTCATCTGTTTATCATTCAGCACATACTTAAGCACAGAAAATTATCTTTTTACGTCACGAGGAGTGATAGATGCATAATTCAATGAAGACATTTGGACAAAGTGAGGTCAAATTGTACGTCTTTTGCATTTTCACCACAATACGTCTTTTATAAGCTTGATGAATTCAAAATCAGGATTTGAACGAATTAGTTTGTTCAACTTATCTCTATCTGCGGCAGCTGCTTCTCCATGCGATGATTGCAGACACATTTGAATGTCCTCAATAAGTGATAACGATTGCTTGCTGCGATAACACAGACGTGTGACGATTGAGAGTTCCGGGTAGGACATTCCAGGATAACAACGGTAGAGGGTTCAATGAAAAACCAGAATTTGTAAGCTGCTATCCCAGTAACTCGGTGCCACAGAAGTGCGATACAAGGTTTCTTTTGTTCGTCTAACAGACGAAAAATGAGCCGTCAATGATTAATGCACAATTTACGGTTCAATTTATAGCAATGTACAACTGTAAAACTGGGACACCTTATTCCTAAGAATTAGATTTCGACATGGGGCCTTCCGACTTATGTCATTGTTTACTCAAGCAACAGATAAGAAAGTGTTTGGTTAATTGCATTATACTGTAGGACCTGTACCGTATGTAGGCTACTAACTATGGTTGTCACATAGGATGCCAGGAATACATTCTCTCCGTCTCTCAGTAATAGACATACTGTAGCCTACAACGTGAAAAATTGTCCCAAATTCTGCAAACTAACATTCAGAAAATGCACTATGATGCAAGTTAACAATATATATGCGTCAAAGTCAGAATAAAAGTCATATTATGCAATATTAAACGTCCAAATATGCGCTACTAAATCCAAAATCTTCCAAATATGCATTGTGCATGAATTTTCTCCGAAAAATGCCAAAACATGCAAACATGCACGGAAAAAGAACGGTTATTTGGAATTGTTAAGCCGTAAAAGGAATATTTGCAAAGTTTGAGAAGTGTAGCTAGCTTATTTAAAAACATGCATTTGCATGGAAATCCGGGCTCTAGTAATCACGTAGGCTGAGTGGACCTCAAATCAGCCCTCAGGTCCAGGTAAAAATCCCTGACCTGGCCGGGAATTGAACCCGGGGCCTCCGGGTATGAGGCAGACACGCCCCTACACCACGGGGCCAGCTGTATATGTATTTACAGATGAGAAATAAAGTAATCTGTGCTACACAATTGAAAATCTAGTTTTTCAGTCCAGCGTACAGCATCTGGAGTTACCAGCAGGAAGTTTTCATAACTGTCATAGGCTCGAATCTTGCATTCCCTGATGATATGATGAATAGTCTGGTGTGGAGCTCCGCAGTCACAGTCTGGATTAGGTAGCTTTTTCCACTTATGGAGAGCGGCTCTGCACTGGCCATATCCTGTTCTGATTCTATTCAGGGCAGTCCAGGTTTGGCATGATAGGTGGGATCTACTTGGAAGTCTGGGACCTGAGAAGAAGGTATGCAGGCGCACATCTGTTCCTGCTTCCCATCTACCTTCCCACTCGTCAAGAGATTTCAAATCCTTACCATCCCTGTCAGCAGCATCACGCGGAGTTGGATGGTTTGATTTTAGTCTATTAAGATTCAAAAGTGGCAGGTCACGATTCACGGGTCGACTAGGATTTCTCAAGATCTTTTGGAGTTCCTTCATAAGGGCATTAGTTCGGTGTAGATCAGGTGGCAATATAATAGTTAGCAGTAGAAGCCAATGAATTAGAGTAGATGTGATTACGCCAGATATGATGCGCATTGTGTATTAAGCTGGGTGTCAACAAGCCTTGTATGATGAATGTTCAACCAAACAGGTGCACAATACTCAGCACTTGAATACACCAAACTCAAGGCTGTGGATCGCGAGGAGGTTGCTGAAGATCCCCAGGTAGTTCCACACAGTTTATGGTGGATGTTGTTTCGAGACTTCAACTTTTGTGCTAAGTTCAGGAGGTGTTGTTTGAAGGATAGTGTATGGCGCAAGATAACACCAAGGTATTTTGGATTCCAATTATGATGAAAAATTCTCCCTCTAAAACTAATATTCAGTTTCACGTGTGCCAAATGATTATTTAAATGGAAGCAAGACACTTCTGGTTTACTCACACTGGGTTGAAGTCTCCAGATTTTGACATACTTTTCCAGTAAAGACAGGTCTTTTGGTCAGAATCCCTTCAGTCATCTCCATCACCTGATCTTGTACAGCTAGAGCCAAGTCGTCGGCATAGCAAAATTTTCTGGATGAAGTGTCAGAGAGATATAAGTTAAACAATAATGGTGAGAGAACTGATCCTTGGGGCAATCCGTTGTTCAGCTTCCTCTCCTTGCTTATCTTGCTTCCAGTGATTACTTGGAACGTTCGATCACTTAACATGTTGTTAACCAGTTGAGCCATCGTTCTGCATGGTATGATATGAAGAAATTTTTAGATAAGGCCATCCCTACATATCAAAGGCAGCAGTAAGATCAACAAATGCTACAGATGTTTCCAGCTTCGTTTAATATCCTGCCTCAAATGAAGGATGGGGTAAATCTCACCTACATCTTTCATCCCTCTCTCACATGAAGTCTGTGTTGTTCACTGTGAACTTCCAGACATATTCAGTTGACAGATGTCACAGCATGTTAACGCGTGATGTAAGAAGTGTCTTGCATTCACAGTCTCAGAAGAACAAGTGTTCAGTGTTATCTGAGTGGACCATTTTATTCATTTAAGATCTCTTAAGATGAAAAAAAATAGACATTATGCTATAACTACATTTCAATTGTTTTAAATAATGTTATGATGATAACTGAACATCTATTTATTTTAATCAAGTCATTGAAATTGTGAAATACTTTCGCCAAAGAAGAGAATTATATGTTCTCAAAACATGTGCGAGTAAATTAACATATATTAAGTAGTTTTCTAATTAGTATTGAAAAGGCGGATTCTTTATCTCCTGTTTCTTCACTGCAGTAAGTTTATCATCGTAGAAGATCACAGAGTTTTTAGTACACTACCAGCCAAGCACAAATTTGTGGAGAAACCGAAAGAGAAAACTGGTAGAAGTGGTCCACAGAATGCAAGATGCAACACAGGGCATTCATGAAGAGATTTTGTGAAGATCTCTCTCTCTCTCTCTCTCTCTCTCTCCAGTCGTTCCACTCGAGACCGAGTATCGTGACCCAAGGACTTTGTTGTTTCTTTTATAAGCTGATACCATTCTGTACGCACTTGCGTTTTCCAGACAGTAACTCTCCATGGGAAGATAAAGGTGAAAACCATCAGGCCAATGAACATGTTCAAAAGCACTCTTTGAATGGGCGTAACGAAGAAAGAATAACAGCGTATGACCTCCGGAGAGGCCTGGTGTAGGTCTTTTTCAAGTGGGCGGCCTACAGGCGATCTGCATGTCTGAGGGCCCTACCTAAGATGATTTCTGATGATAAAGACAGCACACACATCCAGTCCCTGACTCAAGACAAATTCACCAATTAAGGTTAACATCCCCAACCCGGTCAGAAATCGAACCCGGGACCATTTGGACCAAAGGCCAGAACGCTAATGATTTAGCTATGGAGCTGGACATACAGGAAGATGGAAAGGTGCTGTAAACATCCCAACTGGCAAGAACTGGACGAGGGAAATTGATTATGATGATGATGATGATGATGATGATGATGATGATGATTAGCCCACAAACAGGAGATGAACTGTTAGGTTGTTATTTCTGAAAACCTGATAGGATTGCTAAATTTAAGGATACCACCAGTTTGACTGCTTTAACCATTTCACTGCTGCGATTGAGTTCACTTGTAATGTCTTTGTTTACTGCTGCGGATCCGTTGGCTACATTTTCAACTGCTTAATTTCTATGTTTATTTATAGAAGGCGTGGAATAAATTTGTTGCCCAAATATTACACTGCTGTTCATCATGGCTTCCACATGCGATCTTACTGCTTGTACTGAGGAAATGCCTTACATTTTGGAAGGGATTAATTTGTCCAGTTCCTAGGCTGAATGGTCAGTTCAGAGAGCCCTGGGCTCGATTATCGTCCAGGTCAGAGATTTTAACAACATATTTAATTTCTCCGTCAGCATCTGGGTGTATGTACTCTTCTTAAAACGCTTCTCTTCATCTGCTTACAGAGGAGGGGGGGAGGGGGATAAATACCCTCCCTCCGAAACTTTAAAGTTTAGAACTTGTGGTAACCATGTATATGAAACTTTTAGGTGGTTCACTGTTTTTCTTTCCTTTTGAACTACGTATTTACCAACAGTGTGTTGATGCTTCCATTCATAAATATTACAGTGAGGCTCGATTTGGCATTTAACTTTCAGTCTGTGTTGTATTTTGCTATTGTTAAGACATTGCAGTTTGCAGGTAATTCCCATACATCATTAGCAAAAGATGAATAGTGTTTAATAAGACATCTGTGCAGTCTTTTGTTTTTAAATGAGTGGATTTTACCCTTACCTTTACCACCAAAGACTTGAGTGAGAGGAGTGGACCTGTGGAGAAAGGGTACAGTTAACCCGGAAGTTGAATGATCCACAGCACAGGGCTATGTGAGCAATGGATGACATAAGTAAAATATTTGTGATGTGAAGAGTTCAGAACTTCAGACGGAGAGAGTCGGACACCAGACAATACGTCTTGTGAAGTAAACTAGTGATGTCTGTTTCTGCAGAAAGACAATTTTATAAAAGCATATTTGCAGAATGTGATTGCATAGGAAAGACTGAATGGGTTAGCTCTTTTGTATACCTGGTGTAAGCATAAGTCTTTTCCGGTTTCACTAAGAGATTGCGCCAGCAAACAGTACGTAGCGTATGAATTTGACACATTTGTCAGTTTGTTTGTCTGACATTAACCTACCAACACACACAAGTCGAGTCCGCCAAACACTAGCGTCTGTGTTGTATCGTTCAGTGATCATGTCGAAGTTTGTGCTTGAAAAAGAACATTAGTGGCACGCAGTGCTTTTCTTATTTAATCAAAAGAAAAAGGCTTTGGAAAGTCATTGTTTGCTGGTAGAAACATATGGTGAACATGTTTCATCGATCAGAACATGAGAGACATGGTTTCGACAAATCGCTTAGGCAAGAAGACCATGCTTTGTGTCTGGTGGGACCAGAGTGGTATTGTGTATTATGAAATCTTGAAGCCCAGCTAAACCGTTAATGCACAATGCTATCGCCAACAAATGATTAATTTAAATCACTCATTGATCTAAAGACGACCAGAATGGGCCAGAGGACGTGGCAAAGTGATTTTGTTACAAGACAATGTGTCGTCACACACAGCAAAACCAGTGAAAGATACCTCGAAATCGCTTGGACGGAACATCCTTCCGCACCCGCTGGTACTTCCCCGACCTGGTGCCATCTATCACCTCTTTGCATCAATGGGGCACGGGTACGCGCTCGCAGAACAGCACTTCAGCAATTTCGAGGAAGTTGGAAAATGGCTCCACGAACGATTTGACGCAAAAGACAAGCAGTTTTTCTGGCATGGTATTCATAACTTACCTGAAAGATGAGCGAAGTGTGTAGAAGCCAATGGCCAAAAATTGAATTTCCCTTGAAAATTACGTATTTCCTTTACCACGGAAAACTGGCAAAATCTTATGCGTACACCTGGTATACACAGAGAACATGTGACATTAGAAAATATAATCCATGAGCTGGCCAAAAAACCAGGAGACTGCTATTGTAATCGTCAACATGATTATTACAATCGTGTTACTTTGAAAGTTTTAATTTAGTGTATCTAATTTCACAATATGCACCCAAAATTATTTTGCAGATTTCCTCAAATTTTTATATTTAATATCCCCTCCTTGAAAATAATTTCTACATACGCCCCTGTGCATACAACATGCCACGCTATGAACCACCACAGAAACATGCAATAGTGAATACATCTCTCCATATAACACTGGCGTGCCAATCACAATAAACTGGGAAGAAGATGATTTGGTTGCAGATTTTTTATTGTAGTGAAGGTGATGTGGGATATATTGGAGAAATTTGGAATGTGACAGTGGTGATAGAGTGCCATGGAGTAAGGAGAATTGGATGTAAGGACAATGTGTCTTTCCCATTTTTTTTTTTTTTTTTTTTTATTAAGATAATTTAGAGTCACTTTAACCCTAAGGTCTTATCATGACTTCTAACTGTATAATTTACATTAAATTACATTAGGGTGAAGAATGAAAAAAAAATATAAAAGTGGTATTTTAAACTGAACAGTTAAATTTTTGAGTACAGACCAGTGTCTTTGAAAAACTTGATAATTTGTTTGCACAGTGAAGGAGATGAGTGTGTCCCCTTAATATCCTTAGGTATACCGTGGTACTGGCGCCATTTGTCATACAGTGAACAGTCTGTTATGATGTGCTTCACAGTCAGCACACTATTGCATGTTGTACAGATGGGAGGCAGTTTCTTCTCAAGGAGGTAGCTGTGACTTATCTTGGAGTGGCCAATCCGTATTCTAGTTATTAGGACTTGATCTTGCCTGTGAAGGTTGTGAAGATAGTGTTGTACTGTAGATTCCGTTGTTACTTCATGGAGTTTGCTGTTCGAAGTTTGAAGCCATTTTATCTTCCACTGTTGGTATAATTTTGTTTTAGCATAGGCAATAATGTCAGTGTGAGGGGTAGCTATTGTTAGATCGCCTAGTGGGAGGTAAGTAGCGTCTTTAGCTGCTTGATCAGCAGATTCATTGCCTTGAATACCTCTATGAGAGGGTATCCACACAAAGATGACTTGTTTGCCTTCTTTCATGATGTTGTTAAACAACAGTTGTATTTCTTGTACAAGGATGTGTTTCGATGATGGACTTTCTATTGCGTTTAATGCACTTTTTGAATCAGAAAAAATGATGGTGTTATTACAGGTGCTGGTTTTCAAAATATATAGCATAGCCTGCTTTATTGCGTACAGCTCATTAGAGAAGGATGTATAGTAGTCAGGCAATCGGTATAGAATGGTACGTTCAGGATATATAATCCCACATCCATTTCTTTCCTCACATTTTGATCCATCAGTATAGATTGCAGTGTGCCTTGGGTATTTATTAGAAATTTCAAGAAATAATTGATGGTAGTGAGATCTGTCCGTTTCATCTTTGACACTGTAATTTATTTCAAAGTTAATTTTTGGAAGGGTAATAGTCCATGGTGGGACATTAACAGAGTTGTCTGTGAGGAGTATTGGAGGGATATTTAAATTTAGTTCTTCAAGAAACTTGGCTATTCTGACATTGAAAGGCTGTGGTTGTGATCCTGATTTAATGAGTGTACCTTGATGCTTGTTAGGAAAAGCATACAACTTAATTCTTGATTCACTCATAGTTGCTACCTTGAGCGCGGGTAAGTCAAACTTAGTTGTCTACGTCTAATTGTGAGTGGTGGTTCATTTGCTTCTATTTGAATGCTGGCTACTGGACTGGTACGGAAGGCTCCTAGAGCAATTCGAAGAGCTGAGGACTGGATGGAATCAAGGATTTTGAGTGAAGACATTCTTGCGGAATTGTATACAATGCTGCCATAGTCTAATTTAGCCCTAATAATGGCTTTGTACGTGTTCATTAGCACTTGGTAGTCTGCCCCCCAGTTCTTTGCTGCCAGGATCTTCATTATGTTCAGCCTTCGCAAGCAGTCGTCTTTAAGGTTTTTCAGGTGAGGTATCCAACTTAACGTAGTGTCAAATAAAACTCCTAAGATTTTCATAGTTGTTACAGTTTCAATTTTGTGATTGTCCATGTACAGCTCAGGGTCTTGTACAGTATGTTTACATTTGGAGAAGAGTATGCATTTGGTTTTAGTTTTGGAAAACTTGAACCCTGTAACTTTAGCCCATTTTTGGATATTATCAATTGATTCTTGAAGTAACTGTTGAGTAGTTAATTTATTTCTTCCTGCACTTAGTATAGTCAAATCATCGGCAAAAAGGCAAGCCTTTACTGGTAGGTGAATGTTGGAGACAATGCCATTTATTGCAACGAGGAATAATGTGACACTGATGACTGATCCTTGGGGAACTCCATTGTCAATGGTTACTTCATGTGAAAGAGTTCCATTTGTCCTGACTTGAATTCGGCGATCTTTAAGGAAATTATAAATGAAGTGAAGCATGTTTCCTGAAATATTATGTTTCATCAGTGTTTCAATTAGATAGTCTTTCCACACCATGTCATATGCCTTCTCAATGTCTAAACTAACAGCTATGAGGTGCTGATTATTTAGGAAAGCTTCTCGGATTTCTGATTCTAAACATATCAGAGTATCTGTTGTTGAACGTGCTTGACGAAAACCATTTTGTGCATCACTAAAAAAGTGTATATGTTCCAAATACCAGCGTAATCTCTTGTTAACAATTTTCTCCAGTAGCTTACACATTGTATTTGTCAAGGCGATGGGACGATAATTATCTGGGATCAAAATGTCCTTTCCTGGTTTGAGTATAGGCACTACAATAGCACAACGCCATTGATCTGGAAATAGTTTGGAACTTCATATGTAGTTGAAAATAGCAAGTAGATAATTGAGTGCACTATGTGGAAGCTGTTTTAAAAATTCATATGGAATGGTGTCTGGGCCAGGACTAGATCTGCCGCATTTGTTGAGTTCTGTAACCATTTCTTGTAAGTGTAAAGTATCATTATAAGCATAGTTCGGTGTAGGTACAGTTTCACTTAAGTCTATTGGATCTCGAGTTGTTTTCATGCGAAGAAATTCAGGTTCATAATTGTTATCGCTAGAGATTTTTGAAAATGATTTAGCCAGTTGATCAGCTATTTGTTGAGGTTCATTTACAATTGACCCAGCGACTGGATCTCTTAGAGAGGTAATACAGAATTTATTGTATTTGCCACTTATTCTTTGGATTTTATTCCACATAACTTTTTGTGAAGTTTGGCAGGTTAAGGAGGAGATGAATGTTAACCAGGAGGTTTTCTTACTTAATTTTATTTTATTTCGTGCTATTGCTCGGTGTTTTTGAAAATTGATTTTATTTTCAGGCGTAGGATTTCTTTTGTATAGGTAGTAAGCACGGTTTTTATTTTTGATAGCCTCTTTACAGGAGTCATTCCACCAGGGAACCGTTTTCTTGAAGGGCATAGGAGCTGTTTTTGGGATGCTCTGGTCAGCAGATTTAATTATTACTTCAGTGAAGTCTTGAACAATATCATTGATGTGCTTAGAAGAAACTTTATTTGTTGGAGTTAGATCATTTAAATAGTTATTTACAATCTTTCTAAATGATTGCCAATTTGCCTTATTTAAATTCCATTTACAGTATTGGAGTTTTGATGCGTTGTCTGAAGAACTTTGATCATCATTAATTATGATGGGGAAGTGGACACTTCCTTGTAGAGTTGAATAAATGGACCAGTTAAATAGTGCAGCTATGTCTGGCGTACATATAGTTAAATCTATGCTACTGTATGTTCCGTGTGCTATATCAAAACGAGTTGGAGCAGTTGAGTTCATTAATACTAGAGTAAATTCATCTAGTATCTTCTCTATTTCTTTCCCCCTTGCATCAGTATTGCGACTACCCCATAAACTGTTGTGGCTATTAAAATCACCCATCAAGATGAAGGGTTTGGGGAGTTGGTGTATTAGGTTTCTTAAATCATCAGCGTGAGATGTACTATTCGTAGGAAAATAAACATTACATACACATATAGCTTGTGAAAGGTATAATAAAACTGCGACTGCTTCTAAATCAGTAGTTAAAGGAACCTCTTGATGGTGTAAATTATTTTTAACATAGGTGGCTACGCCTCCACTTGCATGATTTGGATTAATTCGGTTTTTATAATGTACGTTGAACTGTCTTAAATGGGAAACAAAGTTGTCTCTAAAGTTAGTTTCTTGGAGACAGACAACTGAAGGCTGATGTTTATTTAGTAGAAGTTGTAAATACTCTCGCTGTGATCGAAAACTGTTGAGGTTCCATTGAAGTAATGATATAGTCATAAGAATGACAAACAAGTGTAGAGGGAATTTTATCATTATTATGTGAGGGAAGTAGAGTCATCGCTGGAGTAATCTGGAACTAAACTGTTAATTGCTTCACCTCGGTTTTCACTGCTAGCCTTAAGCAGTTTCTTGACTATTCGAGTACTCCTGTTCTTAATGGATTTTTCAGTGTAGTATGGATATAGTTTTTGAAGGGCTTGGGCTAAACCCTCTAGATCTTGGGTGTAATTGGAAGCTATTGCTGCAATGTCATTAACTCCAATACTGTTTTCAAAAAAGGATTGGAGTTGTAAGTAATTGAGGGGAAAGGACTGAGGGTTGGCTTCTAGAACTTGCTTAATTGGCTTAAGCATATCACTAATAGTTGTGCTTTCTTTTTCTGTCTTTGGTTTCTTGTAAGTTTGTTTTGTCTTGTGTTTCCCTGTCTGTTCTCTTGTCTTAGGTTCAGTTGTTAGGGGAGGTTCCTTAAAATCAAGGTCTTTTCTGCCTGTAGTTTCACTGCTAGATAGTGATATTGGTCTCTTTGATCCAGCAAGATGAACACATGAGGGGTTTTGAGGGCATTCCAAATGAGAGGTTAGAGTCGTTTCGCCTGAGGGTAAAGGCCCACAGTTTTGATTTTGAGAACACTGAAGAGATGTAGATGTAGCAGTTGTCTGAACAGTAGTTTGTGAGGGAGTACAGGTAATATTTTCTTGACAGTTTGTTTCAATTTTTTGTGTATCCTCTACTAGTTGGGGAAATTCTGTTAGATTGATCTTGCCACGAGAATGACTGTTTTGATTTAATGAGGAGCCTTCATTTATTATCTCATCATTATCAGGACAGTTTCTAGCTAAGTGCCCCTCAGTTTTACAAAGAAAGCAGGTGGGTGTGTCAGAGGATAAATAAATCCAGTAATTGGTACCCTCATATTCGATTTGGAGCGAGTCTGGAAGTTTGTTAAAGTCTTCATTTTGAATATAAATCTGTCTCCGAAAACTGAGAATGTGAGAAAATCCGGGGATTGTTAAACCTGCTCTAATAGGTGATATCTTTGACATTGGTTTAATGCCGAGTTTGAGAAATTCTTCTTCAATAACAATATTAGGAATCACAGGGCAAACATTGGATAGAATAACTCGTTTGTTTTTAGTTAGGAGAGGTCTTATTTCCAAGGAGACATTATTTATGAGAATCTTAGGATGTTTTGAAATTAATTCTTCAACACAATTTTGACTTGCTAGGAAGATACATATTCTTCCATTAGATATCCGTGAGACAAATCGGATGTTACTAGGGCTAGTGACTTTTCCAATTGCTAGTATATAATCTCAGATACTAATACCATCGCAAGATTCAATAACAATAGCTTGATCTTTGGTAGGGTAGGATTGCATTGCTGCAGAGTAACTTAACCTTGGGTTGTTAGGAGATTGATTAAATGTGTTAGGAACAGTAATAGAGGTTGTCATGAGGTTACCTGGTTCACCGGTACGGGTGGGAATTATGCTTTCTTTATTCTGTCCATTCGTGAGGTTACTGGAGACTTGCTGATTTTCATTATTTAGATTCATTGAGTTAGAAAAAACTTGCCGACCTCCATCAACAGAGGCGGCCATTATCGGTTAGCTAACAAGATGAGGTTATAGGTATGAGAGTGATCCTTTAATGAACACTAATCTCCACAACGCAGATTTAAAACCACACTCACTACAAAAGTACTTAGCAGCTTCACTCTGGTGCTTCAGACGGTAAATTTTAGCTTAGAATGACCGATTATTCAATAGTTCCAAGCGACAATATTACACGCGAACATCATATAAGTCACTGCCATCTGGACTGTCGTCTTTCCCATGTCAAGCTTCTGCCAACAGAAAATGATTTCCAGGTGCTGAACTCAGGTACGTTGAATACCTATTTGACTCTAGAACCCCCAGAACTATAGTATTTTGAACTTTTTTGTGAACATGTACATTTTAACAAACGTTGCAGACAAAACTAACAGACTTTAAATAGACAGTTGATGGTAAGCCAAAAATCCAAAAGTAAAAAAAGTTAAAAGGAATTCTGCAGGGAATTTTCAACATATGTTAGACATGAAAATTAATTTATGAAATGATAAGCCTTTATTTTCTGGAATACAAATCTGACATGGCTAGAAACATCTCTTGGATATTCCACAAGATTGATCACAAAGGGAATGTCTTGTCCTACATCACAGTTATTACACAACTTCTTAAAATGAATCATGGATGAAATTTTGTACTCTACAAAGACATGAACACTTAACATCAAAGTCACTCACAATAAACTTCAAACCCTTACATGTAGGAAAGAATTATTTTGTATAATAATTCCTGCTATGAATAAATATACAATAGTGCACAATAAATTAAAATAAATATTTTAAAATGATAATAGAAATGATATAATACTTGTGGAAAATCAAAGTGAAGTTACAAATTCTCCTCCTGATGTGAATACAGTGTACAAATTTTAACCTTCATACAACCATTGTTACAAAATTCTTTTGATGTAAAATTCATATAAAATAATATTCTTAGTCCTCATTCATTGTGGTCATATCAAAGCATATTTTATAACATAGAATTCTACAGATTACAAAAGTTGAGCACTTAAATGCACTGCATTCTGAATCTCAGCATTCAACCACCAACAACATCAAGCACATTCAATATTTCAATGATCATCCCACTGGTGCCTTAACACTACACTGGGTAATCAGGGTGGCATTAGGGCTTGGACATCATCAGTCTTTAGGCCAATACTAACATGAGGGCTGAATTTATTAAGGAAAATGACGTTTTTCAATCACCCAACAATTAGATAGATTTTGGAAAATGCAACCAGCACAAGTTGTTATAATATTGGTGAAAGTGAAAACGATAACATTCAGGAAACAGAGTACTTGTTCAGTAGGAATAAGTATGAATAACCATGAATACTCCACATAATTCTTATTTTGGAAGTTTGCACCGAAAAATGCAGTTGCACACATTACCTGGGATAAGATTGTTACCGTCCTCATGATACAGAATTCTGTTGTACTTCAGCATTGTGTCAGTTCCTAATTACAACAGATGTGTGTATCACATGTTAAGTATGGCTCAAGTGCAGCACGTTCTTGTTATCGCTTGTTCACATCTAAAGAAATGCTTTGCGTTATTGAAGATGCACAGAATATTGGAAATCTTACAGCAGGAAAAAAAAACAAAAAAAACAACAAAAGTGGTACCAGTATTCACAATTCGCAAAAAAGCAAAATTTGTTGGAATTAAGCATGGACGTTTCCGAGCATATTTAGCCTTATTTTATAGGGCACATCTATGCTTTTTTTTTTTTTTAAATTGTTCAGGTCATTTAAGTTGTTTAAGGTTTTGTTTATATTTTGCATGGACAAATGTACTGTACTTTGAATGTGATGTCCAATGTTGCTTGTATAATTGTGTCTGTGGCATTGCCTCAAAGCTGAATAGTTTACTCCTCTTGTAACTCGTCTTGAGTTTACGCCACTAGTTTGCTTTGGAGCAAGACTTGCAGTGCGGATATTTATGTCCGCTGGAATGTCATCCTTGTTAAGAGACAAGGAAATACCATGAAGGCTTATCTTCTTATCTGACTGAAAATTAAAAATTGCACTTCCTTCTTACTGTGGACAAGACCTATACAGAAATACCTTCTTTTTTTAAATTCTGATTAAGTACAGACAAAACCATTATTTTTGATCAATAACATTGAGTGTGCAGTGAATTATAGTTCAATTGGTAGAATTTAGTTTTGTTTGTTTGTTTGTTTGTTTGTTTGTTTGTTTGTTTGTTACCAGCTGCCACTGCTGCACATTATTATTTCTGAAGAATGTTTTTATACATAGTTTCTTTTTAAAAGTAACTGCATTGTTTTGCAAAATGACAAACAAGAAGAGCAACATACTATGTGCTGTGCTTGTACATATAGTATCGTTTCTTGAAAACTCTCAAAAAGTGTAACGATAGAAATCCTGTCCTTGTTAGCCACCATGACAGACTGTGATGGCAAGTTCAAAATCGGAACACCCTCATGATGTATTGACTGGACCATGCTTTAATTAAAAACAGAGGTTATAACCATAAGGTAGTCTACACATTCCAAATGAGTTTCAATTTGTTAAATGATTAATTATTCCTGGATAATTATACATCCAGTTATTACATTAAAATAATGAAGATTTTTCAAGTTCACTATTCGATAAAACCAAGGTTTTCTCAACTTGAAAGGACCTAAATCTGTTTGTTTTACCCAATACATCTGCTTTTATCATTTATGGAAGAGGTATTTTACAAGTGTACTTGAAAAATTACAAATAGCTGTCTTTTAAAGTGATATTTAGTACTGATTTTTTTTTAGCAAAACAAGATAGAAATAGGAAGATATTAATACAGAAGAGTTAAACGATAGTGTAATACAGAGTCAACACACAAGCAGAAAATCGGGATATAAACGGTATATATGCACTTGCATGATGAGACAACTTGCAGTAGAAAATAGAAAGAACTTTAGACAGACTTTTCAGGATAGTCAAGACTACAGTGGACACCTTAATTGGCCTGCTCAAAATCAGATCCATGGTCGGGTAACGAAACGGCCTGTTAAATCAACAATATTAAAATAAAGGTGCTATCCAGCAATTTATAGTATTGTAATTAATTTAAGGTGCTTTAAACAATATTGGGGAACATTTTAAGCTTGTGAGATAAAACCAGCATCCACTATTTTAAGCAATAAGTAATAAGAAAGAAGTTGAATCTTGTCCTCGAGTGGTGCGGACATTATTCTCAGCCAGTTAAGATGATGTCCACTAAATTTTGAACTACAGATCTATACGATGCTCTGAAAGCTCCTGCCAAGAAGAAATTTTAAAATGATGACTGAGTAATCTTTGTTACATGACAACTTTTCCTGAAGGCAAGATCGGTAAGTTAATTCAAGTAACAGTGCTGTCTTTTTATTGGCTTTAGCATTTAATATGACCTTTGAATAATTCATTTTTTGTTACTATTTTTAAGACTTATTAAACAGAACTCACATTATTCAATTAAGTAGTTGTAATGTTTCATATAAAAAATATATAAATGATAAATACATCAACAAAGTTTGATACCTGTACAAAAGTATGTTACGAGTATAATAAAATATACAATAAGTGATGAATCTACAAATGTTTCTCTGACAAACCACAACTATGACAGTGTGTCAACCATTCTGAATAAAAAGGAAAAGGATGTTTGTATACGTCAAAGATTAGTCTTGTTGGGCACTACGATCTAATTACCATCCTAATTCGGTATTTAAGTACTGTCTTTCTTGTATAAGCAAACTCGCCAACAGATTAGCCATTTACAGGGAGAGTTCAACAGGTGCTGTTTCCAAGTCTAGAATAACACATGGTTTGCAGTTGGGTGCTGAAGATATTTCCCTTGTTTTGCACTATTCTGCCTTGTTTGTATTTTTAATAATGTTTCTGTCACATTTTACCACACTCAATCAACACAGTACAGTAAAACTTGGCAGGCTGATGATCAGGTTCTGATTTCAAAGTAAATCTGAAAGTCTATTGTATGGAACTATCTTGTTCATTCTTGTGGTGCCAATGAATATCTCCTTAATATGGTTTGAACATCACATTTGAAGTTAATCATCACATATGGTACAATAGCAAACATGAAGAATGACACCTAAATCACATCCAACATCATTTCCTTCGATTTCTCATTCTCCAGCTTGTAAATTCCAAGCCACACCCTCATGGTACGAATATCACTATCTTGCAGTCAGAAATGTGTTTGTAGATATGGTTGTTAATGAAGGATCTCTATCTGTGAAGCTTATCATTTCATTCTCTTCTTCAAATTCTCTGTGATGGCATTGAGAAAATCTTCAGTATTGAGGTACATGCCTTCTTTGACATTGGGTAGCCCGTGGATACATGCTGCCAAATCCTTCGTCATCTGACCTCTCTCGATACACTCCACACAAGCTTCCTCCAATTGCAGGGCAAACCTGCAACAATAGCACAAACACACCTGTTATTGAGGGATAAAAATTGCCTGATTAAACCTTTTCAGCAAATGGTATTACATACAGATTGTAAATGAAGTGTTTTAGCTAACTATTTCAATTAAAACTTTGATCCTGGCTTTGTTCTCTGCATATCCGTAAGGACCACCACTAGCAAATCTCATATATACATGAAAATCCACAGCCTGTTTCCAGTCATTCGACTGGGTCAGGAATGGAATGAATGAAGCCCCATCTAGCAGTGAGAATAGGATTTATGTTGGCTATTGAAGCTTGTCCCACTCCTCTGGGCAATGATTAATGACTGACAGATGAAATGATATTATATTGGAGCTGGTTGCTGGAATGAAATATGACAGGGAAAACTTGAGGACCTAGAGAAAAACCTGTCCCACCTCTGTTTTGTCCAGCACAAATTTCACATCGGGGTGACCAGTATTTGAACCAGGGGACCCAGTGATGAGAGGCTGGTGCGCTGCCGCCTCAGCCACGGAGGCTGTACTCGCCTACACATATTATTAAAAAATGTCTCCAGTAGGCATCTATCTCTATTTGATGAGACTTCCACTGTTGTATAGAAATAGTTATGACAAAAGGGAGCCAACCAACAGCGATTTTAGAGAAGGAAGTCTAAGAAATGTTTAAATAAAGTCTAAGAAGAGTTTTTTTGCATTTAAGCTGCCTAAAACCGTCAATGACAGACCTGAATTAGGAAGGGAAGAATTTTCTAGTAAAGGGTGGCCGAGAAGTCCCATTACATGTTATAATACATGTCTAACTATCCTATGCTATAAGTATTTATTGTTAACATGTCCGGTTCCATGGCTAAATGGTTAGTATGGCAGCCTTTGGACACGGGGTTCTTGGGTTCGATTCCCGACAGGGTCGGCAAAATTTTAACCATAATTGGTTAATTCCCCTGGCACGGGGAGTGGGTGTGTGTGCTGTATTCATCACGACACGCAGATCGCCTACGGGAGTTAAATCATAAGACCCACACCAGGCCTCTTCGGAGACCACACGCCATTATTATTATTATTATTATTATTATTATTATTATTATTATTATTTATTGTTACATATTGTTGAGATAACAATTTCCCGCCATAAGCCAAGTCCTGCACATGACACGTTCACATCGGTGGGAAAGTTGCATCCCGTGTCACGTGGTTCGCTGCGTAGTTCCCTGTCTTCAGTCGAAAGAGTTAAAACCATGGAGAATATGTTTTCACTGTTCAGGAGCGTTTGGTGGCTTCTGTTTGGGTTCATGAATGTCAGAATACAAAGAAGACTATGACGACATTTTGAAGGACTTTGCTGTGAGGTTTGAAAAACCACCACCACCACCACCACGACTAACACCATTCGCATGGGAGAAGAACACCTTTGCTACGGGAAATGTTCTCAATGCACCACTTAGCGGAAGGCTTACGACTCGCATGGAAACTTGTGCTGCTGTGGCAGAATCAATTGAACGATCGCTGGAGAAGTCAACCCGTATACGGTTCGCAGAATTAGGCACCCCGCGACGAACTATGCAAGACCGTAAGTGGAAAGACTTTAAACTTCCATGTTTTCGGCAATCCTCAGTGAATGAGTTAAATAATTGTGACTTGGAGTAATGTGTGCATGCATGTGAAATGCTGCTCGCACGCTTCCTGCATAGATATGATTTTTAAAAACCATTAGGTTTTCTGACAAGTGTGCAATTTATCGTAGCTTATGAAATCATAAAGTCTTTATTTGGGAAAAAATCTGCACTTTTATGAGGAAATAGATTGCAATCCACCATGTTATGCTTTGGACAGGGTTAACAGCAGACCATCTGCTTGGACCATATTTCCTTGATGGTTTTGTGAATCAGCACAGCTACCTTCACATGATTAACACATGGTTACTTCCAGAATTAAGGGCTAAAAGTATAACTGACGTTGTGACATTTCAACAAGACGGTGTTTCAATACATTTTGCTGAGAGTGTCTGCAAACGGCTAAATGAACTTTTCTTTTTCCAAATCACTGGACTGGACATGGATCACGAGACCTTCCAGTACCATTGCCATGGCCTCCACGAAGCCCACACTTCAGCACACCAGACAATGCATTATGGGGCATAATGAAAAAAGACGTTCATAAACAACGATACGTGAACAACAATGAACTGAAAGATGGAGTTTGTATGACATTTGGAATGATCACCCCTCACATGATGCAGCAGTTGCACATAAGAACATGGCGATGCGTCAACCTCTGCTTCGAACATGGAGGAATACATACTAACGTTGTTGATTAATCAATTGAATTGTTAATGATAATCGGATATTGTTTATTCAAAATAAATGCTGAAATTAAAAAATCCTGTTTTATTCATAGCAATGTTTTCATGTCTAACTGTCCTATGCTATAACATGTAAAGGGACTTCTCGGCCGCTCTGTATATTTGGAACAGCATCTAAATTAAGTCTAGAGAAAAAAACTCGCCCACTTTGAGTTCACATTATCTGATCACTACCAGTGGATATATCTAGCTCCAGCATCATGTAATTCAATGTTATACAAAGAAAATTCCAAAAGATTAAGATAAGTTTAAGCCGAGTTTGTATTAATTTTGGAGAATTACATGCTGATAGTTTATCTGATGTCCTTAGTGATTGCGAATGTGCACTAGTGATTGTGAAGATGTGTGTCCATCAACATCAAAATATACGCGCGACATTTACGAGTCTGTTGATGGCGACATTAATAAGAGTGAAGATGCCAGTGATAGTAAGAACAGTGATCTGAACCCATGAATAGGCCCACCTCTGTGACTTAAAGCAATTTGCCATTACCTCTAACTCTTCCACTCGCAGGGAACGTTTCTTGCTTGACATAAGTCGGATACTGCAGATGCGTTTTCAAGTATTTCATACGTTCCGCCATCCGTATCATCACTCTCTCCAAACACGTGCTTGAGTTTATCCAACAACAAATACTGTACATAGGACTACATTAGTTCCTAATATTTTCTGCATTGTACAAGTAGATTTTAAAGAATTCTTTCATCTTTCGTGTCAGTATTGAGGAGATTCTGGATTATATAAAAGTAAGAACAACAACAACTACTACTACTACTATTACTATTACTACTACTACTACTACTACTTTTCCTACCGCTTTTCCCACACCTGTGGGGTTACGGGTGCAAACTGCGTCACACGTGTGGATTTGGCTGTTTTACGGCCGGATGCCCTTCCTGACGCCAACCCTATATGGAGGGATGTAATCACTGTTGTGTGTTTCTGTGGTGGTTGGTAGTATAGTGTGTTGTGTGAATATGAAGAGGAGAGTGTTCGGATGGACACAAACACCCAGTCCCCAAACCAAAAGAATTAATCAGAAGAGATTAAAATCCCCAACCCAGCCACGAATCGAACCGGGAACCGGGACCCTCTGAACCGAAGGCCAGTACGCTGACCATTCAGCCAACGAGTCGGACACCACCACCACTTCATTCAGTTTAAGTTCAAAGTATAATCTACTAACCTTTCCAATTCAGGAGTTCCATCAAGCTTGGCTCTGTGTGCCAGACCTCGAGTCCACGCAAAGATTGAGGCTACAGGATTGGTAGATGTTGGAAGACCCTTTTGGTGTTGCCTACATTTAAACATTCCATAAAATTAGTTATATATATTTTCCAACTCATAAAACTACAATAATAATTAAGATGAACATGAGGCAGAAATGTTAACAATAATCTCAATGCTGAATTCTTTCAACATTTTAATTTGTAATCAGAAAATCATTTCATGAACACCTGGTCATATCATTCAAACATTGCAATGAAGTTCACTTGAACAATTTTCATAGTGTATAAGGAGAAGAGCTGATCAACTAAGTGGTATGTTACAAAGTCTATATATTAATGTTGATGATAATGTTTGTTGTTGAAAGGGGCCTAACAGCTAGGTCATCGGTCCCTTATGGTACGAGATGGAATGAAAAGACATGGTAATGAAACTTTTAAAATATATCCACTGACAGATTTTAAAATAAATTATGATGAAAAATGATTATGAAATTAAGATAATCAGTGGATCTACTGCACAATGCCTTATTTTCTGATAAAATTATAGAAAATATAGATTACAATGGAATAAAGCATTGCCTTGAAGTACAGTGATATATATCATTCAAGTTAGAAGTTAAAATAACATTAAAATACACAAACAAAATAGAGTCAATGGAACAAAAGCGTAGTTAACAAAAATACACTAATAGAAAATACACTTTTATACACGATAAAAAAGACCAGCACCACGCACTCCGTAAGGATGTGTACCACGGTTAGATGGCCGCTGCAAGTACACACCAGGGGTCGTTCACCCTTCAGTAGGTAGGAGTGCGCTACTGTGCCGTGATCGATACAAAGAGAACCTAATACCACTGCTTCTCTCCGAGAAGCCTGAAGTGAAGTCTTCCGTACTTTCGTAGTTCCTTTCATCGCTCTCGGCTTATTTGAGAGAGGGGTGGCTTGCCATTCCATCTCCCAATGGGACATACACAAATGTGTCTGCTGAGAGCGAATCTCACTGGCTGGAACCTTGTAAGGCAACGGGGGCAATATAACAGCCTCCTTGGCAACCTTATCAGCTAACTTGTTTCCCTCTACACCCATGTGGCTTGAGAGCCACATAGACGGGATTCTGGTGCAGTCATCTGAACACCTAGCCAGCACCAGAGTGTGCTGAGGGAAACATGTATCCATAGACTGTACGTGCTCAAGGAGTCTGTACACAGCAGAAAGTGCCGGCGTTCATCGGACAGCGTGTACCGCAGGGCTTCATAGATAGCATAGAGCTCGCAGACTTCCGGTAGAGGAAAAAGGATCTATATACGGTATTGAAAAGATTTTCTAGAAAAAGCTTTGTCCAGGCCGTGCGTCTGTTCTACTGGGCCCATTTGCTTCATTTATGTTTTATTCTCTCCAGAATTACCCGCCGGTGAATCGTCAGGCATTGGTAGGTGTCCGAGTTAAATCAACTTAAAATAACAAAGAGTTGACCATGGGAAGTCGGACATGAAAAGTGAAACGTAACTTGAAAGCTTTTCAGTCTGTCGAACAGCTAGAGTGGAGACAAAGCAGGACTCCATCAAGATAAGTTCCAAATTTCAAAGTCCTAGGTGTTTGGACAGAAATAAATATAAATATTTCCAAATATTGAGTGTGACTTGAAAGAATATGATGATTACCTTTTAAGAATGAAACATGTCATTCTTTGTTTAATAGTGTTGTTTTTTTTTTGTTTTGTTTTTTTACAGGTATGTTGTAGTATAATATATATTTAACACGTGTGTTCAACAGACTGAAAAGCTTTCAAGTTACATTTTTCACGGAGTCGACACTGGAAAGTACGGCTTCCTTCTTAACAAATGAAAGGTGAAAGGCAGGAGTCTGCCAAATAACAGACTCAGGAGACCCATGGACACCAGCCCATGCTCCCTAGTTGAGATCCCCTGGGGGTTTATTCACCTCCTACGAGAGACAAGGGATGCTGTGGAAGTGTCCCTCCATGCCCTTCATCCACAAGGGGATATAAAGGGGAAAACAAAACAGAAGAACTGAAGAAGGAAGATCAAGAAATCAGATTAGTGGGGGTGGTAATGGTTGTTCTGGGGTAAAATGTTTACTCAAATAAAACCCACAATAAAAAATAAAAAAAACCTGCAGGAATTATTCCGAGTATATACAGTACTCTCTTGGCCCCTTAAACCTAATACCGTCGGGGTATTCTCTTCTCAGGTCAAGGAGTAAGTAAGTCAAGGACAGTTTCAAGCAGGAAAATTAAAATTATTTTGCTAAAAGCAAAAGAGAGAGAAATTTATTAAAGAAATAAATTGTCAGTCCTCCAATGAGGGTGACCATTCAGATCCAGAATACAGTCAGTTACAATCTCAACAGAGTTTAAAAACACCAAAGTGGAAATTTAATTGTTAATTTTTCTAGACAGGGTGCAGGTCCTCAGGAATAGATGGAAATGAATGATTTGTAGAGAGTCCTTCAATATCTGTATTACTATTTTTTCTATTTCGCAGAATGGAACTTTCAAATTTTATAGCATGGTCGAATGTCTGACTAGGGAGGGTGCCTTTTGCTCTGAATAGCAGACCTCCGACAAGGCAAGCACGGAACAGGTCCACATCCCGAGCCTGATTCGAGTCTCTTTCAAAGCTAATGGTGGGATCTGAGACCATTTCTTTACTTTTCTTTCTGTTGATGTCTATGATTTCAGCCCTCTGATTAGAGCCATCAGTAGAGATGCAGTGAACCTCCTCATGCACCTCCCATCCACACTGTCTTATGGATTGAGCAATCAACGTTCTTACACGGTGGTGGCGATGGTTGTGCATTAGCTCAGTGCTCCGGCAGATTTCCAGCACTTGTCCAAGGATTTCTGTCTCATTACACCCATTCTGGCACAACGGGTTGAGCTGAATGACCTACCGGGAACTGCTCCGACTGCGGTGAGGTTGCACGACATCTTCACTGCATTTACGTATTCAGAAGAGGACATAGGTGATTTATGAGTCATCCAGGAGTTTGCTTTCGGGCAGTCTGAATATAACACTAGTCCCTTTCCTTTATGTGGTAACTGGCATCACGAATGAAAGGATTGATTTCTCATAATTTCACGCAGTTTTCTTCTGTCAATCTTTGAGGGAAGACTTTCTATTTGTATTTCAAGTCTGTGGAGTACCAAAGTAGAAATCCACACAGAGCTAAATGGAGCTTAATTTCGCATACTGAAGCTTGCAGCAGAATAGGCAGAACCAAGACTTGGAACTAAGGAGACAAACAGACTGACTAAGCCAAATGAAATTTATGTCAGTGGAGAGAGAGCTTGGAATTAATTAGTAGACAAATAAGCTTGAGTAGAGTTTTTAAAAGTAGTAAAGAACATAAAATGGAGATAAAGTTGTAATTCAAGAGGGCACATTGGGGCAAATACACATTTATACGAAGAGGAATTAGAAATTACATACCTCGGCAGCGCAATATCCCGAGATATACTAGCCACAAAGGAGGTGGCAAATAGAGTGCAGAAGAGCTCTCACTTTTACCAGCAAGTAGGAACACTCCTCTGGAATCCCGAAGTACCAACAAAATCAAAGCTGGTGATGTTCAATCAGTACTTCATACCAATCTTAACCTGTGTATTAAAACCTGCACCCTCACTAAGAAAGAATCATCAAGGTTGCAGGCATCCAAGATGAAGTTCCTTAGGTCCACAATTCAAAAAGCAAGCTGGACAAGTTAAGGAATGATGTGGTTAGGAAGAAAGCTGGGATTGTTACATCATTGTTAGATCAGGTCAACATGTCCAGAGTGAGGTGGTTTGGGCATGTAATGAGGACGGAGCCAACAAGGACAGCATATGTTAACTTGGAGGGACATGTGGCAGGGAAACTGATGGTGGAAAGAGTAAGAACCCACTGGATGGACATCGTAAAGATGGACATTGCAGATCGGGGAAGGACAATGGAGGACGTCATTAACAACAGAACGTATCTCAATAAGACAGAATGGAAGAGGCTCGCCAACAGGACCCAGGAAACTGGAACTGTAAAATAATAATTATTATTATTATTATTATTATTATTATTATTATTATTATTATTATTATTAATTTATCAAAGGAGATGGCTGATAAATTTACAACTACTTTGAAGTCACTTGAAAGATGACAATGACCGAGCTCGATAGCTGCAGTCGCTTAAATGCGGCCAGTATCCAGTATTCGGGAGATAGTAGGTTCGAACCCCACTGTCGGCAGCCCTGAAAATGGTTTTCCGTGGTTTCCCATTTTCACACTAGGCAAATGCTGGGGCTGTACCTTAATTAAGGCCACAGCCGCTTCCTTCTCATCCCATCATCGCCATAAGACCTATCTGTGTCGGTGCGACGTAAAGCAACTAGCAAAAAAAAGATGACAATGTAAACTACTGATAAGGAATCTGACACCTGGGCGACAACACTAAATGCAGATCAACTGGCGACTGAAATGTCGAACTACAGTTGAATGTAGACTTGATAAAATAACGTTTGATGAAGACCCTACCTGAAATTTTAAATACGTTCACTTTAGCACCCAACAGAAGTTACAGCCTCCAGAAAATTCCACGAAGATAATTACAGGCTGAATATTAAAAAGTGAGACTCTCTGTTGTAGATTATATCAGTGATTTTCAATTTCCTTCCCTGTTACATGGAAAATACCTGTAATACCTCATTTTTAATTGCCGTGTTTGGGATTTAATTAATTATAAAAATTCAGCCAAGTACACCTCAACAGGACCGCTTTTGAATTGCATAAAACGAAAATACCGAATAAATTTATACCAAATATTATATATTCCAGTAAATTCACATCTTGTTCACTCATCACAGCTTTAGGAGGGATTGGGATCTGAGATTTAGGCCTATCTCTCTACACAGAACATGAGGTATCAAAATTAATTGGAAGAGAAGTTAACAAGTCCTTTGAGAAACTCTCAAAGTGTGGAGCAACAAGTTTACCTGTAATGCCTTGTTACTGTTCCATGGGCTGCTTCGGCCTCAATCGTCTTGCCATCAGGACACACCAATACAGAGGTCATCATACCCAGAGAACCTGTAAAACCAACCAAAAACAGCAGCAGATGAATAAACTAATTTATTGCAGGATAAAAATATGAATTTTCCTTTCTGTAATGCTTCATGGGTTCCTTTGCGGACAAGACTAATCTGCATAGCATTCACTCACATAGCACGTGGCTTGTATTGAATAGGTGTTACAATAGAATAAATTATTTTGTGATAATTTGCTCAAGACTAATCTCTTAAAGAGAATAATATGTTTTAAAAATAAATAAATAGTAATAATATATATATTAAAAGAGTTTACTAAAAACAGCTTTGGCAAATCCATCAGTCCGTTCTACTGGACTGATTTGCTTCAATTTTTGTTTTATTCTCTCCGGCAATACCTGCCGGTAAATCATGAGATATTGATAGGTCTCTAAATTCAGCCAGTTTTGAGTAATCATAAAATCAATTCATTAAATGATCACTCCAATAATTGCAGGCGAACTTTTACCCTAACCCGCAACACATTGCGTACTTCGCAGGTTGCTAAGCGACTGACACTTTCATTAATATTCTGATATATGTGATTTTCAACATTAATAATGTCATTGCTGCAGCCATGTTTGATTACTACCTGTCGAACCAGAGAGTATACACTTCCTCTGATCGTGGAAGAATACTATTTGCTGCTAGATACTCTTTGATTCTCTAACCTTTCCCAGCTTCCAAATATATTCAACATATGGCAGAGTGTTCGTAATAACTTACATACTGCAAAGAGAAAAAATCTACGTACAAACAGACCCTTACAAACCATTATTCTCATCATTATTCCAAAGTGAAAATAGCTAATCACTAAGTTCACACACGGAGTCATTTATAATACCACCTATTCAATACAATTTATTCCACTATTGTGTGGTCAAATACACATAGAAATTACCAGAACTTTAAAGGTATATGTTTCGCCCACTTTTTATTGGGTATCATCAGCCTTGTTCAATCTTAAAACATACACTGGTCTGAGGAATCGTAACAAATTACACTTAATGGTATTGAAACTGTGGTTACGTAATAACAGCACAAAAATATTGAATAAAATATGTACTGTACACATACTAAAATCACTTTGAAAGATTAAAACGTTCATCTAAAAGCAATTGTGTCACATTGTATCGTATCTTTTAATTGTACTATTCTTATCCTGTAAGCCTTGGTTTTGATAATCTGTTACCCAGGCGTGATATATATTGTTCATGCTTTTCATCAAGAAGATCCATTTCAGTGTTGGCAGCCCTGAAGATGGTTTTCCGTGGTTTCCCATTTTCACACCAGGCAAATGGTGGGGCTGCACCTTAATTAAGGCCATGGCCACTTCCTTCCAACTCCTAGGCCTTTCCTATCCCATCGTCGCCATAGGACCTATTTGTGTCGGTGTGACGTAAAGCCACTAGCAAAAAAAAAAACATGTAATCACTATCTGATCAATATGTACTATTGTTATTTTTACAATTGTAAATCAATGTAATTATTCCTTTATGCATAATTATGAATGTCACGATATGACTTTCTAAGTTAAAGCGACAATAAATAAACTTTAAAAAAAAAATTTAGTTAATACTAAAATATCATCATTTTAGTTATTTAGTTTTTAGGACCCTCAAACCTGCTATAATATGTTTTGTATTCTTTGTTTGTACATAAGATATGTTCCTTTCATTTTTACCTTTCCATCATGAGATACACCAACAAATGTAACTACAAAACATCACTATTCAAGAATCACCGAGATCTTTTACACAAAAGAGAAGCTATATACTCACCATAGCCTTGTGCCACAATATCAGACTGGACGTCACCATCGTAATTCTTACAAGCCCAAACAAAGCCTCCACTCGACTTTAGCATCTGAGCTACCATGTCGTCAATCAGCCGATGTTCATACCAAATTTTGTTGCTCTCAAAGTCTTTCTTGTAATCCCTGAAACACAAAACATTTACCTTTTCACTCCCAAGCCTTATTCATCCCCATCCAGGTTATTCAGGACATTGTGACAATGACCAAAACAGAGTAATACATAGTTTGTAGTTACAAATCTGGGCATCAGAGGTAAACTATCAAATACACTGGTTGTGCCTTTTTATAGGTACACTATTGTACGCATCTGTTTCGCAGGAATGAAGATAAGCTATGTGATACTATCGTATGTGCAAGGAGAACCCAGCAATAAGTGATCATTAGACATCAGATCTTTAGGTTTTTACCTACTGTTTTCCGTAAGACTATCAAGCCTATCTGTGACAATTTTCAGTGTTATGTACCTACCGTCACAGTAAATGAACTTTTATAGTGCTTATACGTGCCTATTTCAATGTTACAACCTATTCTTGCCTTTCTGAACCTGTACAAACCTTTATTTTTTGCTTTAAATCTTATAGATTTCATAAAATAAACAGTAAATATGATTCATTTATTATATGATTAAGTTTTCACAGAAGGCACCTGATAAAGATGCAAGCCAAGCTGGTGCGAGGGCAGGTGTGGAGGTTGTGAGACAAGCTTGAAACCAGGAATTTGTGGATTTTATCGTTATCCTCGTTATGTATCTTGCACATGCACTACACCAAGTAGCAGAAGAAATTAGAAATCAGTTCCTAAATGTGAAGGATTTTAATTTCTTCAGTAAAGAAAGCATTTTTCAAAATCAAGTACTAGAGATGCTGATTTTAAAGAAAACTGCCCACATATGCCCCGGCCTCTGGCACCTGTTTTAACAAGATGGGGTCCATGGTTACAGGCTGTTCAATATTACAGTGGAACATCCATTGTACAGAAAACATTGTCAACAATTTTTCAGAAGATGACTCGCAGTGCACTACAAGAGAAGAAACTAAGTGATCTGGCATATATTCATGCTAATTTCACATTCTTAAGAAACACTACAAAAAAATTACATCATTAAAATTCAGTCTTGCTGAATCATTGTCTGTGTTTAGAAAACCAGAGTGTCAGATGTAAATATTCAAATTAATCCTGTCCAGGCATAAACTTACCCCACAACATTTGGAAATGTTATTAATGATTTACTGCGTGCAAAATTATGGCAGAAATGCACCAAGAATGACAATGATGCACAAGTTGTTTTGTAAGCTATTTGCCACTCCTAGTGATTTGATCTCAACCAGATTTAAACTATTGTACACAAATACTGCATTATAGCTGCCTCTGTGGATCCGTGGTAGAGTGTTGGCCTCCGGATCCCAAGATAGCGGGTTCAAATCCGGCGGAGGTAGTCGGATTTTTGAAGGGCAGAAAAAAATCCATTCAATACTCCATGTCGTACGATGTTGGCATGTAAAAGATCTCTGGTGGTACCTTTGGTATTTACCTGACAAAATTCATTAAATCTCAGCCATAGACTCCCAAGAGAGATCCGGTTCACTCAGTCTGCCATCTAATGGGCCTAGAGTAAAACGGAACGTCGAAATTGACGGACAGACAGCCAGATGGCGTCAAATCGAAATGTCTGCACACGGTAGCTGAGGCCATACGATTATTATTATTATTATTATTATTATTATTGCATTATAATGTCTTGCATGCTCTTAATTTATTATTATTACTAGCCGATGTACCCGTGCTTCGCTACGGAATTATACATTGTATACAGAATTCTAGTGTACACGTTGTGAGCAAGATTGTATAGCATAGCTCTTAACGTTACCCTAGAAACGCGATGGGGAAGTCGCCAAACATCTTTTCTCATATGAAGACTGAGTTAGGGAATTTTCACTGTAATGGTAGACCTGCTTGCATACCATCTGTCCCAGTCAGGTTGGAGAGTTTTCATTATAATGGTAGACACTCACTCTCCACACCTGCCTTTCTACATCCTCAGAAAGACTTTCTTAGTGGTTTTCCCAACTGAAATGAACATACATTACAATGACGTCAGTAGGAATGGCGTGATTAAAAGCAATGCTTTCAAATGAAATACTCGATCAAATGAAACACCACACATTTTCTGACTTTTAACAAACAGGACTACACTGCCGATCTAACAGACCAAAATTCCAGAGCTGGAATGACCAAGCCGCAGACAGCCGTGATTCATGAACACTCTTCGTCTTTTTTCGGTGAAGAGAGGGTCGAATAGTGGAGACTCCCAGGGCAAAAGCTATGGCATTTTACTAATCTGTTTCCTAGGAGTACCCGATGAGTCGGAAAATATCAATTCACTACACTGGCGGTGGAAAAATCTATCTGACTTGGAGGCAAATTTTTCCTCCAAGCTGGAGAAGAAACCCTCTCTTCACTGATAATTTGGAATAAAATGAATGTAGAATTTAATAAAAGTGAAGAGGAAGAAGCTTTTTTTAAGAAACGGCTCTTTTCAGGGTTGAATTTTGAGTTATTTAGTGAATTGTGGTGCTATAATTTTGAATGGGCCTAAATTGTTATTCTATATACCAATTCTATATAATTCTATATACCAATTTTCATTAAATTCTGTTAACCCATTTTCTCGTGGCTCAGCGTTGATATGGGCATGGCAACAAAAATGCAAATTCATGAATATCTGTGTTATCATAGCTCTTACGATGGTTTACCATGGTCAGAACTGCAGATTCAACTTGCCTTAAAGTTAGTACAATATGCACTTAAGCACCTTCTTTATACTTTGCTGTAAAGTGAGTGAAATGTCATTTGCGATAGTTTACCTCCGACGCCCAGTTTACCGTTGCTGAGTAATCGTGGAAAGAAAACTGTAATTATAGTTGTCTCTTTGTTGCTTTACCAGAACTTTAACAAGTGTGATAAATTTCTACAGATTCATCACTGCAACTCATCTTTACAATTTTCATGAAAGTCACGATTCATTATCATTCAATAAAACTTCTGAATTTATTGGTTTTAGTTTTCATGTGTGTTTTGCTCTCTTACAAGAGCTTCTTCAGTGAATGTGAATATATAGTCACAGACAGGATAATAAGCTTTTGGACTTTTTGTCGGGTCAGGAAAACAAGGTGAAATTCTTGGAGAAGTCTTTCTCCTGAACAGTTGAGATTTTCTTCTGAAGACGTGGAGCAAAGTCTGCTGCGAAACTTAAAGAAATAAGATATATATATTTTACGTGTTGTGCACATAGTTCATCCCAGATGCTTTTTTATATCTTTACGTCATTTGTGTAAGTTTATAACATTTGTTTTAGTCATTAGATGTTTTTGTACAGTTTTGTATTATTTTGTATTATTATTATCATCATCAAGAGTGCTGAATTTTGGTCCTCGCATTCCATTTAGTAATTTAGTTTTGTTTACTTGCATATTTCTTTAACTATATAAAATTGATGTCCTGGGCACATTAAACAAACAAACAAACAAACAAATTTATTTCTACATACGGTATATTTTTGTCGCTTGTTTGTTCCAGTCTATTACTTGAATGATTACTTACAAAGAGGATGAGTGCAATGGAATGTTTGCATGTTTAAGGATTAACTTTAACACTATGACAGCAAATGCAAGAACATAAATAATACTTACTTTTCATATATTTCCTGGAAGATGTCCTTAAAGCGACCGTCGTACTGCTTGAGAATGGTGTTCTTAGTAGACAAGTATAAAGGCCACTTCTTCATTAAAGCTACCTGCAAAATGAATATTGACATTAAAAGATTTCATTTGCATCTGCATTCATAGATTTCAAATTTTGGATGTTACAGTCACTGAGTTTATGGTATACTAGCTTTTGCATGGTGATTTTGTAGCCCTTCATAAAGGTGGTGAACAACTCTACAGTGGCATGCACGAAAATTGATTTTTTTTGTGGGTGTTAAAGAACTGACTAATACTGAAAACTGGACCAAAATACTGCCAATATATTTTGGAATGATGTTGGAACATGTTGGCTTCTTTTGATTTGTTAGTAAAATTTAATATTTTCAGAAAGAAGAAAGTAGAGATGTAGAGAAACTTAATATATTTCCAGACAGCTTTTTAAGAGTTATGACTAGGGACCGGATCTTTATGCACTAAAAAACAATTGAAATATGCATGCAATTATACACTAAAAATGTAGGAAATATGCACTTAATAAGACAATTTTATTCACTATCATTCACTGCAGAAAGAAGTGTCACAATAGATAACTGCAAGTTTTTCAATGTTTTTCTGGAGACAAATTACATCTACTGTCTGTCAAAATAAGTTTATAGGCCGAGATTGAGACAAAATTTATGCAATGGAAAAGCCACCCTGATTTCACTCAAGTACTGACTAATTGCTTGAATCATCTTTATCCTGGGATATTTTAGTTTACACATTATTTCTTCAGGAATGATTGTAGAAGTGCATTGTTTAATGTATTCCACAGAATATTGTTGCATACTAAAGCCTTCCAAAGATCAGCTGAAAATGTATTAAGTGGAGTCTTTGGTTTCACATGCATAAGAAGTACAGTAGTTGCAGTGTGTTGTTCCTCTTTCCCTCCTTTGCCGTAATATGTGCAGTTGTTTTTGCATGTTGTTCAAGTTGAAATTTATTTTCACATTTTACTTTCCTTTGAACATACTTGACAATAGACGACGAATACTTTTTGCTGTTCTTCTCTTTAGACATTCTGAGTAAAAAATATGCAGACGAAGAATAAACTAACACGTCAACTGAAGAAACTCCACACAAAACTAGCCCCGGGTTACTGGCTGCCCAGATGGTGAAAGGAATATCCTACCCCATCCCTTTCATGAAACAGCCAGGCATCGTGCTTGCCTAAATTATTGGTACCTCGTTACCTGTTACTCAGAAAGTTGCTTACAAGGGATGTCCAAAACTCAAGTGAAACCAATTTCAAATATATATGCTGAAATATGCTGTTATGTTTAGAATATGCAATAAATCCGATAAACCCAGAAAATATGCATTTTCAAGAAATCCGGTCCCTAGTTATGACAATTTACACCAAATGAAATCAACCCAAATAAAAATCTGACAGTGGGCATTTTAATTCCATCATTGACAAGAAACTCAACTGCTGGAACCTCCAAGTGGCACACCACTAAAATTGAGGAACCGAACCCACGACCTTCCGGATAAACCACGTACTTCTTTATCACCTCAGCTAGGCAGCCCTAATCTAGACAAGGCCAGTCAGTGTATTAGTTGAGGTTGCCAGTTGCTGGAGGCAGTGAAATCAAACACGTCTCAATTAACTGAATTAACCAATGATCCCAAAGTCAATGCTAATGACTGGCTTCATGTAAACAACACTGCTAACAGTCATAGATGGCATTGATTTGGAGAATTTAGAGAATTTAAAAAATGTTAATGACACTCAAAAATTGAATTCAGAAGCATCGGTCATCACTATGGCCCAGATTCTTATGTAATTACATATTCCATTCCTTTATGTACTCAACTGGAAATTAAAAACGTTGGCAAAATGTGGCTCTGATATGGTTGTACCTGTTTCATTTTACATATGTTTACATATTCTTGGTAATATTACGTATCATGTGAAGAATGTAACAATTTTCACATATCCAGGCAATTATTTAAACAAATTAAAACAGGGTCAGTTTGTTTAATTTTCAGACTATATGTCTGTATGTATGTATGTATGTATGTATGTATGTATGTATGTATGTATGTAATGTTGAGTGCTCAGTTGTAATAAAATAACTGCCAAATTTCATTGCATATACATTATATGTCAATTGCTAAAGTTGGTTTTAAAATTCCTTCGGAATTTGGATTTCTAACCCTTTGTCTGTGAAATACATTCAAGCCTGTACCTTAACCCTTAATGTATAATTTATTATTTCTTTCAAATGCGATTTTTTTTTTTCATTCCAGAAGTAATACATTAAATATTTTTCTGATAATAATAAACTCAAAATAAATATTTTTATTTATTTACTTGGATCAGTCAAAACATTAAGAGTTTTGAATGTTTTACATACAGTTGTATAAAAAGCTGTACGATTACTGTAGCTACTGCAACACTTCATTCTTAGGAATGTCCTTTATCACAAATTCTCAGAGGTAAACAATATTGTATTCCTTAACTGTTCATAAAATTTACACTTCTCTCCAGCTGATTAGGAAAAAAAAAAAAACATAAAATAAAGGATTGTCCTTTTTTTTAAATACACTAGCGAAATCCAGCAAGTTCATCTGCAAGATAGAAGAAAATGCACACTTGGAAAGCAGATATAAGAAGCAAGTAAATTCTCCTTTGCACATATGCAATTCTGTGCATTTAAGGGTTAAACTACTTCTCAACATAAGTTGCAAGCATGTTAAGGCACTTATCATGAAACGAGCTTCTGAATTCCATTCTCATAGAAATCTGCTGCATGATGTGCCAGTCACTGAGGCACGGTCATTTTTAGGTCATCATCATCATCATCATCGTCATCATCATCGTCATCGTCATCGTTGCTCTGACCTCCTAAATGCATTTCAAGTGCATGAACAAGTGGTAGTCACCAAGCGCTAGGTCAGGACTATACGCAGAATGATCAAATTGTACCCAACCAAATCAATGAGGTCTCCACAAGCAACATATCCTGCACATAAGTTTGCAAGATGAAATTGTTTGCTTGCACTTCACTTTCTTGGAGGATGTTTATCATCTCCATTCCACGGATTGCTGCTTTGATTCCAGCGAAACATAAGCCATACGTTTCGTCGGCAGTGTCACTATCATTACTGTACCGCTCAACCGCACCTCTATCAGCATCCTCAGTACCCAGCATGAGCACAACTTCCGATAATCTAAGCATCCTGACAATTTCATAAAGAACACTCCTTGAAATTTCAGGCAACTCCTAACGTAACACATTGCTGTCCACTCCATCTGATGTGTAACTGGCCCCTGTGGCCGGAAGGTTTCAGCAGAGACATGGAGTTGTTGCAGGGTTATCATTTAAATTGTTGTAATTCCTAAACCTGGAATGAGAATGCACTGAAACTTTTTCCACTAACCTTTTCAGTAGTTCTTCAAGGTGTGGTACCTCTCGAAACATGCTCCTCTGTGCAGTGGCACCTCACAAAACTTCCAGATGAAGCGTGTTTCGCTCCTCAGCTTCTTTGCAGCACAAACTCTGCAGGGTCTCTGGGGAATTTTCTTCACACCTGTACTCATAATTCTGTCTATGATATGTTTCTTCATATCTCCTGAAAGTCTGCCTGGGGAAGGTCTTGCCTTAGTATTCTTTTAGATGGAGGTCCAGTTGGTCATTCCTGAGTGTCAGGGTGGGGTAGCTCTGTCATTCAACCATTCCTTAGCAACAGCATGCAGGTACACTTTGTATGGCATGTTTAGGGGATTTACCACTGTACACGCTCTAAATGAATTAAATAAAGCACAGTTTAGAAGGTACATTACGGATCTCTTTGTCCACTTCACTGTCTTCCTAAGCATTGGACAGTAAGAGCGATACTGATCTGCATGATCTATTCCCTTCATGAATTGGTTATAATCAACAGATTCCAGCTTCGCAATTGGTTTTCCAGATCTGTCATCTTTACCAGTCTCCACTATAGCTGATGAATGTACTGTTGTTATCATTCGCACATCTCGCTTGTCCTTCCATACCTGAACAAGTACATCCTGCTTTCTCTGAAATTTCGTCTCTCCCTTTTTTAGTTTTACAGATTTTAGACTCTGAGGAAGGCCCCTATTCAACCTAATTGTTCCACATACTCTAGTACCATGCTTTAGGAGCACCTCAGCAATATGGACACTATTGTAATAATTGTCCATTTACACATGATGCCACAAATTGAGACTAGTTCCCATCACGGACAACATAGTGTCCTCTAATTTTTCCCCCTTGCCTGGAATATATTTCCAAGTTGCAAATATACCCACTGACTGATTCACACAACATTCGGAAAATAAGGCCATATTTTACCAGTTTTTCTGGATTATATGTCCAAAAGCTGCTGTTTAGACTTATAAATGGTCTGAAATTTCTGTAGCAAATAATTTAAAACATACTAGATTTTGTATAATCTACTGGAATTTTCTGGTTGCTCTTCATTGTTACTAAAATGCCATGCTTGCCATATTTGTCTAAATCTATTCCTACTCATCGTCTTAGAAAAGATTGATGTCTCAGTCAGAGGATCTGTGGTCCAGTAATCATTGAGTCTTTACGTACTTGTCCCATTAAAAGCAACAGTCAAGAACTTTTGGAGTTCATTCACGGTAATATCTGTCCACTTAAAGTTTTTGGTGAGATTTTATATTTCAATTCATTCTGATAATGATATCTGTTTGATTCCTCTACCATATACTCCAACGGATCATCACCAATGAACAACTTGACAACACAACCTATATTTTCAGGTTCGCTCGGCAAAATTTTAACGCCAGGCGTCCCCGAAAAAGGCTCCAAAACTGGTATAATATCCTGATCAGTCCACTCTCTGCCAGAAATAGGGAGAATACTATCAACAGTACTTACATCCAGATTATCTTCGCTATCTGAAGCAACAGGTTGTTGTTCTGACCGCTCCCATGGTGCAATAAACGTGTCATTCACAGCATCACTTCCACATAAATGCACGACACTAGCACTAAAATTATCATTAGACAATTCATCTTCACTCTCCTCACAACCACTGGGAACATCTGACAAATTATCAGTGTATAATATCACCAGGAGTCAATCCACTGTTTACTGGCACTGCCATTTTTGTTTACTAGCACTGATGGATACACGACATTGACGCTCTAAAATGGGGAAAAACAGTATTAAAGGAAGTGTAGATTTTCTACCGTGTAGGTAGATCAACGATAATCTGCAAGTAGTTCCCCAATAACCGTTAGATGGCATCAGAAGACAGAGCTGCACCAACACGTATTCATACGTGAGCGGCTGCAGAAACACGTATCGGTACATGAGCGGACAGCATTGTGTTAATGACGAAATTGTAAAGCGTCTTTTCTTGAACCTTTGCACCAAGTCTTCAGTAATGACAGACGGCCGCCCAGTGCGCTTCTCGTCGTGGACATTACCAAGACATTCTTTAAAGGCTCGAATCCATTTTCTTACCATTCCTTTGCTCATAGTATGTTCTGCATCTACTTCACTAATCTGCCGATGAATTTCAACAGCTTTGACGTATTTTGCATTTAGAACACTAATTACAGCGCGTACTTCACTCTCAGGGTGACCGTTAATTTTGTCAGAGACATTTTTAATACGCACAAGGAAATGTAAATACGGGCGAATACTTCCGTAATGACATTTGAGGCTAGCCTACAGATCTATGTATGGAGTGCAGATGCTTTGAGCAATGATCAAAGTGCTGCAGTGGCCATATTTTAAAACTGTACTATCCTGGATTCAGTTCCAAACTACTACTACTACTACTACTACTACTACTACTACTACCACCACCACCACCACCACCACCACAGCGTACAGGCCACTTTGCTTATTAAACACCTTGAGCAAACTTTACGAAGGATTGATTAAAACTAGACTGGAGAAAGAACTTGAACAACAGGGAGGACTTTCTTCGAACCAGTTTGGATTTAGAAAGGGTAGAACCACAACCCAAGCTATTGAGAGGGTGATTCAAATACAGGCAGAAAGCAGTGAGAAATGGGCTGCCTTGATAACGCTAGTTGTCAAAAATGTTTTTAACACTGCTTCTTGGAGCATTATTTTGAGAGAACTTCGTAGGATGAACATTTCTCGGTATCTACAACAAATAATCGTTAAGTACTTCAAAGGACGAAGAATACGACTTCATGATTTAGAAGACCTTGAAATGACTGCTGGCGTTCCACAAGGATCTGTCCTAGGACCCACCTTGTGGAACATTCTATATGATGGTGTCTTACGCCTGCAGCTGACAAAAGGGACAACATTTGTTGGTTATGCAGATGACCTTGCATTAGTGGTAATAGCAGAGAATGTAGAAGAACTGACCTTCTGAGTAAATGAATCACTGAGAAAGTTAACCTTTGGATGGTAAATAATATATTGAGATTGGCTCCACATAAGACTGAGGCTGTAATTTTGAAAGGTCCAGGAATTGGAAAAATGTCCGTTTCTTATTAAATGATACAGTGATTATAAGTCTGTACGATACCTTGGGGTTCTTATTGACAGGAATTGCACATTTGGTGCACATGTGAAGGCAGTAACCCAAAAGGCAATGAAGAAGGCATCGGCATTAGCCAGACTTATGCCTAACATCGGGGGACCAAGAACAGTTAAGAGACAGATTATGTGCTCTGCAGTATATTCCATTTTACTTTATGCTGCACCTATCTGGCACAATGCACTCAGGAGGAAGATTCACCGAAGAGCTATGGAAAGAGTACAGAGGAAAATGCTGCTCAGAGTTACCTGTGCATATTGAACTGTTTCAACAGCAGCTTTACAAGTTGTAGCTGCCAGTATTCCCATTGACCTCCTCGTTGTAGAGAGAAAATTTTGGCATGAAAGGGATGCGACTATATCTGCTAAAGAAAAGAAAGCCTTGAGGAACCAACTCTTACCAGACTGGCAAGACTGATGGGATGGCACAACCGATGTTGGCCAATGGACAAAAAAGCTAATACCCGACATAGGAGACTGGCTTAAATGTAGACATCGGCAGGTAGATAACTATCTGTCGCAGATCCTGACAGGACATCGAAGATTTGGCGTATAAGCCATGAAGATGGGAAAGACGCAGGGAGATGGTACTGTTCTGAAAGGGATACAGTAGAACACACTTTTTTCTACTGTGTTCGATGGGAAGAAGAACGAAGCAAAGCCTGCCAACAACTTTGCGACGACTCATGCCAGGGAATCTGGTTCAAATTATGTTAGAGAGCCTGTTTGCCTGGAACACAGTAAAGGCAATGGCGACAAGCATTATGGGGATGAAGGAGAAAGAAGAGAAAGGAAGAACTTAATAATATACATCACTTCATTCTGATGTCATGCCGACAAGCAGTTCCAGAATGGGCTGAGTACTCCCACACAGAGTGGTGCCTTTAAAAGATTTCCCCTGCCATAAAAAAACCTACTACTACTACTACTACTACTACTACTACTACTACTACTACTACTACTACTACTACTACTAGGCATTGGGAGGACTTCAGTGTTATGTATTCTGTCAACGCATGATATTCTGAGCAGGCATCAGTAGCACCACATCTCAAAGGATCAAAGTTTTTTGGTGGTGTTCTCTGGTAGGGTCCAAGTCTTGACACCATAAAGTAAGATAAATAATATTTAACACCTAAGTAAACGGAAACTCAGATTGATCTTAAATACATGCTACAGAGAAGATTGCTCATTCTTGAATGCAGTCTTTCCCTGTTCAATCTGGGACCTCATTTCAACAGCAATGTTCCAGCTGTGATCAGGAATGGAGTTGCTCCAGTGATGTGCCAGCTACTGTCAAGTTAACAGGTTGAATGACATGTTTGCTTATGACCATTACTTTGATCTTTTTCGCATTTAAACATAGACCTGCTGCAGCACTGTCTTCAACCACGCAGTTTTGTAATGTCTGCAGAGCTTCAGCACTTGTTGCAAGCAGAACAGTATCATGTGGATATTGCTTATTATTTAATGCGAATAACAACGATGCCCTCCTGTTTACTTTCTAGTTTCAGCAGACACCCTTAGGTGTAGTTTGACAGGAGTAGGCAATGTGCCACCACTGGATTTCACCCTCTCCCTAAATCATCATCATCCACTATGTATAATGTTGTGAGTTGATGGGGCAGAGTGGTTAGCTTGATGTCAGGCCCCCTTTGCTCCCAGGAATTAACCTGGTACTCCCATCATTAACAGACGTACACTAAATAAATAACAGATCTAATATTATTGTAATTTTCAAACTACAGAAAATTACGAAGATTGTAAGTCAAGAAACTAACCTGGAAACTGGAGTGGGCAAAGCTACGTATGGACTCATCTGTGTTATACATGCCCATCACCACGCCAGGATCTTTGAAGTTGAAGACCTGCCACCGCTGAGCCTCAGAACCATCAGCAGGAGTGTATACAAGCTCGACTTTGCCTGGCTTCGATATGACTTTGTCCGTAGCTTTGTACTGGTCTCCGTGAGCGTGACGTCCGATGATGATGGACTCCTTCCAGCCCGGAACGATACGCGGGATGGACTTGCAAACGATGGGTTCACGAAACACTGTGCCCCCAAGGATGTTACGGATCGTTCCATTTGGACTTGGCCACATTTTCTTCAAATTAAATTCTGTAAAACATTACATCCTGTTTATAACATTCAAAAAATTCTAATAACTGCCCCACAAACTCATTACTAATGAGACATAGGTAATAAAAGGAACAAACAAGAGACAAATCAAGTGATGTATACATTAGAAATTATTGAAAAACCATAATATATTGGGGGAACGAATAATTTTGTGGGGGCACTGGCTACCACATAGTCACCTTGGGACATGCGCAGCGAAACAATGGTGAAATTGTTTTGATAAATACAAATGTATTGCCCTATGCTTGGAATCATATGTTATTAATTTCATTTCCATATTGATAGGTTCAACAGTTCACAATTGTAGTTTTGGGGTTCTCCAACTAATCAATACTTTTATAGTATTAAATATACGTACTTACATTTATAAGTACAATATGAGCGCAGGACTAGTTTCGATCCTCTGTTGGGATCATCTTCAGCTGCTAAATGTATCATGAACATAACTATATCAAGATAGCAGTACATTGAATTAAAAGTATTACACTATTCAAGATATGTAGAGTTCTAAATTATGGTGGTAACACACGCTAACATCCTCATCACATATCTGAGTACGTTCAAGATTTACTTTCTCATCTCCACATACTAGTTGTAGCAGTTTACACAGAGCATAGTTGAATAACACTTCACTTGCACAGATCTGTGTCGAAATGTTAATAACACCGGCCTTGGAAAAAAAAAAATTCTCACCAGCAAAAGGTTGAAGAGGTGATTAACCCTAATTTAGGTGTGCGGATTTTGAAATATGTAAACCGTTTCTGCCTATCACGTACAACTTTTTTGCTATTTGAAATCCAAATTTGACATATTGTTGTAATTTCGATAGAAAACACCCTAACAGAGAATATATGTAGCTTTAATGGGACATGATCAACGTGTTCATTGCTAGAATGTATGAATCTCACTACAAGAACACTTGTTTGCTGCACTTTGATGTGAATGAACGCTGTGTTGTGTTCCTCAGTATTGTTATTTCACACTAGACACCAACAGTAATCAGACATCATGGAGACGTCCCATCGCCCCTGATACCTCCGTTCCATTTTTTTTAGATCCTGATGGAACCGATCACCTTGTTCCTCGCTGAATGCTCCTAAATTTGCAGGAAATTTAATTTTAAGCTCATGCAGCAACCCAATTTCTGGAAGTTGTACAGCATGCTTTCCACAATCTGTTGGTAGTTGACATCTTTAACATTACCCAGAAATTTGCTATAAACATCCTCGAATGATTCCCCTGCCTAAAGCTGTGTTTCGTTCATCGTCGTACTGAATATCGGATCCTTCATAAGCTGATATAGATGTTGATTCCTATAGGGAACCTGAAATATTTGTCCTGAATGAGTAAATTTATAAAACCAATATAAATGGTCCGTTCTGGTACTCTTCATGTACTGCTTCAAATTCCCAATTTAATATGTAAAGGGGGCAATAACACACTTTGAGGATCAAATAATGGATGATTTACAATGATTTTTTTCTCCAGACACGAACTGTTTCTTCTTGGGCCACTCAGACACTAACCTACGATGATCCCTGTCCCGAGAGTCCCACTCTCACAGTAAACAGGGGAACTTATATCCTCCTTGCTGTTCTAATATGATATTGCACAGTTTTAAATCACAGCACAGTAGCAATCTGTGTTCATTGTAGTTCAGTTTCTGCAATACCATAGATAAATTGTGATAGTTTTCACAAAGAGATGTTGAATGGGCAACTGGCACTGAAGCAAGTTTATTTCCATTGTGCAGAAGAACACCTTTGAGACTTCTTTTACTTGTATCAATAAATAGATGCCAGTCCTTTGCTTGGTAAATAGTTCCAAGACTACAAATCAAGCCCCAGATATTACAGCAAAACACAAGTTTGTCTTCGTGAACAAAAAACTGCCGGAATTCTTCCTCCTGAATTCTGTAACAATATGAATTTGTCCCAAGAAGTAAAAAATTTCTCTCTCTTAATCTTGATCCTAAAAGTTCACTCTTTTCTTTAGTGAGGCCTAGGTCATCCACCGAATAATTTCAGTCACACTGATTATAAAAACGTGGAGTTTTATCCTCAACAACTGGTACAAAGGTATCATCACCATCCTCTGCATTTGAAGATAATGAAAACACACTTCCTGGAAACTGTATTGGTGGTTTTTGGACAGGAATATCGGGTCCATGTGGTTCAGGGCTTATGGCAGATAGAAGGCAGTGATACACAATGTGCTTTTTGTTTTTCGTATTGAACCCGGATGCCTTTGCTGGGGAGATGTAGTGTTTACAGTGCACTATATCTTCCGGTATGGGCTATATCAAATTTGTTACTTTCATTGACTTGTCTCAGTCTCATCCTTGGCTTTGACAATGTGAAAGTGACTGAGGTATGAGTGATGCTAGTAATGCCATTGCTTATGCAGCCAGTCCCTGTTATGAATGGTGTGAAAATATCGCTCATAGGGTCGGTTCGTGCATGCATTTCAGTGGGCTTGGCAGACTGATATGTAATAGCAACTTCTGGCTCAGTGAGGAAAGCAACGGGGAAACTACCTCGATCCTGATTTCCCTTGTACGCCTTCAGTGATGCCTAGGCCATTTATGACAGCTGTTGGTGGAGCTTCAGAGGATCAAACCAGCCTTCGGGCTGAATACCCAACATACAACATACATATTGAACCCGGACACTTAACATATACAAAAATAAAATTTGTCAAAATGATTTCTTTGTTCTCGCCAAGCCATTGGGATGAATGACAGATATTGATTCCCACAAGGAATCTGAAATACCCGTCCCGAATGAGCAAACCCATAACATCAATATAAATGGTCTGTTATTGGATATTATAAATTTTCCAGCCAATTCATTCCCGGCTGCCAGCCGGTTAAAGCCACTGGGATTCCGAATGGCGTTGATGGCACCAACCCATTGTACCATTGCTGCACGTTTTCTACACACGTTTTACACACAATATGGGGTGCAAAATTCTTCATGTTAAAATATGCCAAGTACAGGCTTTTTATAAGTGGCATAATATTTTGCTTCTGGCCATTAACTGTATACTGGCCACATATATGACAGAAAGAGTTTGGATTGTTCACACATTTTTGCCTCCGAACATCACTGCCACTTGCCACTTTAACACTAACTCACTTATTCACTCAATCGACTTCAAGTGCACGTTGTAACTTGTAGACAAAGGCGTGACACACGTTCTCATATTCTTCTCTCAGACTACGGAGAAACGCGATATTGGCGGTTTGACCTTGTCTGACACTGCGCACACACGAACTGCAACTGTTCTAATTGTTCTTCCAGTGTTCCTGTATGATTACCTACTCCCCTCCAAAACAGGGCACATACAATATTTTCTCTCAGATATGTCCATACCTGCATTCCATACAACCAATCCAAACCTCATTTACAACAACGAAGCTCCATAAATATGAGACGGACTTGTGACAAATCTGTGCGTGATACAAAACAACTGGTATTATGTTTTACATAAGAACACTAAATGTAACGTATATCACACACAATTACTTTTAACGGTAAATCTTCGCAGGCTGATGTAATCACAATAGCACTTGTCACCATTCGGTGAGAAAACTGTCAGACAGATATACACAAATTGGTCAAATGTTTGAACCGAGTCTGTGACAAAAGATGGATTCAAATCAGTGCCGCTGTCACTTTCAATAGAACAGGGCTGAAATTGTTCCACTTTAAAAACCAATGTACAGCACATTGGTATGGAAGTTCTTGCTGTCTATTTATGCATTGTTTTCTTATGAGTTAGGAGAGAACCTTCTTTAAATAAGTTTGTATAATTTAACAAAGTTGTTGACATGTGATCATGTAATATGGGACATACTTTATATCCCGAGCTGGTTGCTTGTAACCCTGTTGAACGTGCTTTGCGAGTCATCACTTACCTGAGATTGTTTATATCCCATATTATGTTAACATGTGTCATCATCACCATAATTTAGAATTGTACATATCTTAAATAGTGTAATATTTTTAATTTAATGTACTGCTATGCAGATATATTTATGTTCATGATACATTTAGCAGCTGAAGACGATCCCAACAGAGGATCGAAACTAATCCTGCATTCAAAGTATTTTTAATCGTAAATACATATAATTAACACCATACAAGTATTGATTAGGCAGAAAACTCCAAACCTACAATTGTGAACTATGCTTGGAATTTCATGGTAAGCATTTCCAACATCTGCCGTGAACCTGGTCAGTGTACAACGATCATTAGGCTTGCAATTCACTCCTTTACATGTTGCTTTTGTTATTGATATATTAACATTCTGTGTGTGATACGTTACTACAGAACCACTGCATTTTTAATATGTCAATTCATCATTGTGTTCTGAAATCTTTCAAACTATCCGCCTGCATCGACCCTGACCAGACGTTGCTACTACCTGAACTGCGCACTCCGATATGCCTCAGGTGCACATATGGCTGCAGAGTGTCATTTCTAATGCAAAGTAGAAACACAGGAACATTGAAAAATACACATAATAGGATGAACACAATGACAGGCCAATGTAGGAATAATAATAATAATAATAATAATAATAATAATAATAATAATAATAATAATAATAATGTTATTGGCTTACGTTCCACTAACTACCTTTTCAGTTTTCGGAGCTGCCGAGGTGCCAGAATTTTGTTCCACAGGAGTTCCTTTACATGCCAGTAAATCTACAGACACAAGGCTGATGTATTTGAGCACCTTCAAATACCACCGAACTGAGCAAGGATCCTACCTGCGACATAGAGGTCAGAAGGCTAGTGCCTCAACTATCTGAGCCACTCAGCTCGGCGAGAGAAATAGAAAGAAAGCATGTAAGGATTAGAACAATCTCCAAAACCTCACACTGTCGTGAGCAAATTAAATTACATATAGCTGCCGTAGTAGGGAAATGGTGCTGCGTTTGGTTCAGCAAATGTAATATGTGGGCGCTGTACATAAGAGTGAGGACGTCAGACCTTGTACGAGCTGTATGAGAAACGAATGACTACAGGATGGGTAAGATATGAGACCTAAGTGCATTAGGTTGCATCCATATTGTCTGCGCCAAACATATAGGTCACTGGGCTTTCAAAGGGCCACCATATCAATAGTGTACTGTCAGTACGTAGATTTGGACAAAACCACCACCACCAGCCCACCAGGGTCAACTGTCATGGTATACGACGCGTTGGTGACAGGGGTTGTTATCGGCTAACTCAGATCTTAAGAGCGGATAAACAGGCTACAATGTACCACATCACTCACCAATTCAATAATGATACTGTACAGAAGAACTAAGGAAGCAGCTCAGTGAGAGGATGGAGAGATTTTAGGAGGAGAAGGCCAACACATCAGCTAAGCTGGTTCAATCGATCTCCTAAGTACGGAACAGCGATGTAAAATAATACTAATAATAATCATATGGCCTTAGCTACCGTATGCAAGTATTTTAATTTTATGCCATCTGGCTGCCTGCTAGTCAATTTTGACATTTCGTTCCACCTTTTTTAAGTTGTTTTACATCGCACCGACACAGATAGGTCTTATGGCGACTATGGGACAGGAAAGGGCTAGGAGTGAGAAGGAAGCAGCTTGGCCTTAAGGTACAGCCGCAACATTTGCCAGGCGTGAAAATGGGAAACCACGGAAATACATCTTCAGGGCTGCCGACAGTGGGGTTCGAACCCACTATCTCCTGAATACTGGATACTGGCCGTACTTAAGCAACTACGGCTATCAAGCTTTACTTCAGGCCTACTAGATGGAGTAAACCGAATCTTTTATGCATCTATGGCTAAGGTTTTTTAATCAATTCTGTCAGGAAAACACTACATGGGACACCAGGGATCTTTTACATACCGACATCATACGACAGAGTGTCGAATGGACTTTCTTCCGCCCTTTAAAAATCAGACTTCCTCTGCTGGGTTTGAACCCGCCATCTTGGGATGTAGAGGTCAATTCAGTGCTGAGCAATGACTACATGTGAGCAGCCATATCATCCCAAATCTGCTCACCGTGGGGTACAGAAGCAAGTGTCCCATGAGGATATCACCCATCACAAGACAAAACAAGTGACATGGGCTAATGAACACTGTCACTGGATACTCTAAGCACAGTAAATAATATTTTCAATATCTATATATAAAATAAGAGTTTTGTCTGTAAATTGCTCAGAATTTAAAAAGGATGGTATTTCTCTATCAGTCATGTCCACAGCAACAAGGAAATGCACTTTTTTCTGTAATGTCCATCCGTCCGTCTCTGTCTATCTGTACACACATCACGAGAAAATGGCTGAAGAGAATTTAATGAAAATCGGTATGCAAAGTAGGGGAATAAGTCGCTACAATCTAGGCCATAAAGAATTTTATTCACCCTGACTGAAATGGTAGTTTAGGGAAGGCCTAAAATTTAATTCCCAAATAATTTTTTTATTAGTGGTCGTATCGATAAATACTACATAACTAAAGTTATATAGTATTAAATTTCCAATCATTTATGTCTTGTACATTGTTACTATACCAGCTATGATCAGAGAGATATTCATGAATTTGGATTTTTGTTACTAAGTCCATATCAGCGCAGAGTCACGAGAAAATGGGTAAACAGGGTTTAATGAAAATTGTCAAGTCTGAGAATAAGGAACTACAGTCTATGCTATAAATAATTTTATAAGACGCCCTAATATCACGGAGTCGAAAGAAAACTAAATGTGAAGGCCTACAATATAGAAAGCTCATAAAATTGATCAACAATAACATTACATTACCATTGTTTCTTGTGATGTGCTTTGCATCTTCTGTTGCCACTCATCTCTGATAGATAGGGTTACTGCTACGTACCGAGTATTTTTTTTTAATTTGCCTTACGTCGCACCGACACAGATCTTATGGCAACGATTGGATAGGAAAAGGCTAGGAGTGTGAAGGAAGCGGCCATGGCCTTAAGGTATAGCCCAGCACTTGCCTGGTATGAAAATGGGAAACCACGGAATAAGATCTTCATGGTTGCCGACAGTGGAGCTCTAATCCCCTATCTTCCGGATGCAAGCTCACAGCTGCAGCCCTTAACCACACGGCCAACTCGTCCGGTCGTTCCGAGTGTAACAGTCTGCCTGAATATTGGCGGGAAGTAGCTGGGGAGTTAGATAACTTTCTTCTTCAGCATGCCATTCCTCTGGTTCATAAATTTTCTGATACTACTGCTCGTAACTCACTGGTTCATCATAGCATTCAAGCTATTCAATCCTACTTTGAGGCACTGATTGGAATGAGCAGTGTGCATATTTAACAGAATAATGGCAGAGGAGAATTCACGGCTGTCTGCGGCCTGGTCATTCCAGCTGTGGAAATTTGGACTGTTAGATCAGCACTGTAGTATTATTTGTTAATAGTGAGAAAATATGCGGTTTTTCATTTGATAGAGTATTTTATATGAAACATTGCTATTAGTCGCTACTTTCCTACTGACGTTTTTGTAATGACTATGTTGACTTCAGTTAGGAAAGCCACAAAGTCGGTCTTTCTGAGAATCCCGCAGGGAAGCACGGGTACATCAGCTAGTTTATTTATAAATACTGAAATATAATAATAAAATACGGCACGTATCCAAGCTTTAAAATAAATGACCGAGTGAATGACTGTGTGGCCTTGGTTACGGAGCCATCAGCTTGTATTCAGGACAGAGTGGGTTCGAGCCCCACTATCGGCAGTCCTGAAGATGGTTTCCCGTAGTTTCCCATTTTCACACCAGGCAAAGGCTGGGTCTATATCTTAGTTAGGCCATGGTTGCTTCCTATCACTCCTAGCCCTTTCTTATTCCACTGTCACCACAAGACCCATCTGTGCCAGTGCGATGTAAAGCAAACTGTAGTAAAATAATAATTTGTTAAACACTGATTGATTGATTGATTGATTGATTGATTGATTGGATATCATGTGATATGAATAATATTTCATATTTACATTAAATGCAAAAAAATCATCATCCTTGGGAATCTCTGGGGTCCCCGAGTGTTGAGAACAAATTACAAGCTAAAGCGTCATCTTACCTTTGACACGTGCCTCATCAGGAGTAATGGTGGCGCACTTGATCCCGACATTGTGTTTCAGAATAGCATGAGCTGCATCTATTGTCACCTGGTCGTCCGTTGCATCACGATTGGGCAAACCCAGGTCGTAGTAGAGAATTTCAACCTGCAAGTAAGAAATACACATCACTATTGTCATTGTAGTGAAAAGGTGGATCCTTAACATTTTCAATTTACTGTAATCCCAGTTCAATATCGAACATAATGAAGTTTTTAACTTCTAACATCACATATTAATATAAAACTACCACGTAGCTGAGCTAGAACATCAGATTCTCCACGATCTCTGCAGTCTTTGTTAGCAGTTAAACATCGCACTAGAAATATACATCCTTTCTCTCTACCAGTCTATCATTCATTCATATTCTCCTAGACAAATACAGCAGGGTCCATAAAGTGGTAGTCATTTATTGTGTTAAGTATTATTTATTTACCACAATTATTGTAAGTATGGAAATCTAGAAGGTCTAGGGCAGGGATGGCGAACCTATGACAGGCGTACACGCAAACATGACTTTTGTAGCATGTCAGACGACATACTCGCATATTTTAATGTTTTTAACATGTAATAAATAGGTCAAAAATCTATCGACATAGCATATTTTCATAAAGAAGTATGTCTCATTTAATTCTATGCCCATATTTTTTTTTACAAATTTTATTAGGTCAAGGCAAAAACATACTTTATTTTTAAAATTTACGTGTTTTTAAAAATGTAATTTTCATCGATGTTTGCAAAATAAAATCATGAAACATTGAGTCGAATGGATTTAAATGTAATGCAATCTAATATCTAAATTAAGTCAAATGAGGGGTTTTATGATGATTTTAAAGGAAAATAACCCATGGCACACTAGACAGTAAAAACTGACACTCTGGTCGGTAATGATTTGCCATCCCTGGTCTAGAGAAAAAAGAAAAGGGAACTGGACCAATACCTAAACTCAGATGTTATTTACATTACTTACTAAATAAATCATCTTTATAAACCATTATGCCTTTCAGCAATCAATCTGCAAGACTTTGTGAATTAGCTAAGAATCTCCAAAATCCTCTATTTGCAGCTAGTTCTACATTTCCTACCATCAGATCACTCAAAACCAAGTCTATTGGTTTCCCTCTACTTATCTTACCCTCCAAGGCTGAGTCCATTATTCTCCTACATAACATATTCTCCATTTACCTCTCTTGATCCCACCACCAAAGCTGGCTTATATGTACAGCTTAATCCGAACATAGCTTTGATCTTTACATTCCGAGCATCCTCCTGCCACTGTTCCCACCTGTTTCCACCAGCAATTGTTCTCGCTACTTTCACGACTGTTACTTCCAAATTAGCAAGCAAGATGCCCTAAGTCCACCCAACTCTTGCACTTGTACATCAAAATCGGTCCAAAAACAGAGCAATCTAAAGATTATTTTGACTGAGGGACGGACTTCTTTCCAACGGAATACTGTTAGAGCAACTGTAAGCTCAGTACATCAGCTTTGCTGTACCTTGATTCACTTTCACTAAAATTTTAATATACAGGGTGATGCAAAAGTCTGCTAACATATAACGAGGCAATACTTCACGGAATATTGGAGGTAGAAATGTAGTAATTGACACACATGATTGGGATGATATGGGGTTTTATTGACACCTAATTAAAGTAAATAAAGCTTCATTGACAGTGCTTTTCCTGGTAACGTCAACATTCTGCGATTGCAGGCGCATCTGACGCCCTCTCTCAGACATTTACTTTTATACCATACACAGGTCTCATGCGGCATCACTGACGTGTTGCTGTCCAGCGCCATCTGTTGGCCAATTTGTGCACTCATTGTTGGAGTCAATAAAACCCCATGTCATGTCAAGCATGTGTGGCCATTTGTACCTGATGTGTTGCTGTCCAGCGCCATCTGTTAGTCATTTTGTGTACTTTATTTTGGTGCCAATAAAACCCCATGGCATGCCAATCATGTGTGTCAGTTATTACCTCTCTACCTCCAATATTCTGTGAAGTATTGCCTCGTCAAATGTTAACCGAATTTTGGGTCATCCTGTATATTTCACTCTATCAGTATGACATTCAGTCACTGATGTGCTCACATACTACCTTTCACCAGTTCACCTAGAGCCACCGGCGAGTGCAGACGTACGGAGTGGAGGGTCCCTGGAGTGGGAGAAGGTAGTGTAAGTGCGGAGTGTTGGAAGTCAGCGAGGTGCTTACAGGCAATGATTGGTACAGAGCAGTACAGGGCGAGCATAGGTGGTTGGGAGGGAAGGAAGAAGAAAGAAGAAGTGAAGACAAGAAGATGCAGAATAGAACTGGATAAAATAGGATACTTCATACTTTCTGCAGCGGTGATTTTGATATTGCTTTGGATTGGGGGAGTAGAACTGAACCCAGGTCCGACTTACAGAGGAAATATGAGCTGGGAGGACATGGAAACAATCAGAAAAATCGTAACAGAGGTGGTAGCAGAGACATGTCCCCTCGAACAAATCAAGAACATGATTAAGGAACAAACGAGGGAGTTTGAAAAAATGAAGGGGTGGTTTCAGGAAAAGATAGAAGACACAGCTTCACAGGTGAGAAGAAATGGTGAAGAAGTTTCAGCATTAAGAGAGGAGATAGGGAGATTGCAAGAGGAGGTATCGAAACTGAAAGCCGACGTAGTTGTTAACACCCGAAGTCGCAGAAATAAATGCTTATTTATATATGGAGTGCAAGAGGGTAAGAAGGAAGATAAGACGAGTATAGTTTATAAAGTAGTGGACTTAATTCAGGGTAAAATGAAAATAAATTTTAGTGAAGTGGACATTGATGATGTGACAAGAGTGGGAAGATTTAGAGGTAATAGGCCTATCAAAGTGCAATTATTTTCTACACTGATGGCTGATACAGTGGTGCGTAATGCAGGTAACGTGCAAGGAGAAAAAATATGGATAAGGAAGGACATAGGAGCTGAAGAGTGGAGGAATGAAAAAACTCTTAAAAAACACATGATACGAGCTAGGCAGCAAGGGTTGAATGCAGTCATCAGAGGACAGGAATTAGTGGTGACAGGCAACAGATGGAGGAGAGTATGGTCGGTGAATAGACTGATGGACCTAGAACGGAGGATGAAACAAGATGAGGAGGCTAAGAGAAGTGTAGTGAAGAACGGGGATGACAAACGAGTGGAAGATAATAGGCAAGTGAAAGATAACGAGGGTAGAAGTGTAATTATAGGAAGTAGTACTGAAAAGTGTCAAGAGAGACAGAACGAGGTGCTAAGTGGAAGTATGAACAACGGTAAGGAAAGAGCAGTGGACGGGCAATGCAGGAGAGAGGCTGAAGATCAAAGGGGTGATGGGGGAAAGGAGAGTGAGCAACAAGAAGCTGAGAGAGCTGAGTGTAGTGGTGTAGTTAGACAAGATCAGGGTATAAAAGTAAGGCCAGTGTTAACCTATGAGTACCTCGCTCAGAATTTGGGTAGGAGCGCAGGGAGAGATAGAAGATACATTTGTAGAAGAAGTAGAGATGGTGGTACTGAGATTGCATTGGTGTAGGGTATAAATGCTGAGTGATGGCAGATGAGTGTGTGTTAGGGCTGAATTAAGGTGTTGGAAGTAGAGGTGGTATATGTTGAAATGTGGTGTTGGAAAGGTATGGAGATGTAGTTATGATATGTTATAGGGTTGAAATGTGGTGTTGGAGAAGTGGTGGTATAAGATGGTGGATGACAGTTTGTTGATATTTGGAGCTGGAGGAGTGATGGTAAATGTGGTGTTGGATAAGTGTTGTAATTTGGCTATTTGTAAATTTTGGTTTGGGGGAAGATGGAGTTTTTGGTAGGAAATTATGATGGATATTAGGATGAGTATGAGTGTATGGCAAATTGAGCAAATTATGATATGTTGTAGTGTTGAAATGTGGTGTTGGAGAAGTGGTGGTATAAGATGGTGGATGGCAGAAGGTGAGTGTATTTGTAGAAGAAGTAGAGATGGTGGTACTGAGATTGTATTGGTGTCTGGTATAAATGCTGAGTGATGGCAGATGAGTGTGTGTTAGGGCTGGTTTGTGGTGTTGGAAGTAGAAGTGGTATATGTTGAAATGTGGTGTTGGAAAGGTATGGAGATGTAGTTATGATATGTTATAGGGTTGAAATGTGGTGTTGGAGAAGTGGTGGTATAAGATGGTGGAAGGCAGAAGGTAAGTGCATTTGTGGAAGGAGTAGAGCTGATATGCTGAAGTGTGGTGTTGGAAGTATTGGAGGCTTAGTATGATATGTTATAGGGTTGAAATGTGGTGTTGATGGCTATTTAATTTTTGGAGCTGGAAACAGGTGAGTTTATTATCATTTTGTATTGTATTGGTGACTGGTATAAATGCTGAGTGATGGCAGACGAGTGCGTGTTAGGGCTGAAATGTGGTGTTGGAAGTAGAGGTGGTATATGTTGAAATGTAGTGTTGGAAAGGTATGGAGATGTAGTAATGTAACTCGGCTATTTGTAAATTTTGGTTTGGTAGAAGATGGAGTCTTCAGTAGGTAATTATGACGGGTATGATGAGTATGAGTGTATGGTAAATGCAAGTTATGATATGTTATAGGGTGGAAATGTGGTGTGAGAGAAGTGGTGGTATAAGATGGTGGATGGTAGAAGGTGAGTGTATTTGTGGAAGTAGTAGAGCTGGTATGAAGTATTAAATTATGATATGTTATAGGGTTGAAATGTGGTGTTGGAGAAGTGGTGGTACAAGATGGTGGATGGCAGAAGGTGAAGAAGAAGTAGAGGTGGTATATGAGGTAGGGTTGGTGTGGTATTGCTAAAATGGGTGTTGGAGTATTGCTGGCCAAAATTTTTGGAGGCGTGATTGGTATTTGTTATTCATTGTCGAAATTTCTGGAGATGAGAGGTAATTTTATTATGGGTGTTATGACGGAATGAAATGAAATGAAGCAATGTTAACGCAGATTGGTAAAAGTTGGAATGCAACCTGGTAATGCTGCGGTTGCAGCTTAGGCTGGAGTAGGTCAAGGAACAATAGAGGTGACGAAAATGCTGAAGTAAGAAGGCTGCGTACGTGAGAGTGATAACAAGCATGGAGTTGTAACACCAGCAGTAGAATGTAAACATTGACCAGGCTGTTGTGAATTGATGTAGATGGAGTTGGTTCTGGTATAAAACCGGGACGGTATTGTTTATTTCATTTGATGTTATTTAGTATATAGGGGAGAGGGGTGGCTCAGGTTGGACTATTCTTATTAATTTTATTTGTTATTTATTATTATTATTGTGAACATGTATTCGGGGCTGAACGCCTGTTTTGTTCACTAATAAATACAAATACAAATACTACCTTTCACTCTACCAGTCTCTCATTCATCATTCATTCATTCATTCATTCATTCATAGAAATACAGGACATCCTTTAAATAAGGTTTAACTTTATGAACATTTGGAGAGAGAAATTCTTGGCATTCCCTGACTGCAACTTCTCTCCCTGACTAACACAAATCAGAAGAGGTCAAGTGCCAATAAAAGCCCTTGTAAAAGGCAGACGTAAGGGCAATGGACAGAAGAAGTGCAACTCTTCCTCCTGCCTGAAATGAATGGTATACAAGCGAGAGGCAGTTGAAATAATCCATATCTATAGAGGTAGAGAGGGATTTCTAGAAGAAGATCAAGTCAGTTTGTTTGTTTGTCTCAATGGCAGGGAGCCTTATTGGATGGGAGGTAGAATGACAGTCAATTAACTTCTCCGCATGGTGTTTTACTCTGTCAGCTTACTGTTGTGTGTTACTAAGCAGGCAGACCATAATTCAGAATGGGCCAAACCATGAAAGGACTGAGATTTCTTCAATTTCTATACAGCAACTCCTGGATTTTCATTGTCTTGAATCTTGCCTCTTTATCATGTATACACCACTTTAAATTATCGCCGACTATTATGCCCACAAGTTTAAAGCTAGTGCACTGCGGAATGATGCTTCTTATGAGGCGGAGAAAGTAAGAATGTGTCTATATGCTGACGATATGATAATAGGATCAGAAGACATCGCAGAAGTACAGAGAGCATGAAATGCTCTGGAGGTTTGGACGGAAACTAACAAATTAGAGGTCAATGCAAAAAAGAGTGAATACAAGATCTTCAGAAAAGGAAGGCAGGCTCCCCAAGGGACATATTGACTTTACAAGCAAGACACACTACGAATCTTACAACTTCAAACTGGACTGAACTCTACAGATTACAAATAAGACAAGAGCAACAGCAGCAATAAAAGTGATACGAGACATAAAACTTCTCAATAGATTATCTCTGAAGACTGCCATGGCTTTATTTGACATCAAAATAATTTATATCTTGACTTACGGAATAGAGATTATTTGGGATAAGTTAACAACAAACGATCTTAGGATGCTAGAAAAGGTCGAGACACGCTTCCTAAGACAACCCTTGGCATTTCTAGATATACAAGATCAAGATCAGTATATGAACTCACTGGAGAAACTTTTCTAATTGAAATGCTGGGACAAACTACATTTACCCTCTATGGATAGTTGGAAAGGACTACTGCAGGAAAGGGAAGCAAAGAAAACCAAGGTCTGGACAGAATTCTACTCTACAGAGGCCATGGTAGACAAGTCATGGGTGGACACAAATCAGGAGCTGCAACACTTAGTGACCTCAATGGCAGTGCACAGATACCACCACAAGGCTTGCAAATTAAAATCCTTCCACGGCCCAGGAAACAAGAGCAAGTGTGAACTCTGATAATCTCTGCAAATGCTAGCACGTTGTGAAATGCAAAAAAACTACCAGTGTATTTTACAGAGTTTGGTAAAAACACCAAGTGAACCTCTTGATATCGCACAGTGATTCGCTCTAATCAATGCACAATTTGTGTACTCTATTACTAATTAATTATGACTGTTTGAAAGGTGAAGCAATGAAATAAATATGAAAAAAGAGGTTCAACCTCTAGAATAAGGGTACTGGTATTAGAAAGGGAAGACCCTCACAAAATACCACAAACTTAAGCTGAATGAGGAAGACTGGATAGGAAATATGGAAGAGAGAAGCCTAGAAGGTGGAAGCAATGCCAGATTCATCTGGGGTCCCATGATTGTTACTTCAGATCTCAAGTTTCAACCCTGGTGGTGGTGGTGGTGGTGGTGATAATTATTGTTTTAAGAAGTACAACAGGGCAACCATCCTCTATTAACACTAATCGGAAGGAAAATTGAAGAGGTCTGACTGTTCTAAGAAAAAAAAAGGGAAGGGCCACAAAGAGTAAAAATTGACGAGTCCCTAGGCCTCGTAAACCTAATACTGTCGGGATAAGAAGAGAACAATTGACAAAGAGAGGTCAGAAAGGAAAGGTGAAGAGCCTGACACACGTGGATCAGTAATACAGGAAAAAAGGAAAAAAATTGATAGGGATGTTACCAATCTAATAAACAATGGCTGGGCCTGGGCTACGTGGCAAGCAGCCACACGAGCTCTATGTGATAAGAAGGTTCCACTCCACCTGAAGGGAAAAATGTATGAAATGGTTTTTCCGTCCTGCAATTCCACAAAGAAAGCCGAGATGAGGATGTTAACATGGGCCACAAAATTTGGAATCACACCATCCAAAAATCTGCGAGTAACACCAACCTCAGAGAAATTGACAACACCGTTTAAGATGGTTCGGTCACCTTCAACGATGACCGGAGGAATAAGTGGCTCAGAGTGGACACGCTTAGTAGACAGCCAGCCAGGCCAAGGACAAGATAAAGAATCCATGTTAGGAAGCAGTGGCGCTGCTCTTTAAGGGCACATGGTCACGTGACCCCCATCCCCACCCTCTGAAAAGATTGAGCCTCCTTGCTTTTCAGGTAGAAATTAAAATTAGAAGATAATCAAAATTAAGGTATTCACATCATCATGGCATAAAAACAGCCAATTACACATACCATATGCTTCTATTCTGTTAGTCCCAGTGCTAAATGCAGCTATAATTCACCTATAATAATGGAAATATTTTGAGATCACTAACATCTTCAAGAGACTTAATTTCAATATAGCCTTTCATACCAGTAATAATAACCAACATCTAATATTTAATCACCAAAGTGTTGTGAGTAGTAAGAGATTTTTAAATTCAGGGATATATAAACTCAAGTGTGTAGACTGTGCCATTTCTTATGTTGGGCAAACAAGACTAAATTTCCTAGTGAGATACCAAGAACACGTAAATGCCGAAAAATACAAGAAATATTCGGCCATGAGCTTACACATGACCGAATATAATCATAGTTTTACTACAATAGAAAGAGACTTAACCATTTTGTGAACCTTAAATAAGGGTAAATTGATGAATATTTCAGAAAACATTTATATCGAGATTGATAAAAACCAAAACCCTAGTCAAAATGTAAATGAAATAACCGATAATATAAATATACTGTTGGAAGAGGCTTCCAACCTAGATTTATGTAGGAAGGCCATCAAAAAGAATCCAGCAAAATATCCCATACATCTCCCTCCCGTCGGCTTCACTCCCCACGACATTTCCCCTCCATTTACCCTCTTTCGCCTCATGCTCCTACCACAGCCATACACACACTCAGTCAGCTGACGGCATAAGAGAAGAAGTAAACATAGTGGGACCAGCCGGGAGGAGAGCATTTTCATTGTTCCTTAGACACTTCACCACAGTATATTTACAAGGTTTTTTTCTTTATTTTCCTTTTAATACAAATTTTCATTTCTTTCGTTACAGACTCCCTTCAACATGTTAAAATTTTAAAAACAAAAAATCAACCTCAACTTTAGTTTTCCTCCCAATCATTGTATTTTAAAATTTTACATTTCAAGTCTATCCTCAAGATATTAAAGATACTTCTCCACCTTTTGAAGAAAGAATATCGCTTACGTCAGATTTGCTATCCCAAACTCGAACACTGACTTGTTGAGATTTTAACCCAACATGAGGGAACATCATATCTTATCATCATCATCATCATCATCATCATCATCATCATCATCATCATCATCATCATCATCCTAAGTGGGTTTTTTTAATTTATGCCAATGTTTGTATCTTCTTAACTGAAGATGTTCCCACATTAGGAATGAAACATGCACTTTTTAAAATAATGTAATTAGATTTTAATCTGGATTATGTTACATAATTACATAGACTAGCAGTAAAAAACGAACAAGTATTGGAAGGTGGGATTCTCCATTCAACCTAACCTAAGTTCAGTTGATGCCAATACGGGACAAAAAATGAGATTTAACCCTTTGTGACTGAAGAAAGCAATGCAGAAGGAAACCTTTCCACTACTTTACTTTGCCGCTGGCCATGTGTATGAGGGAGAACACTCATTACAGGAGCCTCGGTCACAAGCTTGATGTGTCTGGAGCTGTGGGGGACGGTGGACTAGAGGTTTCTAATAGTACTATCTTCTCACCCTGGAGTGCTGTTCGAAGGCTGAAAACTTGCTGTTTTAGTAAGTGTATTAGTAATTTTGAAAGCAAGTGTGAATGCAGTTTGTAATATTTATAAATCCAACAATTTACCTGTTATATTTCGTAGTTTCCTCGTAAAGATGAAAACAGTCTTCTTTAATTCAGTGTTCATTATTTATTGTACAACATACTCTATTCTGTGCACAGCAGTTCACTTTTTTGTGTATTCATGACACTGCTGTAAAGTTGAACGATCCAGTGGATGATGATGATAATAATAATAATAATAATAATAATAATAATAATAATAATAATAATAATGTTAGGCTGAGTAATTCAAACGGTAGAATGCTGGCCTTCTGAGCTCAAGTTGGCAGGTTTGAACACAGTTCAGTCCGGTAATATTTGAAGGTGCTCAAATAAGTCAGCGTTGTGTCTGTAAATTTACTGGCATGTAAAAGAACTCATGCAGGACAGATTCCAGCACTTCAAACATCTCCAAAAACCGTAAATGTTTAGTGGCACCTCGTGAAGTGCGGCTGATTGACTGATTGATTGATTGATTGATTCATTCATTCATTCATTCTCTCATCATTTCACATCTCACAAGCCGCCACTGTTAGGAGGGTCTTTGACAACACCAAAGCCGATTTGAAAACAGTCCAAGATAGAAGATACTGGAGGAGAGCGATCTGAAAAGCTGACCCCACGTAAGTGGGAAAATGCAAAGAAACAGACGAAGGAAAAATAGCAGATTAATGTATCTCTGTTGGGCAATCTACGACAGATTTAATGAATTTTGTCGAGTTAGATCTAAATGTATCGCTGAAGATTGAGTGCCGAATGGATATTTTTTCACCCCTAAAAAGTTCTAAATTCCTCCATCTAGTTTTAACCCACCATCTTGGAATCTGGTGGCACGACATCTTGATCCACAGAGGGAGCTACCAACCCTATGGGAGGAAGAAAGAAGAGGAAGAAGAAGAAACATATGTGTACCTTGATAAGGTCAATGTAATATTATAACAGTCTAAAAACTTTACCTTGACAAACGGAAGGATGAGTTTCTCCTTTATGAAGGCCCAGATGATACGGGTCATCTCGTCACCGTCCATGTCCACCACGGGGTTTTTGGCCTGAATACGTGCTTCGGAGGCATCTGGGGAGGAAGAAGAATGAGATTATTATTAACCAACACTGTGTAAAAAATGTGCACACAAGAGAGAGTTGTTGAGATTGCTACAATCAAAATCAATCAATTAAATACACCCAAACAATGTTTCACCCAGCAAATTTTGACCTTTTGTGGGTCATAAACCTGCTTTTGAAGTCGGTGGTTGTTAATTTAAGGGACCAAACAATGGCATTATGAACCCTTAGTAACATTAAGTAAAGAAGTTCAAAAGGTCTCTAAAAATGATGGCTGGGATAAAAAGAAAAGGTCATGAAAGGTGCAAAAATCAAAGATTCCCAAGGTCTTATAAACTTGGTACTGCCAGGATCAGAGAAGAGCAGATACTGATTAAGGGAGATGGGATAAGAGGTAGTGGTGATTAAGTTTTTCAGGAGAAGCACAATGCGTTCCATTCCTTTGAAGAATGAAGATATCTACAAAAATAAATCGGCTAGAGGGCAACGAAGGGTGTGAAAACGAAAGCTTCTCAACCCTAATACTGCTCGAGTCTGGAAAAGAAAGAGTTGACCAAGGCAGGTCTCATAGGAAAAATAATGGCAAGGATCCTGACATAAGTAAATAGAAACAACCACAGACTCTACTGGGCTATTTTACACCGCCTAGTTGAGAGCCCACACGGGGAAGATATACTGTAATAGGAGGAATCTGCAGCCCAAAGATGCTATTCTCAATTGAAACTCTGCAATCGCTACTCACATCATCATCACTACCACTTTGTTGCTGTCCAGCATTGAACCTGCAAGTGATCTGCTGTACTATGTCCTATCTAGCCCACTTTTTTTTTTTTTCCCTTTCCAAGTTGCTTTACATTGTACCAACACAGGGAGGTCTTACGGTGACGATGGGATAGGAAAGGGCTAGGACTGTAAAGGAAGTGGCCATGGCCTTAAGGTACAGATCCAGCATTTGCCTGGTGTAAAAATGGGAAACCACGGAAAACGATCTTCAGGGTTGCCGACGGTGAGGTTCGAACCCTCTGTCTCCCAAATGCGACCTCATAGCTGCGGGACTCTAATCGCATGGCGAACTTTGCTCGGTCTATCTGCTTACCTCCCAAGTTGGTCGACAGCAATCAAATGCACCGAGATCTCTTGTCTTATCCATCCTTTGCACAGCCGTTACTCGCATGGCCAGTACGAGGTATGACATCAGTACAGCTTCATGCTGCCTGCCTGGTAGCCATGATCATTAAGGCATCGAGTCTGTATTGGTCTGGAACCGTGGTTAGGCGGTTTGAGCCCCATTGGTCGGAAAAAATGTCACCATCAGAATGTTGTCCCGCAGGGTAGCAGAGGTGGTGCTATACAATTTCTAACACTAGACTGCGTGCCAAAAGCCTGGATTCAATACCAAACCTCTCCGCATATACAGAGGGGGCATATGACGCTGTTGATGGCGATTCGTCCGTCGGATTGAGATGTAAAGCTTTGAACAGACCCCTTGTTGTTACTTAACAGGAGTAGGCTACGTGCCAACACGGGATTTCACCCTATCCTTACCTCATTATCATCCCACCTGCACCAGGCGAGCCTAACACGTCCTCGGACACTCCCGGTACTAAAAATCATACGGTAAGTAAGTACCGAGCGAGTTGGCCGTGCGGTTACGGTAACGCAACTGTGAGCTTGCATTCGGGAGATAGCGAGTTCGAACCCTACTGTCGACAACCCTGAAGATGGTTTTCCGTGGTTTACCATTTTCACACCAGTCATTTCCTTTACCATCACTGCCCTAAGACCTACCTGTGCCGGTGTGACGAAAAGTAATTGTTAAGTAAGTAAGTACGTAAGTAAGGTACATGCCGGGCCAACCACAGAGCCATTTCACCAAAAACTATAGCCTTCTCTAATTAAATTGCTCATCAGTGTATGGGTTTCCAGCGATGGTGGGTATGGGAAGTTTTATATATGCAGAATGTAGGAAAAGTTATATCGAAAACTTGAGGGGTGAATAAGAAATGTGGCGTCCCCAAACATCGTAAAAGTAGTTTAACGTTAAACCAATATCATTATTAATTATAGGATATATATTTGCTACAATATGGTACAGACGTCAACGTTATCTTATTGTCCAGAAAAGTCAACATTTTCCGTTTTGCTTTACATCGCATGCGAGGAGAGTGTTCGTAAAACAAACGACCATGCCACTGCTGTGACATAGCGAGAGTTCGTGTAGGGCCTACCTGTTCTACTACTCTGAACTTCGGCTATTATGTATCGAGTCGCAACAGGGTGGTCGCTTGCCCTTGGAAATGGAGTAACTCACAGCATATTGTACTACCTTACATAAAAGTATTGTGTTGTGTATCTACAATATGTCCGATTTTCTTTTCACGTAACGGCATGCCTTTTAAATAATATAATTCTCTGCTATCCGGTATGATCGCGGTGCAACATTCCTTTTCATCTTATGTATCGACAACTAATAGCTTTCGGCCTCGGAAGACCACGAGGCCATTATTCACACAGTGAAAGAACACAGATCTTCGTGGATGAAACAGATTCTTGATAAATAATTAGAAATTACGGCACATGATTGTGGAGTTAGGTTTGATAAGAGGATTACAGCCGATGTTAGCAGTGGTGTATTTAACTGTTGACAATACAGTACCTTTTACATGACACTGGAATGTGGTTCAGATCGGCTTAGGGGTCTCCTGTGCAGTGAAGGGGTGTCCAAGACTTTGAAACTGTGGAAGTGTCTTTGATAGCCTCCGTGACAAAGATTCATTCTAATTAAAAATGTTAGGTACATTCGTGTCAACTTCAAATTCAGGAACCAGACTTGCTTGGCAATGGCGGGTTGAATTCTAGCGTAGTGCTCTCCTCTCGTGTTCCAAGGGCCGTTCCTTGATTGTGGGCAGAAAATCTAGATGCAGTACAGTAGCTGAATGTAGAGACTTTACTTGCTGTAGTTTTCTTTTCGCTAGTAGGTCTACAATCTCGCTTATTGTTATACTGGTCTTTAATTCACAGGTGATGGGCTTATTGAGCAGCTGTCTGGGCGTTACGGATTAAATCAACATAACTGATGTGTTACGTCCCAACGAGTATGTTGTAGCTTCTAAAGGGGGGTGGTTAGGCCTACTATTTACGAGTAAGTGCAACTGGACAACTATCCTATCACTAATCAGAAAGGGAAAAAAGGAGCACTTCCGGCTTTTCGAAAATTACTACTGGCAAAAGAAGGGAAGGCCGCGAGAGACTCTCTAGGTCTCACGAGGTAGGAAGGGAAACAGAGTTAAACAGCGAAATCAAATAGGAAGTACGAAACGTAGAAGACTTGCACAAGTAAGTGAAAACAATATCAGACTCGGCTAGAGGCCTCATGATCGCCATCGCACTCTAAGTTGAAAGCCTCTTTTAGACGCCTTTTGCGACAGGCAGGGGGTAACGCGGATGTTTTCAGATCATAATGAAAATCCACAGCCTGTTTCCAGTCATTCGACCGGGTCAGTAATGGAATAATTGGAACCCCCATCTAGCGGCGAGGATAGGAACCGTGCCGGCAATGATTAATGACAGACGAAATTAAATGATATTGGAGAGTGTTGCTGGAATGAAAAATGACAGGGAAAACCGGAGTACCCGGAGAAAACCCTGTCCTGCCTCCGCTTTATCTAGCACAAGTCTCACAGAGTGACCGGGACTTGAACCACGCACCTGACGGAGAGAGCCGCCTGAACCACGGAGGCTCTAAGACCTTTGAAATATTTTTTTGTTTAAATTCTAGGGAATCTGCCACCTGGGCGACAGCCCTAAAAGCAGATCAGTAATGATTGAATTCTACCGCTCCCATCCACAGGGGTAAGGTAGGCTACAGCCCGGCATTTGACTAATGTGAAAGTCATCGTCGGGATTGCCAACGGTGGAGCTTGCAAATAAAATCTCCTGAGTGCAAGCTGACGGTTACACAGCGAGCACCTATTGTTTTAATAGGGGGAAACTCAAAGAAGAGTATAATTTTCGTACTATTTATTAAGCACAATTCTGAGCAGAAATATTCTGGAATATCTGGAGAAGAAAGGCGAGTCCCAGGTACACTCGAAATCTTTAGTATCTCGTGGCCAGAAATATTCATTTCAGGTAAGAAATCAGTACAGCCCACAGAACCACCCAGTGCCTGCTTACACACACTCTCTCTCTCATTGGTCACATCCATTAGACGCGTTAACACATGCACACATCTGAAGAGTGAGGGGAGGTGGAGAAAACGGAGTACGAGGATATCTCGCATGAACGAAACACACGGAGGGGAAGGTACTTGCTTCCCTGCCTGCCCGCACGTCCCACTGGCTCGACAATGAAGAGAGGAACCACACGGCTCCTTCAAGGTAACAGGCGTAATGTGTATGTCAACTCATTGAGGCTCAAATTCTCGTTTCTTTGTAATTCTTGTGTGCGAAGTCTGGCTGAAATATTAGCGGTCTTGACTATGACTTCATTATCAAATGGCATCGCGCTCAACCACTGTAAGAAATAATGACCCTTATTTTAGTCAATATAGGCCCTGTTAAATACTACTACTACTACTACTACTACTACTACTACTACTACTACTACTACTACTACTACACATCCTCAGGGTTGGCCAAAATCTTCGCCCAAAACGTCACCCGTTTCCTTTGCCACCCGGAATTCTTGTGATCGCGACTGTACATATAAAATGTCCCCCTAGTCCTATCTTAAAGTGAGATGGTATTTACAATATTTACATGCTTTACAAATTAAATACTGTGCAAGATACGCATATATAATTTCTCGCTGCTCCTTTATTTTCTCTCTATAGATAGTTGGCTAATCACCTGCTCGTTCGTTCATTCATTCAAATACTTCCATTTACTACACCAGTGTCACACTCAGCGTAGCGAGGATCGGCTGATTGGGGGGGGGGGGTTTGTAGTTAAAAATGATGGTAGAACACAATGAAGGTGCATGAATGACATGTCATTGCAAGGACACTGATATAAGTGAATTACAGATCTGTTGGTTCTCCAATTATGTCTCTGAATGTTTATTTAGTTTATTGTTTGTCAGTTTCTGCTTATTTTCTTTTTGTAAAAGTTCCATGGGGGTACCCCCCCCCCCCCCGTTCGCCCGGCTATGCCCCTGGTCACACTTCATTTCATTGTATGAGTCTGTCGTATAGGTAAAAATAAACAGAACTACATACTCCTTGATACTCCCCTCATAGCCATCAACACGTCAGATGCCACCTTCTCAGTTCCAAGAATATCAGAGAGTTTATTTTGAAGTAAAGATCGGATCGAGAAATAGCTTCTATATCAACACTAGTGGGTGTTCATAAGTAAGAATAGGAGAGGGGGGAAATATGACGTTCCGAAGTACGCGGGCGACTAAACTCACTTCCTTTATTACTTGCAAATGTTCAATCTAATTCGCCTGCAAAATAGCTATTTTTAATTCAGCATCTTGATCAGAAATATAATCGTCAATAACCATAAAGAGACAACAATAAAAACCCACGTAGGAAACTTAACCACTTCAGAGCAACCGCTGTAAGCAGGCTTTCGGCAAGCATTTCAACAGGGTATAGAGACAAAATATATTTTCAGATGGAATCAGCGGATAATTGATAAATAGGCATAAGATTACAGAAGTTCACTACTCACATCAAAAGAAAATGCCTTCGGTATAATAAAGCATTCTATATAGGAAATGGATGTGAAATAATATTACTATTATTAAAACAGGAAATATATATTCGTAAAAAAAACTCAAAATGAGGTTTTTCCCACCTTATATACGTAAACAGCTGAGTCTGACAGTGTCCCCTCTTACTTGCACCAAACTTCTCTCAATATTACCATGGAACTCCCAAGGTCAACATTTGTTTTCCTCTGACCATTAGGTTTGCGAGAACTAATGGTTTTTTTCTCTTATTTTTTTTTCAGTTTACTCTCACTGTCTCAAAAATCTGATCTCTTCTATTACTCTGATGGGCGTCTGAACAACAACCCCTTAAGACAACTCCTCCCTCAATAACAAATGATAATTTAGTCCACAAGTGAAGCGAAGCATCAGGGGTACATTTCTGGAACCATGCTGGTTTTTACCCATCAGGTCTGCCGTTCCTGTGTCCGGCTCCATGGCTAAATGGTTAGCGTGCTGGCCTTTGGTCACAGGGTCGGACATTTTAACCATAATTGGTTCATCCCGCTGACACAGGGGCTGGGTATAAGTGTCGTCTTCATCATCATTTCATCCTCATCACGACGCGCAGGTCGCCTATGGGTATCAATTCAAAAGACCTGCACCTGGCAAGCCGAACTTGTCCTCCGACATTCCCGGCACTAAAAGCCAACCGCTATTTCATTTCATTTTTCCCGTTCCTGTTTCATCACACTGGTTAAGGCTGTCTGGGTGTCACAATTTGATAATTTCACAGATAAGAGTTTCGTTTCCGTAAATCCAGTACAAATATCTTGTAGGTATCCCCATTGCTTATGAAGTAAAAACATCTGGCCAAGCTGTGAGAGATCTTCTTTCAACATCAAAGTAAACCACCATTCACTACATCCGGTAAACATCCAGAAATAGGGAAAGCCTGAAGTTCCATCGCCCCCTCTAAAACCTTGGTATTGCTCAATGACGCAAATACTGACCATGGAAGATGTCACGTTAGAGAGGAAGATTTCCTCGAGGGCAAGTGGCCAGGAGAACGACTCATAGCTTGCAAGGGGATACAATTTTTACTAACTTACAGATATGCTATAAGACCGCTTCAACGTAAATCAGTTCATGATTTAGAAGAAATCTGGCTATTCTAAGGATGATAAAACTTATAACACTATTAAAAAAACTGGTCAAAGAACTTTTGTAATATACAGTATATTGCAAATATACTGGGAGAATATGTTATAGAAGCATATACGTACTGTGCTGCCTGCTGTCATTTCTTGATGGATACAGTACTTTTGCATCCATCTCTTAGCACAGGCCAGAGTAAAGTGTAGCTTCCACCGAAGTCCCAGTCAACATCCATGGCTGTGACAATATAGAAGTTGCTGGGGTATGGGTAATGCTGAGTAATGACATTCAGAGCACGACTAGTGCATCTGAGTGTTATGAAAGGTGCTGCTCATAGGGTCAGTCGTGCTGCAATAGTACTTTCTGAGAGGAATGGCAAACTACCTCACTCCTCATCTTGCCTAGTACGCCTCATTTTGGTGCTGCCATTGGTTTTTGAGGTTTCCTTATAACCGCATAACCTTCGGTGGTGCTATTTGAGGATCCAACCAGCCTCTGGGCTGATGAGCTAACAGACAGACACATACGTACTGTATCTTTGATATCTTGCGTAAAAGATTCGACTAGTTTAAATTCAAAATGGAGGATCGTAAGTTCAGGTGGAGTTTCGCTACAACCGAATTATTTATTTCAGAGTGTGATTTAAATGAAATAGTATACAACATAAAACCACCAGTTAATCAAACATATACACTTTGCCAACGTTGAATTTGACGTATTATACTGTACTCTGCTAGATGAGAACTACCGTGTTTAAAATAATGATAGTCTACATAATTATGTAACTATTTAAAAAATAAAACAAATACAATAAATATTCTTACTTTATACTGAACTATGACAAAATATTTGATGTAGTCTAGAAACAGTTAACTTAAATATTTTTCTAATTTCATCTATTCCTGCTGCCTTATGACATCCTTTCCACTTCCTCAAGCATAATTTCACCAACATCATTTTCCTCTTCCCCATGAGCTTGGCAACTTGATACGAAAAATACAAAAGAGGAGAATTTACTTCATAATGGTCAATGGTCACCAACTTTCTGTGAGAAGACAACGGCGACTTGGGATTAATGTGTCTGTGTGGTTTCTTGCATTGGAAAATCTGCCGGAAACTTACAATAGTTATTAAAGGTCCAGAAGTTTTCAAAATCACAGATTAAAACAGGGTTTAAGGAAGATCTAAAGAGGTTTCCGTATGAAGACACGTTTATACCATAGTTTACTGCACATATTGTTGCACTGAAGAATTCTTTACTTCTTCATTTCATTGCCTTTTTCCCCCTATTTTTTGGGGGATCGGCACTTTATATAGATCTGGTCTAATTTTACAACCGAATGTCCTTCCTGATGACCTTATGTGGAGGGATATATTATCAACTTTGTACCAGTTCTTCGCACGGAAATTTGCAATGGATTACATGTTTCATTCATGTATACGAAGTTACATGCCTGTATTCAAACGTTTAACACGACATGTTACAACTTATATTTTTCTACGAAAGCACGTGCCAGTGACGAAGTACGATAAAGATGAACAAAGTCGAGACAGAATGAAGACTATTACAGAGTTTATTGTACAGTTCCTGGTCCGAAGTGGTGCGAAATTCTCCCTGCTCTCTGTGACGCAAGTGTGATAAACTGATATAACTTGAAAACATTCTCTCACCCATGGGTAAATAATGTTAATTTCAAGCTCGAATTATTATTATTATTATTATTATTATTATTATTATTATTATTATTATTATTATTACTTGTGATGTACATCCACTTACTCGTATCATTACCGGCATTAGTTTACGATCGCATTATTTGTGAGGTTATGTCATGAAACATTTGTTGTATAGGCCTATAGATATTTATAGGAGTTTGGTTAATGTAAGAACCCGTATATAATTTATTATTACCTGTATGTATGATTTGTAATCCACTACAGAATTGTGAAACAGACTAACATCCAGAATAGTACTGGGTAGATGGCAACTCTGTAGAATATTCTATACATTATATCTGGGTCTTAAGCACTCTAGAATTTACGTACATATCTTTCTAGAAGCCTGGCCAGGCACGTATATAAAAAGAGGTGATCTTGATGGTAGAAGCGAGTTATTGCTGAGTTGGAGTTATGGTTTAACAAGAGTATACTTGTGACCACGTGTTATGACATGCTTGTAAGCAGTCAATTGTTTTATGGTTGCGATCTTCATGTGCGTGTGCTCAGGGATAGGCATTTGTTAAAGATGGCGGTTTGTTGATGTGTGGCAGCAGTTGATTAGGTTATGTGAAGTTAAGGTGAAATCAATAATGTAAGTACCAACTGACAGCACTTTGTGTGCGTCTTTCAGGATACATCATCTGTTACATATCGTTTCTCTGACTTCTGGAGTGGCGCTGTAGCTGAAGACTCACGACACCCATCGTTGATGATAACCTCCCGTATGATCTGTTCTATCGAAAAGAGTAACACGGATTTTTAGTTATTGCCGCTAACTCACCTTGAAGTGACATGGACCAAGTGTACCACGGCACTTGGACTAAAAATCCATATTTTTTTTGCAAGCATCTCCGTTATTATCCGCCGTATGATAAATACGTCTACACCATAAAATAATGGAAAAACATTCTTAAATGTTTGTTATTATATACAGTCTTTCGATAGACCTAATTTAACGAATCAATATTGGGAATAATCCTTCTACAAACGGAACTCCAAGCGATATCCTTACGTCATAGCACCTGATAACACAATCCAGAATGAGTGGACTGCAAAACCATCCGTTAATGATATCTACCTTATTAATCCTCTTATCGAAAAAGTGCAGTTGAGAAACAAGTTTTAGGAATTGATTTCCATTAGGGCTGGTAGATTTCCATTAAGTTTGGTATTTTATATTTTGTGGTAATGTAAAATCACTGTTTCTATCTTCCTATAAACCCCCAGTCCATTCAGGGATTTATGAATAATATTGGCCCAAGGACAGGTGGATTCTAAATATGAAGTTTGGTAGAAATATATCCAGTAGTTTTCCAGTTTTAAGAACTCAGACAGACAGACAGACAGACACCAAAGCTAAAAATTATTCAGGTGGTCATTGTAACACCTGAAACGGATAACTAGCAACGTTTCCTCAAAATATTCTATGTAAAGACAGACGGTCGTCTACTGTATGATTTCGTGCTTCTGCGGTGGTTTGTAGAATGGTGTGTTGTAAGTAGATGAAGAGAAGTGTATTACAAGGAACACAAGCGACCAATTCTCGAGCCATAGAATTATATGAAGTTAACATCCCTCGTCCAGCCAGGAACCCACTGAACTGAAGGCTAGTACGCTGACTAGTCAGAGAAGAACCGAACAAAAGATTTTTAAAATACATACGTTAACATACTCATTTCAATAATCTTAATTAAGATCCGTACATATACCTGTACTTCAATACATGATGATGATGATACTTGGTGTTTAAAGGGGCCTAACATCTAGATCATCGGCCTACTTCAATACAAACTTCAATATCATTCTTTACAACATGTTCGTCTTTTTTCTTTCTTTTCGGTTCAAGAAGGAAAATAAAATGATGCAGATGTTCAAGAGCCGTGATTAAATCTGAAATTGAGAAACACTGCCATTTTCATCAGTCAGGTGCAAGGTTATTCCTGGGTGCAAAGGCGTCTGGACCACCGTATAGAGCTAATTCCGAAATTTGACACATGACAACTAAACGATCAAATCTGAAACTACATCAGTATGTTGCAAATGACGGTGACCACGACAAACAAACTGTATAAAGAATATCCGGCTTGAATGTATAATAAAATAAAAATTAATATCTTGAGAAATAATACAGATAATCCCTGGCGGTTTGGTTCTACAAGTAGAGAAACTCAAAATGTTTCTTTACATACCTAATACACCTGGATGTGCGCATCACTAGTGGTGAGACAGACGCCGAAACTGTATAGCACTTCCCACATCGACGAGTTTATCGATACTGAAAATCCACAGCCTGTTTCCAGTCATCTGACTGGGTCAGGAATGGAATGAATGAAGTCCCATCTAGCGGCGAGGATAGGAAATGTGGCGGCTGCCGAAGCCTGTCGCACTCCTCCGGTGTTTATCGATACTATTTTTCTTAATTCCTGCAATAATATTTTTGTATTGCTTGAAGAATTAACTTAATTAACTTAATTAATTGTTCTCTATTTATTCCTAGACAAACGGAACAACGGGCTTACTTCAGCCAAGGAGCATACATAGTGTAAACTATCCGTCTCGTGTTCGCCTTTCCTGAGGAGCAACTTGCATGACTTTTACACACTATTTAGGAGCACTATCGTTTGCGTTTTTTTCTTTGCTTCACTGTACAATGGACTGAACGTCTAGTCCATTCTTCACATCGAAACCGACCTCCCGATTAACAGACTTACAAAATTTGATCGACGAATTCACTACCTCCATGCTAGGTGAAAACTACAATAATTGGCGAGTTTATTTCCATCTTAAGTTATCCGGTTTTGAATTCTACTTTTGTGTCATTTTATTACTTGTATTGTGTACCGTAGACCTACCATATTTTGGAGTCTTTACTATTATATTTTTCGGGAGTGGGGGATGCTATAATTGCTAATGAGCGCAGAATGTCCGCCACTGTCAGCGGATTACATTTATGAATTGAGCTCTCCCCGAATAAGAAATTCGAGATGCACACCTGCACAAGAGGAGACTAGGCAGAACGACCGACCATCTTTCGATCTTCTAACCGTACTATATTTTGTCCTTCCGGTTAAAAGGTTTGCATCCACAGAATGTTGGTGATGAATGACCTCCGCTGTGTTAGCGTCCCTGTCTGTTGTGAAGGTCAGGCCGGAGGGCACGCACAAAGCTAATCACCACACTGAAGTTTACAAGGTCATTCATCCAGCTGCTCGGACTAGAACCTCGAAAACTTGTCCCTCTTTAGCCCCTCTTTAGGAACAGGCACAGGATGAATAGGAGCTGGTAGGTTCTAAGAATGCACTGCAGGATATGTCAGACACACCCTTCCCTTCCATATGGCAAAAATGAAAATTATAAATAGATTCGTGCAAATATTTACTTTTTCCCCATAGTCTTATTTCAAGGTAATTACTTGTCAACTCCTTTTTCTGCACATGTCTTGTCTTCAAAGGACGTTGGGAGTTCATCTTATTCCACAACACTAGCTCTGAACAGCTGCAGAGATGCCATGTCCCAACACTGTCGAACACTTTTTTTTTATTTTATTTTTTTACAGTCGCACCGACACAGATAGGTCTTATGGCGCGACGATGGGGCAGGGAAGGGCTAGGAGTGGGAAGGAAGCGGCCGTGGCTTTAATTAAGATACAGCCCCGATATTTGCCTCGTGTGAAAATGGGAAACCATAGAAAACCATCTTCAGGGCTGCCGACAGGGGGGTTCGAACACACTTATTCCCGAATTCAACCCCATACCTGCGAACCCTAACCACACCGCCAATTCGCTCGGTGCCAAATATCTGTGAGCCATGAAGTCTCCTTTCTTCCTCTTCAACATTGGACTTCTCCTTCAATGATGAGCTGAACGAAGCGTCCTCTACCTCACTTTCCGAAGAATTTCTCTTAAATGACGAGCTGGAACTATTTAGAATCGAATAGAAATCAATAGAGTACTCCCATCCCCTACTTCCGGATCGCCTGAAGCTAGGGAGAGAAGACACTTTTATTGTAATTCATTAAAGCTTTATACATACATTTTCCTCTTATAATTATTGGACTACTACTACTACTACTACTACTACTACTACTACTACTACTACTACTACTACTACTACTACTACTACACTAAATATAATTTATTTTGTCCTAGGCGTTAACAACGCTATATTGTCTAGGTCACGTATTCTGCATCACAAGTCTTTTGGAGTATCCTACCAATAACAACATGCCTTACTTAACGGCTGAATTAAGTATAGAAGATAATGACACGACAATACAACATATATTACATTTTATATTATATTTAACCTACTAGTAATTATACGCACTATTCTAGGACAGGTGGTGGTGGTGATGATGACTGTTTTCAGAGGAAGTACAACTGGGCAACCATCCTCTATTCTAAGACAAGCAGGCCTCTTATCTATCTTATCCGTATCCTTCATTATTCTCGTTCGTTTTGTTTTTTTAATTTCCCTTTTTCCACATACTTTTTAAAATACAAAAACAAATTGCTATTCTTCCCGGTGTAATCCACGAGCTGGATCACTGATAAACGTGTTCACACCCGACAAAGAAGGGCTGATTTTCTAAGGACGAAGAAAAAAAAACCATTGGTTACTCCATATACTGTAGTAAGAAATCGGCATGTAAATGATCTCTGGTGTCACACTGAAATGAAATGGCGTATGGCTTTTAGTGCCGGGAGTGTCCGAGGACAAGTTCGGCTCACCAGGTGCAGGTCTTTTGATTTGACTCCCGTAGGCGACCTGCGCGTCCTTATGAGGAAGAAATGATGATGAAGACGACACATACACCCAGCCCCCGTGGCAGCGGAACTAACCAATGATGGTTAAAATTCCCGACCCTGCCGGGAATCGAACCCGGGACCCCTCTGACCAAAGGCCAGCATGCTAACCATTTAGCCATGGAGCCGGACATTGTCTTTACCCGACAAAATTCATTAAAATTCAGACATAGGTCTCTCAAAACTGTTCCCGCCCATGACATGCAGGCTACGTAATGATAACTTTGACACACCGTAACAGGTTAATAATTTCGTGTGGCTATTTCTAGCCGAGTGCAGCCCTTGTAAGGCAGACCCTCCGATGAGGGTGGGCGGCATCTGCCATTTGTAGGTAACTGCGTGTTATTGTGGTGGAGGATAGTGTTATGTGTGGTGTGTGAGTTGCAGGGATGTTGGGGACATCACAAACACCCAGCCCCCGGGCCATTGGAATTAACCAATGAAGGTTAAAATCCCCGACCCGGCCGGGAATCGAACCCGCCCAGCCCCCGCGCCATTGGAATTAACCAATGAAGGTTAAATCCCCGACCCGGCCGGGAATCAAACCTGGGACCCTCTGAACCGAAGGCCAGTACGCTGACCATTCAGCCAACGAGTCGGACACCGTAACAGGTAAGAAAGTAGGACTGTTTATTAAAACAGTCACTTTTTTCTTTATCCCAGTTCGATTCATTGATTCATTCTTAGCACGGCCACGGATGGGTCATCTAATTAAAGGCAAAATCTGAGCGGACTTTGAACATACGATTACGATATTTTTCTTTACAATTTGCTCTATGTCGCACCGACACAGATAGGTCTTATGGCGGCGATGGGATGGGATGGGGAAGGACTATGAGTGGGAAGGAAGCGGCCGTTTTTTTTTTTGTTTTTGTTTTTTTTTATATATATAGTCTTAATTAAGGTATAGCTCCAGCCAGCATTTGACTGGTGTGAACATTGGAAAATACGGAAAACCATCTTCAGAGCTGCCGACATTGGGGTTCGAACTAACTATCTCCCGAATGCAAGCTGACAGCTAAAAGGTAAAGACTGAAAGCCCTGCCTACTACTATGACACGATTTCAAACTATTAGGGCAGTTTCGTGGAAAAGAAGAAATATCAGTATTAAACACTGCATTTGTATAACAACCTGAACAATACAATGACAATAATGAGCGATATGCGAAGTACACTGGAGATGGTTGCATGGAAATGAGTTTATCTACCGAATGTTGAACATCCATCCAGAAGATAATGATTGGGCGGTCAGAAAGACTTCTTCAAAAACTGCCAAGGAGAAGAGTAAAGGCAACTCGAGGGTGTGTAGGGCCCTAACGTGATGGCAGAGAACTACTGTCGGCAAATAATATAAAACTGCTTCACTATGTGGCCACTAGAGTTCAGGAGATGTTATTTACATGAGAAAATAGAGATTTTAAATGTGGGAGTCCTTCCATTTAGGATGAACCTTTACGCCGGTCTTTCACATCTCTACGTCGAGTAGACAACGCATGCAAGTCACTCACTACCCTGCCACAATAGTTCAAGCTGCGGAATGTTGGGCGGGAGGCGGTCGTTCACCACGTGGTGGTATCTCATCCCGTTCCGTCCAAGGTTGACAGCCAGGACTGGGCCATAGCTGCCTCGTTCGGATATTCTCACAAAGCCTCGCGCTGGCTAATCCAGGCTCTAGTCGCAAAGTGGACATACTTGAATCTCTATCGAGTGTGCTCACATGTTAATAATAATAATAATAATAATAGTAAACCAACTGGATGACCTCTGAGGAAACAAGAGTCCATAATGAACATCGAACCGGCGTCTATAGAGACAAAGGTGGATGGGGAAATAAAAATGACTGAAAAAATACTTTGGCGAATGGGTTAAGCAGAACATTTCCGAGAAAGAAGTATTCGCAACATGGAAATGGCACACCATTTAATAAGAGGCTTCTACAATAAAAGATCCACTGTATACGCCTCAACGCGAAGCTCAGACATGGTCATCCGGCCTTCAAGCCTCACGGTATATGCAACTGAATGCCTCGTAATGAATAAATAAGAAAGGTATGGTAGACAAAAATTGAAAACGAAGAACGAAAAGATCTTAGGAAAATTCTAGGTCAAGTCCAAGAACAGAATTCAGAAGACAATCACGGTAAAGACCGGAAGAGAAAGATTGTCTTTTATGGTCGCTACACCAGAATATGCACAATGAGATTGAACATCCGGTTCTGCACCTATTTTTAAGGTTAGAAAACCAAGGGGACCTGATTTAAGGAGGTGGAGAGGGACCTCCATTATGTGGAAATGATACACAAAAATATTCAGAAGTTGAATCCCTTTTCGGAGAAATTTAAATCACCCAGGAGTTAACAGGAAAAACCGAAACCAACGACTGGAAAGGCATATTCTGTGAAGAGAAAAGAACCACGAACAGTATGAATGAGTACTGGAATCTTAAAAGAACATTAAAGAAGACAAACAGTTGAAATGGCGCGGTCGTTAGTTGGCTAAAATGTGGCAGATCTATCGAGTTGTCTCTCATGGGCGACCTGCGCATCTGTGATGATGTGACCCCACCTAGCGTGAAATCCAATACTGAAGAAAGCACGAATACCCAGTCCCCGAACCAAACGAAATAACGAACGAAGGTTAAAATTCCCCACCCCAGCAGAAATCTAAGTCGAGACCCCGTAGACCAAAGGCTAACCAGTTAGCCACGGACCAGGACTACTTTACCAGAGCGTTACAGTAGGTTGGCGGTAGAATCTAAAAGTAATATCTGGCTAAACCAGGCATTAGTCGCAAAGCGACATACACACCTGAATATCGAGTGTGTTTATATGTTCATAATAATAATAATAATAATAATAATAATAATAATAATAATAATAATAATAATAATAATAATAATCCAACTGAATAACCTCTGAGGAAACAGAGTCCATAATGAACATCGAACCGAATCTGCAGAAAGGAATGTATACTAACCCAGTCGGTCTCAGATGATATCGATACATACATACATACATACATACATACATACATACATACATTATCATTATAGACTGTTATGCCTTTCAGCGTTCAGTCTGCAAGCCTCTGTGAATTTACTAAACGTCGCCACAATCCTCGATTTGCAACTAGTGTTGTGGCCTCATTTAGTTCTATACCTCTTATCTTTAAATCGTTAGAAACAGAGTCTAACCATCGTCGTCTTGGTCTCCCTCTACTTCTCTTACCCTCCATAACAGAGTCCATTATTCTCCTAGGTAACCTATCCTCCTCCATTCGCCTCACATGACCCCACCACCGAAGCCGGTTTATGCGTACAGCTTCATCCATCGAGTTCAATCCTAAATTAGCCTTTATCTCCTCATTCCGAGTTCCCTCCTGCCATTGTTCCCACCTGTTTGTACCAGCAATCAATCTTGCTACTTTCATGTCTGTTACTTCTAACTTATGAATAAGATATCCTGAGTCCACCCAGCTTTCGCTCCCATAAAGCAAAGTTGACCGGGCGAGTTGGCCGTGCGCGTAGAGGCGCGCGGCTGTGAGCTTGCATCCGGGAGATAGTAGGTTCGAATCCCACTATCGGCAGCCCTGAAAATGGTTTTCCGTGGTTTCCCATTTTCACACCAGGCAAATGCTGGGGCTGTACCTTAATTAAGGCCACGGCCGCTTCCTTCCAACTCCTAGGCCTTTCCTATCCCATCGTCGCCATAAGACCTATCTGTGTCGGTGCGACGTAAAAAAAAAAAAAAAAAAAAAAAAAAAGCAAAGTTGGTCTGAAAACAGACCGATGTAAAGATAGTTTCGTCTGGGAGCTGACTTCCTTCTTACAGAATACTGCTGATCGCAACTGCGAGCTCACTGCATTAGCTTTACTACACCTTGATTCAATCTCACTTACTATATTACCATACTGGGAAAACACACAACCTAAATACTTGAAATTATCGACCTGTTCTAGCTTTGTATCACCGATCTGACATTCAATTCTGTTGGATTTCTTACCTACTGACATCAATTTAGTCTTCGAGAGGCTAATTTTCATACCATACTCATTGCACCTATTTTCAAGTTCCAAGATGTTAGACTGCAGGCTTTCGGCACAGTCTGCCATTAAGACCAAGTCGTCAGCATAGGCCAGGCTGCTTACTACATTTCCACCTAACTGAATCCCTCCCTGCCATTTTGTACCTTTCAGCAGATGATCCATGTAAACTACAAACAGCAAAGGTGAAAGATTACAGCCTTGTCTAACTCCTGTAAGTACAATGAACCAAGAACTCATTCTACCATCAATTCTCACTGAAGCCCAATTGTCAACATAAATGCCTTTGATTGATTTTAATAATCTACCTTTAATTCCATAGTCCCCCAGTATAGCGAACATCTTTTCCCTCGGTACCCTGTCATATGCTTTCTCTAGATCTACGAAACATAAACACAACTGCCTATTCCTCTCGTAGCATTTTTCAATTACCTGGCGCATACTGAAAATCTGATCCTGACAGCCTCTCTGTGGTCTGAAACCACACTGGTTTTCATCCAACTTCCTCTCAACGACTGATCGCACCTTCCCTTCCAAGATGCCTGTGAATACTTTGCCTGGTATACTAATGTTATTAATGTTACGTCCTACTATTTGCGTATTACTGTTCGAGCACAAGATATTGTTAATTAGGGTCCTTTTAGATGGATGGCTTACAAGTATAGATACTCTATTGTGTAGAGAATACGCATAGGTAGCCTATACGTAGGTCAAAAGGTAACGACAGAAGATAAAACCTCCTTGACTCACAGGCTGAAGATAATCGCAAAGTCCTGTCTAGATGCTTAAGTCCAAGGCCATCAACTTAATAGTTGTCCACGCGCTGATGTACTCTTTCGACAATATTAACAGGTATCAAGTGAGATTGCAAAAAGAGACAAGTTCTCTCGGCACACAAGATGGGCCATACAAAAATCTTCGGAGGATGTGGTTGACACTACCCAGCAGAAGAGTTCGAAGCTTATCGGATCTGAGTAACAGGCTGTACAAGCACAGAGCCAAACTGCGACAAAACCTCGATCAGAAGAAAAATATGTCGATACACCACGTAGGAGTTTCGTCAGCAGACGATAAACTCGCATCACAATCTCTACGATATCGAAAAAGATGCTAAGCAGAAAGTGTTGACTGTGAATGAGGAAAAAGAATAGATGGAAGCATTGCATCATAGAATATGTTCCTAAGAACCTCAACAAGTTGTTGAACTGTGGGAATCTATTAGACGAAACTGAAGGATTTATTCTTGCAATACAAGATCGGGTTGTGTGTATCATAAATTATCAGAACTTGATTATGAAGGACACCCCCACCATATCAGATAAATTCAAAAAATGCCATCAAATAACAGACGCTACACATCACACAGTAGCTGCTGTACCATTACAGACCTAGCATTATATATTGTCTGTGATCATACCTGGGTTCAGTGCTGTAAAGCAGAAGTGAAACTGAGAAAGAGGCGAGACAGCGAATAACTAACGCTAATCGCGGTCTTTATAATCTTAACAACCTATTCAAGTTGCGCCTGATATCAAAGAGAAATAACATCCGCCTACGCATGTCATTCGTACGACCGGTACTTCTGTACATGGGCGATTGTGCCTTCGTGAGGAAGGAGATCTATGGACCGGTTTACAACACTGTGGGAGGAAGATGGGAACGAATACCGAAAGGGGACTCATACCATCGGTTTGAAACCCAGATATCGATAGGATGGTAGGAAGGAGCAGTTCGCAGTGGTTCGGACAAGTCAACAGCGTAGACGGATCTCTCCTATAGAGTATTTCACTCACAACCAGTTCGGAAACTGCCAAAGGCGCGGTGATCTGCACTAGATATCTTTTTATAATGTTTCCACGATGCGACTTGTTACCTCCCATGAAATGAAATGTCGTATGGCTTTTAGTGCCGGGATATCCCAGGACGGGTTCGGCTCGCCAGGTGCAGGTCTTTCTATTTGACGCCCGGAGGCGACCTGCGCGTCGTGATGAGGATGAAAATGGTGATGAAGACAACACATACACCCAGTCCCCGTGCCATTGGAATGAACCAATTAAGGTTAAAATCCCCGACCCGGCCGGGAATCGAACCCGGAACCCTCTGAACCGAAGGCCAGTACGCTGACCGTTCAGCCAACGAGTCGGACACCTCCCATGTAACTAATAAGTATATTTGTAACACGTTTTACATAATATGCGAGCTTTTTCTTTCTCTTTTGCTGTGGGTCTCAATAGGCTATAAAGAGCAGTAAATGATTATTGAAAATCAGGAAGGTTATATTTCAAGACGTATTCAAATATTTCTCAGAACTTAGGCCGCCGATAGTATATCGAAATACAAAAATAATCATCTTCATCTTCCACAACGGTGGGGTTGTGGGTGCGAACTGTATTGCACATGTGGATCTGACCTGGTCTTACGGCCGGATGCCCTTCCTGACGCCAACCCTATACGGAGGAATACATTCACTATTCCGTGTTTCTGTGGTGGTTGGTAGAGTAATGTGTTGAGATAAACACAGACAACCAGTCCCCAAGCCGTATGAATTAATCTTACACAGTTAAAATCTCCGCCTCGGCCGGGAATCGAATCCTGAGCCCTCTGAACCGAAGGCAAGCACGTTGACCATTCAGCCAAGGAGCAGTGCACACACACACAGAGCCGGATGCCCTAATAGGAGGGATGTACTCATTATTGCATGTTTCTGTGGTGGATGGTAATGTGATATGGTGTTCGAATGATGATGAGTGGGTTGGAAAAACAAATGCACAGTCCACGAGTCAGAGGAATTAATCAGACACGATTAAAATCTCTGACCCTGTCAGGAATCGGCCTCAACGCTGACCATTCAGACAGCATGCCTATTTCGCTGCCATAAAGTAGTATTATAGAGGATTTTATCCGGACGCATTCTTGGGTTTTATCTTACAAAGTGGCCCACAGATGTGCGAGATATGACGCCCTGCCAGGAATGCGACTATGAGGAAGTTTCTTTACCGCTGGTCCAGAGAGCCTGATGTCCTGTGCCTAAAACTAACCATGTGTGTTAACCAGGGAGATTAAGATCAACAAACCAGCTCACGTGTGAGGGAGACTCCGGTCTCTGAACCCCCATAGCTCACGCTTCACTGCTCTCTTGTTTCTCTCTCCTCATTCTCCAACTCCCAACTGTTATGTCCACGTGGGGAATTCTATCGTATAACGAACTACGTTCAACAGTTGAAATAACAGTACTCGTTCTTGATTAGAGTAAATTATACGATATCTCATTAGAAACTGGTTTGGTTACGGACATGACACTCTGTAAATATACTTTATTATTTTTGTCTCCGGCTCCATGGCTAAATGGTTAGCGTGCTGGCCTTTGGTCACACGGGTCCCAAGTTCGATTGCCGGCAGGGTCGGGAATTTTAACCATAATTGGTTAATTCCGCTGTCGTCGTCATCATTTCATCTTCTTCACGACGCTGAAGTCAAATCATAAGACCTGAATCTGGCGAGCCAAACTTGTCGTCTGACACTCGAGGCACAAAAAGCCACACGCCATTTCATTTCATGTCAACAGGTTTCTATGTCTACCACAGAGAAATAGACGATGAATGGATAAAAGTGAACATGCAATATATTAATCGTAATCGTAACAAATTGTCTTCAGATGTGATTGGCAATTCTAGGTTGGTTTTTTTAAATTACTGTATTGATGAACTATCACTATATAACTTGCATATTCTAGATCTGCTGGAAGTTGAGGGACCTTCTTAAAATGCTATTCTGGCTGGACCCTTCTTCTGAAAAGTCTATGGCAGGTTTAACCAAAGAGTTCCCCTGTGACTCAATGTAATGTAATGGCTCCCGTGCTCTCAATGCTTGAAGCTGAAGCCATGGATGGGCGTATATGGGCAGCGGGGAGGAGGAAATTTGTCCAGAGAGGGGCAGTGCATTTGTGCGCTCTAAAACAATAGTTTCAACACTGCATTATTATGTTTTAATGACATACACATGTTTTCAATCTACTTTATTGTGGATCGGTGATCGAGTGTCAGCCTCCGGATCCCAAGATAGCGGGTTCATACCCGGCATAGGTAGTCGGGCTTTTGAAGAGCGGAAAAAAAATTCCATTCGAGATTCCATGTCGCACGATGTCGGCAGGTAAACTATCTCTGGTGACACATTTGGTGTTTACCCGACAAAATTCATTAAAACTCTGCCATAGACGCCCAAGAGAGATTCGGTATACTCTGCCATCTAGCAGGTCTGGAGTAAAACGGAGCGTCGAGCAAATAGCCAGATGGCATGAACTGTTTATATGCTAAGAATCTCCAAAGTCTTCCTGAGTTGTCACGCTTCTCTACAGGGTGTCCGGCTCCATGGCTAAATGGTTAGCGCACTGGCCTTTGGTCACAGGGGTCCCGGCTTCAATACCCGGCAGGGTCGGGAATTTTAACCATAATTGGTTAATTTCGCTGGCATCGGGACTGGGTGCATGTGTCTTCATCCTCATCACGACACGCAGGTCGCCTACGGGAGTCAAATCGAAAGACCTGCACCTGGCGAGCTGAACTTGTCCTCGGACACTCCCGGCAATAAAAGCCATACGCCATTTCATTTTTTCTATAGGGTGGTCAGAAACAACGTGAACCTGGTATATCAACGTTAGTGGGTTGGTCATACTGATAAATAATTTGAAAGAAATAATTCGATATCTCGCACCGTTGTCAGCCAATCAGATCGCTTCCAATGGACTTCGAGTGGCACTGTTGCTAAATTTCTACGTGGTTCAAGACAAGCATGAGAGCACCCTCCAGGGGAGGGGTTTGAGTACCGCTAACAGGATCACTCCATAGTAAGTACGCTACACCGGGTGATGCTGATTTCTCGTCATGGTTCTCAAGCGGTTCGTAAGTCACGTACACATTAAGCAACAGCGCCGCGCAAAGCCGATTTGATTGGCTAATTTCAGCAGCTGAGAAAATGACAACCGTGCGAGATGCCGAATTATTCCTTTCAAATTATTTTCGGCATGACAAACCCTCTAGCGCTCATATACCCGGTTTATGTTGTTTCCGACCACCCTGTATAGAAATGTTCATTTATCAGGTTGTGTCGTGTTAAATAAAGCACCTCTGCATCGTATGAACAGTTACACGCCCCTTTACTTCGTATGTTGTATTTTAAAACTCATGACAACACACACTTTTGATATCAGCTGACAAAGGAAAATAAGTTTCTTTATGGAACGCCATTTCCTCGTCACTATTTCACAGCGTAGAGTTCTTGTTGGGTTCGAAACAGTATGGTTTCAGGTCACTCATATTCATAATGACATTGTGATGTTTTAGAGGTCAGGAGATTCTTGCGTCAGAAGTATAAAAAATAAACGTCGTGTTGTTGATATCAGCTCGCAGCAAGAATACTTACGTTGACAAAATAATTACTACCTCAGGGCTGGGCGTTTGTTTTGCCTTAATACAAGCCTTCAGTAGCATACAACACATCACACAAGAAATCACCGTAGAAACACGCAACAGAAAGGGAAGGACCACGAAGGTCAAGAAAATAAGACTTCCTAAGCCTCGCAAACCTAATACCGTCGGGGTATGAAAACAACAAGAACTGACCAAGGGAGGTCGGATATGTAAGATGAAAACGAGGAGCCTGGCACAAGTACGTGAGTAGGGAAAAAAGGCCGGAGCTGGCACAAGGGCTTATGTGTGAGTGTGTGTGTGTGTGTGTGACTTGAATGTTGAACAGGTCTTGTGAGTATTACTGTATGTAAATATGCCTATGTAAATATTTTAACTGTATATAAGAACATCATGTAGAATGTAATTGTATATTTGTATATTATAATTTTAAGTGGTGATGGAGGCACTTTTGTGTATATGGGGCTATGCCCTTTCTCCATTCACCATCCCTAAATTGTAACTACAATTAGTGGAAAATAAATAATAATAATAATAATAATAATAATAATAATAATAATAATAATAATAATAAGATGGCGGCTATACACGGGCTTTTATGGAGAAAGCGGGCCCAGGATAAGATAGGCGGTATACATAGGACTTACGGAGAAGGCCTAGGGACTAATGTGCAAGATGGCGGCCGTGTGCAACTTCCTAGTGCTAGGGCCCCCGAGGCATGATGACCGCTGCAGGGGGCTCTTGCGTATAAATGGGCTCTTATGGCACTAACTTGGCGTGGGCTGTGCTAGGGCTTTTAGCGTATTGGGCTGATTCGAGGTTCCATCCTCCTAACCGGATGCCCTTCCTAACTTTCGACTCTCGTTGGAGTGATATAACATAGGTTGGAGGGTGATGGAATATTGCTGTAAGAAGCGACTAAAAGGGGTACCAGGGCTCTTAACTTCCGAGCGTGGTTTAGCGGTTAGAGGACCTCGAGCTGAGTCTGGCATTAATTATAGCCGTTTAACTTTCTCTCAATAGAGAATCGAGGGTTTAGCTGGGTGGTAGATTTTAACTCGTCTGACTCGAGAACAATCTTCTACTCATAGCCACGAGGCTTCAGGAATCTGCTGATGGTATACCTGGTTATGCTATATAAGCAACATCCTTGAACACAGCTGCCAGTAAAACAGTCTAAAGAGGGAGATTCCAGGCGGTTACAATTGACATGACCCGAGCAGGCTTCGACTCGGGGATATTGAACACAGTTCTGCTTTGTAATACTACAGCATCTGTTGGCACAAAGGGGTCTATAGCTGAGTCTGGAATAAACCTAATTCTGCAGAGCTGCCCAAGGGGCTCACAACTTGTAACTTATGACCTATTAGTTTTATCAGCCTGAAATTCGAGAATTGAGGCAAGTGCTGCTATGCAAGATAGCTGATATACTCTATTCGTATAGACCCAAGTACAGAGCTGCCTCAGGGGCTCACAACTTGTAACTTGTAGCCCATTAGTTTTATCGCTTAACTTTTGGGAACATTTTTCTTTTTTGCTAGTTGCTTTACGTCGCACCGACACAGATATGTCTTATGACGACGATGGAAAAGGGAAGGGCTAGGAGTGGGAAGGAAGCGGCCGTGGCCTTAATTAAGGTACAGCCCCAGCATTTGCCTGGTGTGAAAATGGGAAACCACGGAAAACCATCTTCAGGGCTGCCGACAGTGGGGTTCGAACCTACTATCTTCCGAATACTGGATACCGGCCGCACTTAAGCGACTGCAGGTATCGAGCTCGGTACTTTTGGGAACTGAGCTGTTGTACATTAGTACTTTAATCAGCTGGGCTACCGCTCATCCTTCTAACCAGCTACCCGTCATAACTTTAGCACAGGAGCTAGTGGTGATACATGGGCTTTTATGGCACTAACTTGGGGGGAGAGCTGTGCTAGGGCTTTTCGCGTATTGGGCTAACGCGGGGGTTTCATCCTCCTAACCGGATGCCCTTCCTAACATCAGCCTAGCGCAGGGGCTCTTGCGTATACATAGGCTCTGATGGGACTATCCCGGGGAGAGCTTGGAGGTATCCATGTGTTAGGGTTATAAGCCAACTGGGATGTTAGAAGGTAGAAACCACCATTAACACATCAGATGTTGTAAGCCTGTCTTATCCCAAGTGTAGCAAGTACTCCACTCCCTCTGCGAGGGTGCGACCGCATAAAGGACAAAAGAGCTAAATGACGAAAGGGTAAAAGGGCTAAAGGGATAATGGGCTTACATTTTTTCTAGTATTTAGGGTGCTTCTTATCTCTCTTTATCCGGGCTTGAGACCGGCTCTACAGCTAGAGGCGGAATTAACTCCCTAAGGGGAAATGTTGGAAAAGAGTCTGTACCAGTATAGCTACTCGATCCACTATATGCTACAGAAGGATGACTTAGGTGAGGGTGAGGGCTGGGAATGTAGGAGGGTGTTTAGGCTGTTGTACTGTCGAGAGAGAGAGCATACAGGTGGTCTTCACTTTGAAGAGCTATTAGGCTCTACTCAATAATACCTGCACGACGTAATTCTTGCTCTATTTCAAAAATATCTGCTTTATACTCTGTAACCAGCATCTTGATAGGCTCTTAGCAGTTGCAAACGTTTTACGTGTAGGTTGGGGTCTTTACAGTATCTTACGTTTACATGGGGTAACAGGGCTTGTTGTGAACTTTGAGCCTGCATGCAGATAATTGGTGTGTAGGGACATTTTTTGATGTAATACGTGCTTCTGCATTAGCGTTTCCAGGTACAAACTTAAAGTTTTGATAGCAAAGAAGCGTTGAAACCTACTTCATCCTTCATCTCTTCTTGAGATGTTTGCACGGCGAAAGAACGTGCAGTAGGCTTAGAAAATGAAGTAAAATCATAAAGATCTAATGGCAAAAAAACATTGAGATATTTTTCTTCTCCTTTTTCTTTATTACCATTATTATCATCAGCATCATATCTTGCTTCTCTTCATCTCGAAATGTGTGCTTAGTAACAGAACTTGGATCAGACCTACAGTAGACCACAAGGGAGAACTAAAAATCTCTCGCAGAGGTGAATAAATCAGTATTTGCTTGAGTACGGTTGAGTTCTTTATGTTTTCTTCTCGATGAAGCTACATTACACGTGGCTTCGTGACGTTGAGCGCTGTAAGCGTTCTTGAACTCTCTTCTACAATGTTTGCATTGAAAAATTGTCTTACAAGATATCTCATGACGTCTCTTGTGATAGCCTCGGGGAAATGTTTTTCCACACTCTTTGCAAATATAGCTAGAAATGGGTTGTTCCACGACGGTTTATCTTCTGCTAACAGATTCTTCTTCAAAATAAACAAACTAAATCATCTAGACACTTGCTACTCTCTTATATAATGTAATACAAACCTCTGTAGATTAGAAAAGCAGCCTATAGTAGCTTTAGGACGAGAGGTTTTACCACGATGTGAACAACTTGACGGTTAACAGTAAACTAACACAAAAAGCGTATAACCTAGCTTGTATACCTTATACAGGGTGGGTGGGGAGATTAGAAGGGATAGTCAAGGAAAAGGGAAGGAAGCGGCTGAGGCTTGGTTCATATGAGCAACATATTTCTGATGAAATCGAGCCTCCTGCGTCGATTGACACCTCCACCTCCTTACCGACTGCCCTTCCTTACACCAGCCCATAGTAGGGTGACAATCACCATGGCTTGTATTTTCTATCTGTGCGTGGGAGGTGATGGAGTAATGCGTGTTTTGGAGCAACTTCATCTGTTCTTGCAGCTGCCTCTGTGGATCCTTGGTAGAGTGTCGGCCTCCGGATCCCAAGATAGCGGGTTCAAACCCGGCGGAAGTAGTCGGATTTTTGAAGGGCGGAAAAAAGTCCATTTGACACTCCATGTCGTACGATGTCGGCATGTAAAAGATATCTGGTGATACATTTGGTATTTACCCGACAAAATTAATTAAATCTCAGCCATAGACGCCCAAGAGAGATCCGGTTTACTCTCTCTGCCATCTAACGGACCTAGAGTAAAACGGAACGTCGAAATTGACGAGCAGGCCAAATGGCGTCAAATTGAAATGTCTGCACACGGTAGCTGAGGCCATACGATTATTATTATTATTATTATTATTATTATTATTATTATTATTATTATTATCTGTTCTTGCAATGGTATATGTCAAAATGTGCTAAAAGCAACGTTTCAATTCGTCTAATTTGAGGGCTTAAATGCCAAGAAGTCAAATATTTCGAAAACGGCGTCCTAGAACAAAAGAGACAATTTCTGTGGCCCCTAACCATGAAACACACCATCTGATATCGCTACCTAGAACACTATGGCATAAGTTATAAAGTGATAGACCCTTTGGCATTTCGTCTGCCACGAAAATTGCAGGAAGATTGTATAATAAATAATAATATATAATAAAATGTATTGCACGTAACAAACTAGCAAACATCAGGAAGGGATTCAGTTTTTCTGCGCATGACACTGAAATGTGAGACTCGGTATGCATTAAACCAAGACCGACACTACTGTAGTCTGTCTTGATTAAAACATGGACTACTTCCGACTACCTGCGATAGATGACAAGAGTTAGTTGGAAAGCCGGATTGTAGAACACGGACGAATACATTAATACAACTTGGTGTTACAAAGTATTTTTCGTGTTGCGGATTTTCAAGGAGACCAAGTTCTGGTACAGGGACTATTTTAGAAAGAACCTTTGAAATCTCAAGTGAATCACAATGAAGCTAAATAGATTGAGAAGGCTGAACCGCGGAGTACTGTATCAAACATACGATATGAAAGGAGGAAGTTTATTTCCTCAGCAGCTAAAAGTTTAACGTCATCGTATCAACGGCACGTGACAAATTTGAGCTACAATAGATACTTTATCACTTTCTACGGAAAATGAGAAACGCAGGCTTACAGATAAGCAGTTGAACGCCCGGAGAATGATCTTACAAACAACACTTTGAAGACGTGGGAGCGGACTGGTTTACCAAGGACGTTCATTGGCGTCCACGGTCAACTGGAAGGCGTGGACAAACAAGACGAGAATTAACATTTATATATGGACTTAATAAGGATGCAGATCAAAATAATATACATTACGGTATGTGAAGAATAATATGATTAAAGGAAATTGAAAACGAGCAATATAAAATGCATTAAGAAATTTTGGGCTTGTCGACATAAAATAAATTTCTCATCTCGGCATTACCACTATTAAAGATTTGTTGTTGATCATTGTTTTAAGGGAAAGCACAACTATACAGGAGAAAGAGACAGAGCCAGATCCTCCGAAGAATTCGGGTATTTGTTATAAAGTGAAGTGCAATGACAGGCGACAAAATCAAAGATGCCTTCGGTCTCGGAAATCTTATACCGTCGGAGTTACAAGAAAATAAATAATTAACCTAGAGAGGTCGGATAGTAAAAATGAAGGGTAGAAACCTAATACAAGTAAGTGGAAGCAATGCTGGACTCTCCTTGACTGAACGGTCAGCGTTGAGGCCTTCGGTTCAGAGGGTCCCGGTTTCGATTCCCGGTTGGGTTGGGGATTTTAATCGTGTCTGATTAATTCTTCTGGTTCGTGGACTGGGTGTTCATGTTTGTCCCAACAATTCGTTTTCAGGCAACATATTACACTACCAACCACCACAAAAAACACGCAATAGTGATTACATCCCTCCATATAGCATTGGCGTCAGGAAGGGCACACGGCCACAAAACAGGGCCAAATCCACATGCGCGAAACAGTTCGCATCCTCGCGACCCCGAAGAACCAATGCTGGAATCAAATGGAGACCCGTGGTAGCCACTTATTTGGCATCGAGTATTGGACCCACCGATATATATATTTACAATAATTGCTTTACGTCGCATCGACACAGATAGGACGTATGGCGACGATGGGGTAAGAAATGGCTAGGAGTGGGAAGGAAGCAGCCGTGGCCTTAGTTAAGGTACAGCCCCACCACTTGCCTGGTGTGAAAATGGGGAACCAAGGAAAACAATCTTCAGGGCTGCCGACAGTGGGGTTCGAACCCACTAGCTCCCGGATGCAAGCTCATAGCTGCGCGCCCCTAACCGCACGCTCAACTCGCCCGGTAGTTTACACGTATATCTTCATCCATCGAGTTTATTCATAATCTTTTTCATATTATTATTATTATTATTATTATTATTGACTGGCAAGCCGAGACTCAAAAAACCTACTCGGTTCAACCGGAAGGACGTGGGTTCATTCCCCATCAGTAAGTAGAAAAAATTAGAAATGGCATTTTCACCTCTAGAGAGGTTCACTCAGACTACACCAAATGAGTACCAGAATTCCTACGGGCTAAGGCTTCAAGTTAGCCACTATCTCACAAGAGGAGGCCGCCATGTGGTTTTCTAAAAAGTGTTCGAAATTTTGAGGATTTGCTCTGCATTCAAAAATATTTTAGCCATGGTCGAGCTTTTTTTTTTTTTTTTCCCACTGGGTTTTATTTTGTTTAACATTTAAGGTTTAAAATCTATCCTCAAACGTTTGTAGTCTTATTACCGCAGAGGTTTCGAAATTGTTTCCGTGGAGTAGTCGCTAGCGCAGTTTAGAAAGCCAGCTTCAAAAATCCATTTATTTATGTTGATGTATTTATAGACACAGGAATTGCTACTCCGAATAGCACTGCTATAACGGGTATCAAATGAGGTTATATAAAACGCCTGCATCTAAAGTCGACCCCCAGTATGTATGTGGGTGAGATTAACTTTCTATCAAGTGTCTTGCGCGCAGAACTTGTTCAAGGCAACTTTCTTTTCCCACAAGAAAAACTGGCTCAGGAAGCGAACCGAGGTTCCACATTCGCAAAGTATTTTACGGGAGCAGTAGAGCTTCGCTTCCTGAGAAAATTGTTAGTCATAATGCAGAATATCTAACAAAACAAAACAAAACTCCATTGCGTAACAGTCCTGAGGGACCATGGCCTACCAAGCGACCGCTGCTCAGCCGGAAGCCCTGCAGATTACGAGGTGTCGTGTGGTCAGCACAACGAATCATCTCGGCCGTTATTCTTGGCTTCCTAGACCGGGGCCGCCATGTGACCTCAATAGTAATTGAGTAGGCTGAGTGGACTTCTAACCAGCCCTCAGATACAGATAAAAATCCCTGACCTGGCCGGAAATAGAATCCGGTACGCAGGGTAAGAGGCTACCCCTAAACTGCGGGACCGACGATCTAAGAGGATATATGAAAATGAAACTCCACAGCCTGTTTCCAGTCAATCGACCGGGTCAGGAATGGAATGAAGCCCCCATCTAGCGGCACGGATAGGAAATGTGCCGGCTGCAGAATCCTGTCGCACTCCTCTGGGACAATGATAATCGACCGATAGATGAAATGAAATGTTAATGGAGAGTGTTGCTGGAATGAAATATGACAGGGAAAACCAGAGTACCCGGAGAAAAACCTGTCCTACCTTCGCTATGTCTAGCACAAATCTCACATGGAAAGACAGGGATTTGAACCACGGTATCCAGCGGTGAGAGGCCGCCTAAGCTACGGAGGTGGGCAAGAGGATATATAGGAAATCAAAATAACTGGCCTAAAAAACCAGTAGGCTACTTGTCCTTGTTAACGGAAAGGGAACCATTAAGATGGATATGAAGTTTAAAATTAGTGGTCCATTCCAAATACCAGGGATTGACTGAATAGTAATTGAAATAAGGATGTGGAGAGTGGACGGCAAACCCGTTACCTAGGGACAGTCCCGAATTCATACTTTCGTCCCCAGTTAAATTTTGTCCCCTGTTTTTAAACCTGATTTTTTTTTTTTTTTTATTTAAATACTGTCGGTAAGAAAAATCCGAAAAATACCTCAACTGGGGAGATTCAAGTCTTATCCGCACCTCTTCCCCAGACTTTGTGTAGATCGGTACGTACTTTTACACGGAGGAATCTAGAGTCGGGGTGGTAACCGGTTTTTTACTTGACTAGTAGGGCGATGGGCCGCAGTTCCCCCTCGTTGAAACAGACCTTTAGAGTGCAAGTAGGTTAGATGGACTGGAGATTATCAGGAACTTTATGCATCAGAAAAACAATTAAGGCCTAAGTGAAACGAGATAGTTATTAAAAACAGGTGTGGAGAAAGACAAAATAGTGTTCATTCCAGCTCGTACCTCGTTTCTGATGGCCAACACTTACGCAGGAAGAGGGGTGCGGTGAGTGTGTGACAGACACGGGAGGAAAAAAGAAAGCACGCCGTTAACCATTCTCTGCCTGACCTGAGTTTGGAAAGTTCACTATTATTATTATTATTATTATTATTATTATTATTATTATTATTATTATTATTATTATTATAGCTACTTGGTGGTACATTCATGTCGAAATAAGGGACGGAAATCTTTTTTCGCTGTCTGGCGTCACCAAGTAGTTAAATGCACCCCTGCCCTAATCCATGCCGAACTCACCAGACCTCCTTCTGATCTTTATCAATCTCATCGTTCTTAGACGTACGAGGGCCATTACTATTGCTGACCAAGATACTTCCTTACACACTGGAATGCGTTTCATGTTTTCCAAAACCCTTTACCCAGACTTAGCTCAGTTTATCTGGATTCTGGAGGCTGCACCATTGTGTAACACATATCTCAAGAGGCACGAGGTTGGAATTTCACTACGTCACCCGAGCGATAGTCATACTGACGTCAACAAAATGATTGCTCCTAATCTTGAAGAAGAAGTTTATTGTAAATATGGAGTACTAAAGTAATCAACTGCAGGCGTTGCAAAATGCTATTCATCTGTAGTATGCCACTGCTCTATAATGTACTGTGATGTGTTACCGAGTTTATGACGTGTTGTTTGAGTCATCAGTCCATAGACTGGTTTGATGCAGCTGTCCACGCCACCCTACCCTGTGCTAACCTTTTCATTTCTACGTCACTATTGCATCCTACCTATGCTTTAATCTGCTGGTCATATTCATACCTTGGTCTATCTCTACAGTTGTTACAGCCTACACTTCCTTCAAAAACCGACTGAACAAGTCCTGGGTATCTTGAGATATGTCCTATCATTCTATCCCTTCTTCTCGTCAAATTTAGCCAAATCGATCTCCTCTCACTAATTCGATTCAGTATCTTCTCATTTGTGATTCGATCTATCCATCTCACCTTCAGCATTCTTCTGTAACACCACATTTCAAAAGATTCTATTCTTTTTCTTTCTGAGCTAGTTATCGTCCATGCTTCACTTCCATACAATGCCACGCTCCAGATATACTGTAAGTCTTCACAAACATCTTTATAATTCCTATATCAATGTTTGAAGTGAGCAAATTTATTTTTTTAAGAAAGCTTTTCCTTGCTTGTGCTAGTGCTGCCATCGTTAATTATTTTACTGCCCAAGTAACAATATACATCCACTTCCTTTAAGAGTTCATTTCTTAATCTAATATTGCCTGTATCACCTGCCTTCGTTCGACTGCACTCCATTACTTTTGTTTATGATACCGAAATATAATTGGTTTACCGTTTAAAAGCTGAACACAAACCGAACCTCAACAAATTTACGTCGTAATGACATTCTCGGAATGTTTTGTTGCCATGTATTGGAGAAACAGTACCAAGTATATCAAGCCTATTGTAAGAATTTCATCAAAAGCACTGAACATACATTTTTGATTCAGTGTGTTGGGCTGTGACTCTGGCGGCGAAGAGCTGGTTTTCTGAATCCCAGTTGACGGGTGGTATTTGAAGGAGCTGAAATAAGTCCGTGTTTTGTCTGCAGATTTACGAGCACATACAAGAACTCCTGCGCGACAAACTTCCGGCACTCGCCGTTCTCAAAAACCGTACGGTAGTTTGAATATGAAAATTATTTTTATTGTTGTTCTCTGAACATTTATTAAAAGAAAAACTGAAGATATTCTACCCTTCGAAGATTGAGGGTATCTGATAAAGAAAGAAGGATCACGAAGAGCATCAAGGTCAGAAGCCCAGATACAGCTACACTCAGCATTTCTCACTTGTACTGTCAGACAAATTAAACGTAACTATTCTTTACAGGCTTTTTTTAAATGTATTTTTTTATTGTTTACAATTTGTTTTGTCACACCGACACAGGTAGGTCTTATGGTGACTATGGGATGGAAAAGAGTGGGGAGGAAGCTTGTTATTAGCTTTACGCCCCACTAACTACTTTTACGGTTTTCGGACTGGGAAGGAAGCACCTGTGGCCTTAATCAAGGTACAGCCCCAGTATTTGCTTGATGTGAAAATGGGAAACCACGGAAAACCATCTTCAGGGCTGCCGACAGTGGGGCTCGAACCCACTAGCTCCCGGATGCAAGCTCACAGCTGCGCGCCCCTAACCGCACGGCCAACTCGCCCGGAATTAAAAATGCAACAAAGATAATAGATGAGTAACAAGATCAGGTACAAATAAATAATAACAGTCCACATCGAAAAACATGACAATGTCCACGTACATAGCCACGTTGTCGCAGGTAGAGATGGTGGCAAAACTATTTCACATTAATTTATTTTGGGACATTATTTACACTCCTCTGGAATATAGTTTTACCTGATGCTATAATAATGCTTTACGTCCCACCAACTCCTTTTGCACCGACCTCGATAGCTGCAGTCGCTTAAGTGCGGCCAGTATCCAATATTCGGAAGATAGTGGGTTGAACTCCACTGTCGGCTGCCCTGAACATGGTTTTCCGTGGTTTCCCATTTATCACACAACGCAAATGCTGGGGCTGTACCTTAAGGCCACGGCCGCTTCCTTCCCACTCCTAGCACTTTCCCGTCCTATCGTCGCCATAAGACCTATCTGTGTCGGCGCGACGTAAACCAACTTGTTGATCGATTGAACTACTTTCACGGTTTTTGCAGATACCGAGCTGCCGGAATTTTGTCCCGAAGGAGTTATTTTATGTCCCAGAAAGTCTACTGACAGAAGGTTGAGTATCTGAGTACCTTTAACTACCACTGGATTGGGCTGGGATCGAACCAGTCAACTTGAACTCTGAGGCCAGTGCTCTACCGTCTGAGGTACTCAGCCCGGCGAAGAGAACAAGAGTCGACCAAGACAGGTCGGACAGGAATTGTGAAAGCGAGGTGGCAGGCACCAGTAGAGTAAGTGGAAGCAACGTCAAACTCAGGTAGGTGACACGTGGTTGTCAACTCACGCTCCCAAGTTTAGAGACGCTGAGGTTCTAGTCGTTTCTTACGTCATGCAGAAGATACCGTGGATGTATTCTTTCGGACCCACCCATAGGGTTGAGGAGGAGGAGGAGGAGGAGTAGTGGCGGTGGTGGTTATTGTTTAAGAGAAAGTACAGCTGGACAACCACCCTATATTCACATTAATCAGAGGGGGGGGGGGAGGAAGAGATCCGACACTTCGAAAAATGAAGGCATCGTCCAAAGAAAGCAAAGACCACGAAGAGCGTGAAAATGAAGGACTCCCTAGGCCTCGACTTCTAAAACCGTCGGGGTCGGAAAAGAACAAGAGTTGACCGAGGGAGGATGGATAGGGTAAACAGATGTGGAGCCTGGCACAAATAGGTGGAAGCACTGCCAGAACTCAGGGGATAGCGGCGAGGAAGGAGCTAGGATTAGTAAGGGAGCGGCAGTGCCTTTAATATGGTATAGTCCCGGTGTGAAAATGGGAAACCACGTAAAAATTTCATCGCGGTTGTCGACGATGGGGCACAACTCCTTGTCCGGAATGCAAACTCACAGCTTCCGGGACCGTATTGTGAAGACCAATTGCTCGATAATTTCAGTCTAGCCTTTTAGAGAGAAATGAATGAACGAGACATGTGCAATTCCATTATCACTCATGTCAGCATTCTGATATGGGAGGAAGGCGATCGCTTCAAGCACCACGTCATACTCGCGAGATTACACGTTTTGCAAGATAAGCAATGCAAACAGCTGCGCTGGCAAAAAACAAGCAGTAGCGACAGCAGTGTTGGCGAGAAGAAATGTGCAACATTTAGGGCTGGTTTACACGGGTAGAGTAGCGAGGCGAGTAGAGTAGTTAGTAGAGTAGCCACGTTACTCTACTCTACCGCTGTCTGGTAGAGTTGACACTCGTATCGTTCATACGGGAGTAGAGTCATACAGTAGAGTAGAGTACAGTAGTAGCACCATGTCAAGACGTAAGCACATCGTAAGGAAGTGTTTAAAGACATTTACAAACATATTACTGCAAGAGGTTAGTGAAGCGTTAGAAGAAGAAGTAAATGAGGAAAAAAGGGAATGGGTAAGAGGCTGGCTTAGTAGGAGAGATACACTCGGGGCATCGGCATTAATTCTGAGAGAACTTGGCAATTTGGAGAAATATGGGGGGACAAACTCGACACAGTTGGCCAAGAACATGAGGGATCGTCTCAGGAATCATTTTGTTAATGAAGGAGCAGTTCCCTGGCAGTACAAGCATGTATTTTAATCCAGGAACACAAACGATTGAATTTGTATGACTTTATTCATTATTGTACAAAAAGTAGCGACAGTGTAATCACCCCCTCAGGATTTTACTAGTCTTCGTCTGTGAATACTGTAGTGGTGATTTCTAATATAAAACTATATGAACGAGCTCCAGTCTAATTATAGATCATAATTCTGGCGAAGGTTTTTGTTCCACGGTGAAGGGGTGAGGTACTCCTTTCCCCAGTTAGACTGTAGTGATGTTTCTATTTCCATTTTTTTGTATTTCAGCCAACCTAAACCTTATCCGAATGAAATTTTACAGAATTAATTTCAAAAGTTATAGAAAGAATACCCATTGGCCATCAGTGTGTCGTCTCAGAACCCACGAGTCTCAAAACTCACGAGTAGAATAATCGGTTGCGTCATGAATAAATTTTTCGGTGTAAGTCTGTCGGATGGATAATCAATTGAATTATGTGAATAGATGAAAAATAGAAATACGCCTCTTTTTTTTTTTTTTGCAATCCATGAAGTCCAACACTCAGTTCCCGAGCCATAGGAATTAACAAATGAAAGTGAAAATCCCGGCCAGGAGTCGAACCTGGGACTCCCTGGACCCATTGGACCACAGGCCATGTATCCATCCATGCAGCCGGACGACATAAAATTCAAGTAGGTATATTGCCTGCTGCTAGTTAAAATAAATTTTCAGTTGGTAGTAATTACCGGAGCTTAGTTCTATTATGAAGCCAGAAGACGGCATTTACTTATATAAGAAACTTTATTTTACCGATATTAAATATTACGACTGTTAATTCACTCATTTAGTTTCATTAGAGATGAATTTGGTCATGAATCTCAACGCAGGGAAATTAAATTACTTATCTCCGTTCCCTTCAGAAGGTGGGCGAGTATGATGAACGGTCTCTGATACGCTTTCCGAAAATAATATGAACTCATGCTCCACACGTATGACTGAGTCATGTACTCCCAGATGCCTTACTTAGCATAGATTAATATATTACATCACGCCCCCACGCGATTACACGAAACGCAATGTTATATACTCGTAGTATTGACTACTTGGGTCACCAAATTTATAAAATCAGAAATTAAAATGTGTCAGAATTTTATCTAAAATATAGCGAAGTAGCCAATCGCTATCTTTGACTTTCTGTTGCTATATGACTTAAAAAAGACTCCACAGCGCTGATGTTGATGATATTTTATGATGGTGGTTCTTTCCCCAGCCAAGAAAATGTGGAAAGGTTCATTAAAATCAATAAGTGTTGAAAACAATGAAGGAAAAGGTGGTCATGGTGATTACTGTTTTAAGAGGGAGTGCAACTGGGCAGCCATCCTCTATTAATACTAATCAGAGGGAAAAAATGGAAGGTGGCCCATACTTCGAGAAAATGAAGGTTTCGGGCAAAGAAAGACAAGGGCCTTTTCTAAAAAATGTAAGTACCCCAGGGGCCCCTTTTAGTCACCTCTTACGATAGGCAGAGGATACTGTGGATGTTACTCTGCCACCCCAACACACAGGGGAAAATAATGGTCGGTGAATGACACAGAGGTGTATTATTATTATTCGCTAGGGGCTTTACGTCGCACCAACACAGATAGGTCTTATGGCGACGATGGAATAGGAAAGGTCTAGGAGTTGGAAGGAAGCGGCCGTGGCCTTAATTAAGGTACAACCCCAGCATTTGCCTGGTATGAAAATGGGAAACTACGGAAAACCATCTTCAGGGCTGCCGACAGTGGGATTCGAACCTACTATCTCCCGGATGCAATATTATTATTATTATTATTATTATTATTATTATTATTATTATTATTATCCGGGAGATAGTAGGTTCGAATCCCACTATCGGCAGCCCTGAAGATGGTTTTCCGTGGTTTCCCATTTTCACACCAGGCAAATGCTGGGGCTGTACCTTAATTAAGGCCACGGCCGCTTCCTTCCAACTCCTAGGCCTTCCCTCTCCCATCGTCGCCATAAGACCTGTCTGTGTCGGTGCGACGTAAAGCCCATAGCAAAAAAAAAAAAAAAAAAAAAAACACATTACTCTGTGGTCTTAAAGGTAATATAACGTATTTTTCCTTTTGATATAAATTTAATGTTAATGGTATCGTGGCCTCAGGAGAGGCCTGGTGAGTGAGTCACTGCGCACTTAACCCCTCCTGCCGTCATCGCAGGCACCTGCTATCCGGAGTCGTGAATTTTGAGACTCATTGGAATATTAATTTAGCTATTAGTTTGCAGTCGTGAGTTTTGATACCATTTGCTACTAATTTTCGCACGTGAGTTTTGAGACGTAACCGGCCATAAGTACACTGTAAATTACGCTGGCGTAGGCCTAATTTGCAGTAGCTTCTTCGCCATAAATATCCCAATTATTGATCTATTTAATTTTTTTTTTTTGTTCGTTGCTTGTACGGCCCAGGTGTAGAGCTTAAGCTTCTAGATCTGACACTGTACTGTAAACAATAATTATTTTGGATATTCCAAACAACATATGGAAACTATTCAATTTGTTGGGGAAATTACTGTTATTGTTGAAAATTAATGGCAGTGGCAAGTGATATGTAGAAGATTCCTATGTATGTTATTAATATGATTAATGTACACAGTCCTGCACCATTGTATTGCCTAACTTAAACATGTCGAGACACATGATGAACACGCTGTGTAACATTGAAACTAGAGAAATCTTCATATTAAGTGAAAATCCAGCTGACACTTGTTTATATTTTATGTTGCATTTTCGAGTGTAGATGTCTGCGGCACCACCTCCAGACTTCTTGGATCTTCGTATTTTCATAAGTTCTTGATTGTATGTACATCGTAAAGTTTTTATTTTCTGTCTCAGTTCCGTTAACCCAAAACCCTCTTTACCCATTTTCGCAATCAAGTCCTCTTCCGCCGCCCGTCTCATATTCTTATTTCTATAAGTAACGCTGTTTATGTTCCATAAACATTCTTTTTCGCTGTAGAGCTCCATAAATTTGCAAGTTTCTTCTTCCGTCCACTTCATTTTGCCGCCAAATAAACGCTCAACGTAATACCACCGTCTGTACACATGCAAATACAGCAGTCGAATGACGCGGCAGCTGAAATATCGAGCGTCCTCGGACTTCTCCGCCAGCTCTCGGAGCTCGGTTCCGGTGGAGGGGGAAGGATAGTGGTAGAGTTACTTTACCGCAGCGGAAACCCACTCTACTCTACTGCCTACTAACTACTCTACTCTACTTGCTACTATCCCGGTCGTTTACACGATGCTAGTAGCTCTACTATCCACTCTACTCGCCTCGCTACTCTACCCGTGTAAACCAGCCCTTACTTACCGGCACAGCTGATTATATAATAATAGGTGACAGCCAGATGGCATTTATTATTATGGTGTTCTCTATGCACTACAAGACTCTGTATTATACCTTAAAATCTCAGTATACACAGTTAAAAAATAGAGGAACATTTTTCTGAACGTATGCCATGCTCCACGAAACAATACCTCACAGCCAGGTATATTAATAATGTTATTTTTTAAATGTTATTTGTTTTACGTCCCACTAACTACTCTTTTACGGTTTTCGGAGACGCCGAGGTGCCGGAATTTAGTCCCGCAGGAGTTCTTTTACGTGCTAGTAAATCTACCGACACGAGGCTGACGTATTTGAGCACCTTCAAATACCACCGGACTGAGCCAGGATCGAACCTGCCAAGTTGGGGTCAGAAGGCCAGCGCCTTAACCGTCTCAGCCGCTCAGCCCGGCCCCAGGTATATTACAAGCTAAACCTTTATTCTTTACCGTTGAAGTATAGGCTACAAAAGAACATCGATGGATTCGCGTTCATTTTCAGTTTTTTGCTATTTGTTTTACGTCGCACCGACACAGATATGTCTTATGGCGACGATGGAATAGGAAAGGCCTAGGAATTGGAAGGAATCAGCCGTGGCCTTAATTAAGGTACAGCCCCGGCATTTGCCTGGTGTGAAAATGGGAAACCACGGAAAACCATCTTCAGGGCTGCCGACAGTGGGGCTCGAACCCACTACCTCCCGATTACTGGATACTGGCCGCACTTAAGCGACTGCAGCTATCGAGCTCCGTTTTCATTTTCAGAACACAAATGGAAATGTCCAAATAGGGGCGAAAACAAAGTGATAGCAGTCCTCCAGGGTGGATTTTTTAATCACAGTTGGAGAGCTTCAGTATGGTGCATGACCTCCATGAGCATTTATCACAGCTTGGCACTTATGTGGCATGCTCCGTATAAGTCGACGGAGGTCACGTTGCGGTATCAAGCCCCATTCTTCAATGAGAGCATTTTCGAGGTCTTGAAGAGTCTGTGGTGGAACAGGACGCCCACGAACACTTCTGTCAAGCCTATCCCACACATGCTCGATGGGATTAAGGTCGGGACTCACGGCTGGCCACTCCATCTCTTGAATATCCAGTTCTCGCAAGACAGCTCCTGTGATGCGCGCTACATGAGCCCTGGCATTGTCGTGCACGAGTTCGAATTCAGGTCCAACACCGTATGTAGCAACCAACACATGCTCTACCAGTATCTGCTCGATGCACCCCGCAGCGATAAGATTACCACGGACGACGGCAAGATCCGTACGGGCATCAAAAATGATGCCATCCCAAACTATCACAGAACCTTGTCCGAATTGGTCGCCTTCCTGGACAATATATGGCATGTACTGCTCACCACTACGTCTCCATACACGTTGACGTCCATCACGCTGTGTCAGGGGAAATCTGGACTCGTCTGTGAACAACACAGGTCTTCATTGGCGAAGTTGCCAGTTGACGTGGGTACGGGCAAACAGAAGACGAGCTGCGCTATGTTGTTGCGTTAAACGGGGCAGTCGAACAGGACGTCTGAGTTGTAAGGACACTTCTCTTAACCGGTTCCTTACTGTCTGGTCAGACACCGTGACTCCAGTGACTCTCCTGAGGTCTTGTTGCAGTTCTCTGGCAGTTGCTGAACGATGCCGCAACGCACAGATGGTCAGATATCGGGTCATCCTGTCGGGTTGTCATGCGTCCACGACCTTGCCCAACCCTCCTTGTGAACTGGCCTGTCTCATTGTAGCGATTCCACAAGCGTTGAATAACTGACAGAGAGATAGATTCACAGCAACACGACGAAAAGTCCATCCTTCCTGGATCAAAATGACGACCCTTGCGACTTGAACCTCGTTAAGATGTTTCATGGGATGTGCTGGTTGACGTACAGTGCATAACAGTCTTGTTTGTACACCAGCTTATTGCAACGAAATAACGGTTAAACTTTTGTATACAATTGTTGTATTTTATTGCCCGTATCGTAATAGATACACTAATAAACAATGTAAATAATAAAGAAACAGATCTGTGATCTTAAAATTTAATACAAATACACGCAGTGTACCAAAACCGGGCGTTTCATCCTGCAACAATCTTGTTTGTACACTTACAGAAGAAAATGAAAAGTTCATTCAAAAACACTTGTGACCTTGGATTTAATACCCTGATGAGTATCCTCTGGCCTTGAGAGTTGCCTCGTCCCTTCGCTGCATGGAATGAACCAGTTTCTCACATCTTTTGGGTCGGTTTTGCCCCATTCTTCATTGTCTATAGGCCTACTTAATTGCTCAAGTGATTGAGGTTTGCTTGCATGAACCCTCCTTTTTAGATCGACCCATAAATGTTATATTGGGTTCAAGTCAGGGGATTGGGCAGGAGTTCGCAGTTGCGTTTGTACGTTCCATATCAGCCATTGCTTGCAAATATCACCTGTGTGCTTGGGGTCATTGTCTTACTGAAGGATGTAGCGAGACATCGACTCCATTTTTACTACTGTGCACTCTGCACGACTTTGTTCTTTAAAATGTTTAAATAACCCCAGCTGCCCATGATGCCATTGATGATTTCGCTATTTCTCACCCCAGAAGACTATATGCACCCCCAAATCATAATTGATCCACCTGCATATTTCACGCTGGGTAGCATATTTGCAGGTTCATTGGCTGTATTTACCTTTCTCCATACATAACCGTTTCCATCCGAACTGTAGAGATATTTTGGTGTAAGCTGACCAAATAACTTTGCTTCTGAATGCACAATCCTTGTTTTTATACTCTGTCAAATTTCATTCTGGCTTGTCGATTTTTCTTAGTAACAAATGGCCTTTTCCGTGGTCGTCTACCGTGATAATCATATTTCCGTAATAACCTACGAATTGTCTGACTTGACATTTTCTTCTTCGTACTTTCTTTCACAATTACGCGGATCTTAGGCGCACTTAACTGTGGATTCTGTTTTACTTGCTTCACATTATAACGTTCATCTCGCCTATTCAGTATCTTTTCTTTTGCTTTTCTTGGCAAATTCTTTGTGGTTCCTCAATATCTGAATTTTTTCAACACACAGTGTATTGTGGAATGCGGTTTATTTACTTTGCATCCGGTTTCACACAGAAAATAACCTTGCAACCCGAGAGATACAATTACATATTTTAGTTCGTCGCTGTAACTCTGTTCTTTTATCCATTATGTAACACACGGCCTGGTGCACTAACTGCGAAACTGTACACACTAGCACAGCACAGATACACAGCATCTAACTAGGAGTGTTCCCGAAAGAATGCAAGGTAGTGAACATGTACAAGCAAGACTGTTGCAAGCAAAATAGGCCACTACAAAACATATTCCACTCCTATTTTTTAAAATGATGTACCGAGACTTTTGATCGCTAACATCAAGTTCTCAACACCTTGTGCAATAGCTTATTTAAGTCTCGTGCATTGGTTATGCACCATTTAGAAATTATAAAGACATGTTATGCCCTTACAACGTGCTCAAATGACCGCAGTGGTCTGCGTACCTCACAACGGCTCACGGACGCACCGCTATTCCTTTTGTTTTGAGGCGTCACCTGATATTTGAATGCATGGCTACGCCTACAGATTGAGTATAACTTCGACTTGACATACCCTGCGTAGCTAAGGTCTCAACGTATGCTGTACGACCATTGGAACCCCATCTACCAAATTAACGTTCACATACCAGACGTTACAAAACATGTTCCCCTACTTTTTTGAACTGCGTAGTACGACCAACAAGGGAACTATAGTATTTCGGTTGGAGCAAGTATTATTATTATTATCATTATTATTATTATTATTATTATTATTATTATTATCATTATTATTATTATTATTATTATTATTATTATTATTATTATTATTATTGTTGTTTAAAGGGGCCTAACAGAGGTCATCGGCCCCTAATGATACGAGGTGCAACGAAATGAAAGGATAATTACAACTTCAAAATGTATCCACTGATTAGAATCTAAAACGAAAGATGAGGCAAAATGGCCATGAATCCAATCAGTTGATCCGCTTCACAACGCCTTATTTCCTGGGATGATGCTTTTTAATCAAAAGGGGTCCAAAATCCAGGTCACCGGCCCCTCAAAGCAGAACTATGATGTTTCTCCTATGGTAGTACTAATCAAAGGTAACGAAGAATCATGGTGTTCTTCCCATGGTGGTACTAATCACAGGTAATGTAGAACCAGGGTATGTCACACATAACGGCACTACTCACAGGCAACACAGTCCCGTGGTTTTTCTCATATAACGGTACGACTCACAAGCAACGCAGACCCATGAGTTTCCTCATATAAGAGTACTACTCACAAACAACGTAGATCCATGGTGTTGACACAGAGGCACTAATTACGGGCGCCGGCTAGATGCGTCGTGTTCCTCATATACAGTTACTCCCATAAATATTCGGTCAGTCTGATTTTTCACACACTTTTATTGGGTAGTTATTCTTACACAATAATGATAACGTTTAATACAACGAAACATGTAGGAAAACATAGTAACACGTTATACAAACATTGTGATGTAATTCAAAATCTTCTGACAGTCATTAGTACGCCCTCTGTCGTACATTAAATAAAAGCAATAATTCCAGTGCCACCTCAAAAATATTCGGCCACTATACAAAAAGCAACATAAACTCGCATAATTCACAACAGTGTTACACATTCAGTACTTTGTAGGTCCACCTTGATGTTTTAGGACCTATTCCAGTCGATTCGGCATACTGGCGATAACTTTCTTGATGTAATCAGGGCTTAATGCCGCCCATTCTTTTAGCAGTCTCCTCTTCAAGTCTCTGAAGGAACTTGACCGCGGCAATTGCAGAGCTGCCTTCATTCGACTCCATACCTTCTCGATGGGGTTCAGGTCGAGTGATTGTGGTGGAGTTTCAAAACCTTCGGGCAGTTGTACAACAGCCACTCCCTGACAAGTTACGACTTGTGCTTGAGGTCGATATCTTGGTAGAACTTAAAAGTACACTGTATACCAAGTTGTTCCAAAAATTTACGCAAATTGTTTTTGAGGATAGCCAAATACGCCCTTTTTTGTCGAAGTATCTTCAATGAAACTCAGTGCACCAACCCCGTTCGATGCTACACATCCCTACACGATTGCTCTTCCTCCACAATTTTTTCCCGTTGCTTGTAAATTGCTTGTTCTCAGTTCCTCATGACGTTTCCAGCACACAAATTGCTTTCGATCGGACCTGAAGACGTTGAACTTTGACTCATCAACAAATAATACATCCTCCCACCAAGCACTGGGTTTGCGTACGAAGATTTTTGCGAACTCTAGCCGCTTGTTTTTATTTACTGCACTAATGTATGGTTTCCTCCTAGCTCTTCTCCGAAAGAACTCAGTCCTTCGCAGTGCTCTTCGCACGGTATCAGTACCCACTTTCTTTCCACACTCCTCTAAAACAGCTGCTGCCAGTTTCGGAGCACTAATTTTCGGATTTCGTTTTCCATTCTGAAGCACAACCGCTCCTCTCGTTGTGTCAGCCTTCTTGGTCTGCCTGCCTGGGAAATTGAAACAATTCTGTCTTCATTTTTGCATCGTCTTATTATATCTCCAATTGTTGTTCTGGTTATGTTAAGCATCTGCGATATCTTTCTATGCGATTTACCTCGAGCACGATGGAATATCACGAGCTGGCGTTCTTCAAAAGTGGTATTGTGTTGTTTTTTGCACCCCATTTGATACCATTCGGCAACACTGCAGCAAAATAATTTCTGTACGACGTGTCTCGCGTCACCGCACTCCTGAACGGAAAGTTTTGCAACGCTATCTGCCCTCTCTCTGTCAATGAAAACAACGGCAATCCCGGCCTTTTCGGGTGACCGAATATATTTGAGGTGTGTCATTTCACCATGTGTCCACTATGTCCTTTCTTTTACAGCATACTGTACATCAATGTTCCGTGATTTCTCTTCGACCTAAGCAACCAAATGTAGTTTCATAACTTGGACACATTTGGTTTCACATTCGGCTCATGGGTGCGTTATTGTCATCACTTTTTCGCGGATTTTATCAGTGGCCGAATATTTATGGGAGTGACTGTAGTTATACTAATCACAGGCCACGAATACTCGTGGTGTTGCTCGCATAGTGGCATTCATCACAAGCTACGTATAGTCATGGTGTTGCTCACAGTGGTACTAATCATAGGCAATGAACACTGACTTCGCAAATGTCATGGGATAGTCACCTAATAGCGTGTGGGGCCTCCTCTGGCCCTGCGAACTACAGTGAGACGACGTGGAAGTGAGTCGACAAGTTCTGGTAGTCCTGTGGACGCAGCTGACACCAAATTGTTTGCAGAGCGGCCGCCAATGCTGGTCTGTTCGTGGGTGCAGGATCCATGGCATGGAGCCTGCGTTCCAGGACATCGCAGATATGCTCGATAGGTTTCATACCGGAGCTCCTGGGTGGCCATGGCAGTCGTTGGACTTCCGCTGCATGTTCCTGGAACCATTCCCGGGCGACTGGGAGCGATGTGGCGGCGCGTTATCATCTTGAAACACCGCAGAACCGTCTGGGAGCTGGAAGGCCAAAAATGGGTGGAGATGGTCTCCGAGCAGCTCAACATACCGCGTACCATTCAAAGTCTCTTCCAGAACAACTAGGCGGCCCATTCCATACCAGGAAAACGCACCCCCGACCATAACACAGACACCAGCACCTTGGACCACACCTTCGAGGCAGGCGGGATCCATCGCTTAATGTGGTCTGCGCCATACACGGTGCCTCCCATCGGCATGGTGCAGTTGAAATCGTGATTCGTCCGACCATATCACGTTACGCCATTGTTCCCGAGTCCATCCTTGGTGACTGGCGACAAATGCGCGTCGTTGTGCCCGATGACGTTGGGTTAACAGTGGCACCCGTGTGCGGCGCCGGCTCCCATACCCCATAGAACTCATGTTCCTACGGTTAGTCCACTGGGAGACGTGTCTAGCACGGCCTGTGTTGAATTGAGCCGTGATTTGTTGCACGGTTGCCCGTCTGTCACTATTGACAATCCGTCTCAGATGTCGCCGGTCACGGTCATCGAGGGTGGCTGGACGGCCGGTCGTTCGTCTGTTGTGACGGTGACACCCGCATTCAACAATTCACGATACACCCTGGACACGGTTGATCGTGTGAAGCCGAATTCCCGCACCACTTCCGAAATCGCACTTCCCATCCGTCGGGCACCGACCATCATACCCCGTTCGAGCGGTGTCAGCTCAAGACGACGTTCAAATGTTACACCCGTCACATGCACAGCCACTGCTCACAAGGTCTCCTATACAACTGCCTCTGGCACAGGGGGCGTGTGGTGCGCAGACAACACACCTGCGCATCAGTGTTCCGCTATCCCATGACATTTGCTCAGTCAGTGTAGACCCACGGTGTATCACGCATTATGGCACTACTCACAGGCAACACAGACCCATGGTGTTCCTCACATAAGGATATTACTCACAAGCAACATAGACCTATTGTGTTCCTCACATAGTAGTACTCATCAAGAGCTACGTATACTCATTGTGTTGCTCACAGTGGTACTAATCATAGGGAATGCAGACCCACGGTGTATCACGCATTATGGCACCACCCACAGGCAACACAGACCCAATCCCATAGTAATCCTGCCCCGATGATACTAATCATAGACCCAGCTGGAGGCAGTAACGGTACATGTTCCTCAGGTAGTGGTGATTATTGCTCTAAGAGGGAGCACAACCAGGCACATTAGTAGTACTAATCGCAAGTAACGTCGACCCATGGCGTTCATCGCGTAATGGTATTAATCGCAGATTGTCTCATGGTTCCTAAAGTACCATTCCTTGGTCGCCCCTTTTATTCGCCTCTTGCGACAGGCAGGAGATACTGTGGGTTGGACCAATGAACTCGGGGTAGTAATCAATTCTAATTAACATTTAATTATAATCATTTTTCCGTAAGGCCGACTCTTTGGCTGACTGGTCAGCGTAGTTATTTAAATTTAGGATAACGACAAGTAGGTAACTATTCAAAATACGTAGGCCATCCACAAATTAAGTTCCTTATTCCTTTCCTTGTAAAGTAGAATTATTTAGACGGAAAATAGGAGCATGCGCGACAGATCTGTGACGTAGCAATCATATACCGATCGACAAGTCGCGCCTGGTGTCAGTAGCGCAGCAGTAGTGGCTAGAAATGACGGATCATCTTTCTCCCGCCGCCTGCGAGGTTTGATCTATGATAAAGTTTATATGGAAATTGCGATGGATCATTCAAAACAAGAGGCGTGGAATGCTCAGTACAGGTGATGTGCTGACCCATGGCAATGTTCGGCTGGTAGGCGTTTGATCATCCGCCGTACAGTCCTGATCTTGCTCCCAGTGATTTTCATCTTTTCTTTCACCTCAAGCAATTCCTGTCCTCCCATCAGCATTTTCACACGGACGAAGAGTTGAAGATGAATGTCACACGAGGCGGCAGACTACAAAAGTTGATCCCACGATATGACGAGTGTCCATACTGGTGGTGATTACGACGAAAAACAGCTCCAACTTTGCTGTATCGGGAGCCAATAAAGCGTTTAATGTAACTATCTTGTCTTTTCCTTCTTTAGTAGGGAAAATTTCCGGACGGCCGTAGTAATTCAGCGGAAGGGAGGCTTTACAGGGGGCCTAAAACATAACACTCGATGTAAATGTCTAACGGTTGGTTTTACGGGCAAATCGCCCGTGACAAAGTTTATTTAGGATCTCATTTATACACTTGTTTGACCTGTAAGTTTTCCGATACAGTGTAAAAATAAGGAAAATGTCAGGAGTGCTAAAATATAAAACGATAAGAAAAAACCGTAAATAAACCGTGAACTCATCATATAGATTATTTTGTAGTAATCTGATTTAATTGCGTTCTGTGTAGAATGTTCAATAAATGGTCGACAAAAATGTAATCATGGACATGTAAAGATGCGTCCACACTCATACCCTGTCCACACTTTTATAGATCAGCGTATCTGTATCAAGAATCGATACACGATCATGATACAGCCGTCTGTTAACAAGGCTGCCCGACCTGTATCACATATCTGTATCATACTTGCGTATCTGTCAGTTTTCCACCCATCGGTCTTTTATCATCAGTTGAGTCTTGCTCCAATATAGTGACAATGTTTCTCCAGCTACAGTTGGCTGCTGCCAACTCTTCTACGAGCCGCGAAATTTTTTTTGCACGTTTTTTGCTAGTTGCTTTACATCGCACCGACACAGATAGGTCTTATGGCGACGATGGGACAGGAAAGGGCTAGGAGTGCGAAGGAAGCGGCCGTGGCCTTATGGTACAGTCCCAGAATTTGCCTGGTGTGAAAATGGGAAACCACGGAAAACCATTTTCAGGGCTGCCGACAGTGGGGTTCGAACCTACTATCTCCCGAATACTGGATACCGGCCGCACTTAAGCGACTGCAGCTATCGAGCTCGGTTCGATAGGGTTCCCAACCAAAGACTTTAATGTTACGTAATTCGCTATTTCCTCTCAAGCGTCCTTCTTTTTCAACCGATTACAATGGTGTGGATCCTTTGGGTCCCACGAAATTGTATTTTGTTCATAATAACTTATCACTTGTTGAACTTTTTCCCTGCACAATCCGATCAATTTTTCTTCATATCGGAAGATCCCCAAACGAAGGTTCATGCAAAACTGAACGAAGTCGGAAGGACGATGCATAAGGTAGGGTGAAAGGAACAGTAACGGGGACTCTGACCATGCCCAGCACACGAGGCGATGATACTTCGGGGAAACGCTCAGTCCACACTGTCCGCATCTGTAGCACGTATCTTCCCTTTGGTGCGATCTGGTACAAGTGTGGATGCACCTTTAAAAATGATTGTCCCGTCAGTTCTATAAATGGCCTCAACATCGAATTTCTACGCTCGTGAAGAGGCGCACAAAAGCTAGTAGACAGATACACGCGGCTTAACTGGGAATTCATTTTTTTTTTTTTTTTTTTTTTCTTCAAGGAATACGTGCAGGAAAGTGGAAACTCAATGTCGCGGAGAGTTAAGGGGGCGGAGGAGGAAGATCGTTTACACGAGGCAGTTGCGAGCTCAGCTGTAGAACAGAGATCAGTGGCTCGTTTGGTGTGATGAGCTTCCAAGGGCAGAGTGTAGAGTAGTATGCTAATGCGAACTTAAATGAGAACATCAACGTGGTCAAGGACGCTGTGTTCTCTTACTCAATATAAAATGTTAACCGACCACTATAACTATGTAGATCACGATATATCGAGTAGAGATGCTGTCTTTCATATTTTCCCATAAAACAGTTCCCGGTGTGTGACTTTCTTAGCTAACGTTACGGCGCAAGTCTATTTATGGTCTGACACCGTGGTTACCGGTTCGAGTCCTGTTGGTGGAAGAAATTGTCACCATCAGAATGTTGGCCGGCAGGATAGAAGAAGTGGAGGTATACAATTTCTAGTCACTACATTGAGGGGTTCAATTCCGAACTTCTTCGCAATATTTATATAGAGCGAGAAGCATATGAAATGTGCTGAAGTGATAAGTCCGTTGGAGGCGACGTTAAGTCATGAGCAGACCCCTTTGTGCTATTCGACAGGAGTATGATATGCTCAAGGAATGTTCACTTCATCTGCCAGTTATTAGAGCTGTTCGATTAAGTGCTACGTTCCGAGCTGTCAGTGGAGAGATGGCGTGGAATGACGTCAGTGGACGAGTAAGTTTGAGTGGTGTCTTTAAAAGTAGGAAAGATCACAATAAGAAGATAAAGTTGGAATTCAAGAGGACAAATTGGGGCAAATATTCGTTTATAAGAAAGGGAGTTAGGGATTGGAATAACTTACCAAGGGAAATATTCAATAATTTTCCGATTTCTTTGCGATTATTTAAGAAAAGGGTAGGAAAACAACAGATAGGGAATCTGCCACCTGGGCGACTGCCCTAAATTCAGATCCGTAGTGATTGATTGATTGATTGATTGATTGATTGATTGTCCCACGGAAGTGAGACAGGCTTCGGCAGCTAGCACAATTCTTATCCTTTCCGCTAGATGGAAGCTTCATTCATTCCATTCCTGACCCGGTCGAACGACTGGAAACAGGCTCACCACCACCACCAGCACCACAGACGCGCGGGACGCCCATGGGAGTCACGTAGAAAGACCCGCACCAAGCTTCTCCGGAGGTCACACGACAATTTCAGTTACAGACAAAAGTGGGCTTGGTGTAGGTAACTGAAAATATGTACTACGGAAATTATAAGCGAGGTAGTTGCCGTTGCTTTTCTCATTGAGCTAGAAAGTGCTGTTACATATCAGTCTGCCAAGCCCACTGAAAGGCATATACCGAGCCTATCAACATTTCCACACTATTTATCACACGGAGTGGGTGCATAAGGGAATGGCATTGAAGTGTAGGCCTACGTCCAGAGGCATGCTCAGAAAGCGGATAACTCATTATGTTTGGACAATGGCCGGGAGGGAGTTTCTGTAAGCTACTCGCGCTTAATGGCATAATGTGAGAAAGATTTGAATTCGCAGCGACTTATCAAAGAAGTTGTTTGTGTTACAGAGATTTTTTTTTAGAGGTTTTCCAACGTTATTGGTCGTCGATTTGGTTTATCTTTGAGCACAATAAATATCTAGTACTCTCTTAATGAAAGGATCCAAGAAAAAGTAAGTTTTCTTTATCAATTTGCTTGGAATTCGATATAACCACATGAATCAAGAATACTATATAATAAGTGTATACGTTAACAAGATAGCAGGAAGGGAGAGGGTGAAGCCCGTTGACGGGCACACACCCTACTCCTGGCGAATAGTGCTAAGGGGTCTTGAAGGCTTTACGTCTCCACCCTACGGACTAGTCACCATCAATAGCGTCATATACCTTCACTCCATATGAGTACTACGGAGAGGTTTGGAATTTAAACCAGGCTTTCGGCACGCATTCTAGTGATTAGAAATTGTTGCCAGCCAACAGGCTGATGGTAAAACTATTTTCAACGAATGGGACTCTAACCGTCTAGTCACGGTGTTAACGACCAGGTTCACCAGGCGGACTGATCTACTTCGTGCTTATTAATAGAAATCAACATTAGAATGGACAAAAGAATGATTCATTTCGATGAAAGATGGTATTTTTCACTAAACAGTTCCGGTGTGATGGTCATCATTGCATAGTTCTTGTAACCTCAGGTAACAGAAGCTAGGATGTACGCAGTTCGATATCATGCCGACTTCGCTGATATGAACTTATTTTTCTTCATAAATGTACAAAAGTCGGTTCGTAAGAAGTCCATTGTATTTGCTTGTAAAGAAGATTTAGAAATCTATAACTGGTACCAATTTTAGCTCTTGAACCCTTCTCGTTTTCTCAATATCGCTGTGAATGGCAGACAGAATTATAGATAGCATACGGCAGTTATGAAGAAAGGAAAACTCATGATTTACTGTCTCAATATCCTGATGGATCCCCTCATTGCCGTAAGGCCACCGGCAAGGATGACATCTTTGGTGATTCTGATCTTTTGCAGAAGACGTAATCGTGCCTCACGTTCCGAACACAAGTTCCATGACTTCAAGGATCTTAAAATGATATTTATTAATATAGTAGGAGATACTGCTGCATGTATCCTGCTTATGTAGACTTCTACTGGCTGTGTCGTTTCAGTCTCGAATCTGACGATTTGATCGATTATATTACACGCTTTTTGTTCTTTCGTCGAAGGCGTTGATGTCTATCGATAAAGGAATTAGATGTTTTTGAATACCTTCGTCTGGAACGAAGCATTGTAAGAAAGTGAAACATGGACGATAAATAGCGTAGAAAGAAAGAGAATAGAAGCTCTTGAAATGTGGTGAGATGGGGAGATCGAGTCACGAATGAAGTTTTTGACGGAAGTGTAGGCGGTAAATACGGTAGGGGTAGACCAAGCTATGAATATGACAAGCAGGTTAGAACAGATGTAGGATGTAGTAGTTACATAGAAATGAAAAGGTTAGCAAAGAATAGGGTGACATTGACAGCTGCATCAAACCAGTCTATGGACTGATAACCCACACAGTCCCACTACTTGATACTATTGATACAGGAGTTAGAAATATGTTTTTTGAAGACTTTCGTCTGGAACGTAGCATTGTATGAAAGTGAAATATGGACGAAGACGCCCAAGTGCCAGAAATGTGTCCTACAAGGAGTTCTTTTACTAACACGAGGAAGAACACCTTCAAATCACGACTGAACCAAGCCGGAATCGAACCCGCCAACTCAAGAAAATTCAAGAAATGTGTACATGGGATAAACGATCCTTCGGAAACCGTGGAAAGAAGAATTGGCGGTAAGACGTCTGAAGAGCAAAGGCTAGCATTCCCCAACAAAATTGAAGGAATAGTCTACTGGAAATCTAGAAAGGCTGACAAGTTTTAACCATTGTCTTAAGCGAGCCTGCTATAGATTTTAAAGGACGTACGAGTGCCGGAATTCTGGCCGGTCATCAGACTCGGGTCTCGCATTTAGGCACCTTTAAATACAAATTGACTGCGTAATGGGTTTTACCTACTGTGTTGATCGAATGACAGTAACTCACAGGGATCATGAAGTACCTAGGTGTTAACATAAGGAAATATCTTAATTGGGGTAACACGCAAACGGGATTATAAATGAGGTTAAAGATCTCTTCATATGGTAATCAGGGCATTATAGTTTATAGTAAGGATGTAAAGGAGAGGGCGTATAAATCGCTGGTAAGACCCCAATTAAGAGTATGATTCTAGTGTATGGGACTCTCACCAGGACTACTTGATACGAGAACTGGGAAATATCCTAAGGAAACCAGCGCAATTTGTTCCAGGTGGTTTCCGGCAAAGGAGTGGTTTGGCTGGGAAGACTTGGGAGTAAGGAGATGATCTGCTCGACTAAGCAGAATGTTCCGAGCTGTCAGAGGTGAGATGGCTTGGAATGGCATTAGTAGACGAATAAGCTTGAGTGGGATTTTGAACAGTAGGAAAGATTATACAATGAAGTAAAATGAAGATAAATTTAAAATTCAAGAGGTCGAATTGGGGCAAATAATCGTTTGTAGGAAGAGGAATTAGTGTTTGGAATAATTTATCAAGGGAGATGTTTCATAGGTAAACAACTGTTCGGGAATCTGCCACCCGGGCAGATCAATGGTGATTGACTAAGTAAACTCGTGTCCTCATCCCGAGGTGGTGCAACTCTTTTCAGGCACACCCCCATTGGAGGTGAGCTGCATGTACCATTTCAACCACGTACCAGCCCTCCTGCCATTCTGAAATTTCTGGCAGTACCGGGAATCGAACCCGGGCCCCCAAGGACGGCAGCTAATAACACTAACCGTTACGCTACGGAGGCGGACAATGGTGAGTGACTGATTGATGGCAATTTCCTTTTGATTTGGATGATCGAGGTTCGAACCGTTGAGACTGCTTAGCAACTGCTGTCGGCACAAGTACCTCAAGGATATCTGATTGGAATGTCTTCTTTTTATCAGGTAAGGCTGTTATCTGCTCAGCTTAGGAGCTTATTACGATCGTCCTTCACATGAGTGATTATGTAAGTCTTCTAATGGGGCAAACTGCGCGGGGGCGTGGAGACGAGTTTGTTAAGTAGTCGCCAAACAAGTTATCTCACACAGTAACTCGGTTATCACAATTAAGTGTCGGAGGGCGTGACTCTATCCAAACATTGGAAAACCTTTGATCAGAAGTTCGACCTTTACACCTCTGTCTCGCTTTGAACAAGTTCTCAAAGAGACGTATTTCCCCCTTACTTTTCGCCGATTCGTAAGGTTTAAATTCCACAAGCAGACTTCGACCCTAGGAAGGGCTTACACACGAAAGCACCTCGAAACACTGACCGATAGGGTCAGAATTCGATCCTACAGACACCTCAAGCGAATGCCAAAGCAACTGCACTACATAAGCACAATAGCCTAATATTTATTACGATGGATGGCATAACTGCGAAATTAAAGCGCAAAACAACTAAAGTTTCAGCCACTCGCGATCTTGTCGAAGAAGATATTTTTCTTACGGACAAGTAAAGAAGAAATGGATAAGTTAGGAAGGAATCTGATGTAAGAAGCTGTACTTATTAACCGGCTTCACTGGCGGGTCATATGAAGTGATTGGAGCTGGATGGGTTACCAAGGATAATAATATACTCGGGTATGGAGGGTAAGGAGACACACACACACATGTTACGATGATTAGACCTATGTTAAGTGCCAGCCTTGTTGTAGCCTCCTTGGATATTTCCTGGACAGGACGACTAAGCCAGCTAGGGATCTTCCAGCCGACTCGAGCACATGCCGCGGTCCCTTCTATTGTTCGTCTAATTTTCCTATCCGCCTCCTCGAAGGTGCAATTAAAATGTTCCAGTCTAGCTCGAGCGGTCGAGGAGAGAGGTTGCGTTGCGAAGTGCGTGCTGTAAACATGGTCGGCATTGAACAGTACCGGGCCGCTATTGGGAAATGGCAGGCAAGGCAGAAGAAGGAGGCCAGGAGTGGATTGGTGACGGACGGATTGAAAATGAGTGAAGCGGTGCTGGTGGTGACAGTGATAGCAGTGTTACTGGTTATTGGGGGGGTGGAAGTAAACCCAGGCCCAAATACCAGTGGAAAATATAGTACGGAGGATTTGGCCGCACTCAGGGTGGTTGTAAGTGAAGTTATGCAGGAGAAGTGTCAATGGGATAAGGTGCAGGAAATAAAGGACATGATGGAGGAGCAGAGAAGGGAGATAGGGAACATGAAGAAATGGCTTGAAACGAAGACAGAGGAATCGAGCAGGAGAGTGGTCAATAACGAGAAAGAAATCGAGTTATTGAGAGGGGAAGTGAAACATCTGAAAGATGAGGTGATGAAGAAAGAAGCGGAGGGGTACAGGCAGGAGAGATTGAAAAAAGCCATATTTATATATGGAATTGAGGAAGGGGCGAGAGAGAGCAAGTTTGAGCTGATATTTAAGGTGGTGGAAGCTATACGTGATGTTATGAAGATAAACTTTAGTGAGGTAGACATTGATGATGTAGAGAGAGTTGGTAAAATCAAAGGTCGGAGGCCAATTAGGGTTAAATTGTTCTCAACCTTAATGGCAGATTCTGTGTTAAGGAACAGCAAGAATTTACAAGGGCGGAAAATAGGGGTGAAAGGAGACATGGGAAGAGAAGGAAGTGAAAACGCGAAGATCTTGAATAGGCACCTATGGAGAGCGAGGAACCAGGGGCTAAAGGCCCGAATAAGAGGTCTGAGGTTGGAGGTGACAAACGGGCGATGGGTCAGAGTTCATTCAGTGACTAAGCTAAAGGAAATGGACGAAAACGAGAGGGTTGAGAGTGGTGAGAGGACAAGGCAAGATGGGAAGAAGAAAGAAGAAAAGAAGAGGAGGAGGGACGTGGCAGGAGAGCAGGGCATCTCGGAAGAGAATGGGCAGTGCAGCCGGGAGACAGAAGACCAAGATAGGGAAGTGGACGGTGAGAGTGGGCCGCAAGAAACTGGGAGAGGAGAGTGTAGAGGTGCAGTGAGCAAGAAAGGACAAAGGGAGGTGGATTCAGAAGTCCAAAATAGTGAGGGGGAGAGTGGGGGTGAGCAGCAAGAAAGGGTGAGTGCAGGGTGCAGTGGTGTAGTGAACAAGAAAGGTCAAGAGGAGACAGATCGACAAGAAGGTAAAAAAATTATGAGTAAAGTCAGGAGTAAGAGCTTAAAAGACATATGGGGAAAAGTACGTAAAGGGATGGAGGATACAGAGGGAGAGAGGTCGATAAATACTAGAAGTAAGAATAGAGGGGGAGACCTAGAAGGGAGGGAGGGAAAGTTATAACAATATTGGAAGATAGGATGTGTGAATATTGAAGGAGTAAGGAGCAAATTAGGAAACAAGAAAGTTAGGGAAGTAATTGAAAGTTTCGATGTTGTGGCACTCTTGGAGACGTGGTTGGAAACAGGGAGGGAGATTGCATGGAAGGGGTTTGAGATAAAATATAAATATAGAAGAAAAGAGAGGAATAAGGGACGAGCACCAGGAGGGATGATAGTTCTAATTAGGGAAGAAATTAGTGAAAGAGTAGAGGATATAGAGACCGATATGATGGAAACCATATGGCTGAGATTGAATTTGGGAGGGAGAGAGGGATGGAGGAAGAAAATAAATCTAGCGTTTGTTTACTGCCACCCTAGTAATTCAGAATATGCAAATAAATATTTTTTTGAAGAGTTATTGGTGGATATTGGTAGGATAAGGGGAATGTATCCAGGGGAGGAGGATATGTTGTTATTTGGGGATTGGAACGCGAGAATAGGAGAACAGAGCCCAGTTTATAGTAGGGAGGATGGAATGTGTTTGTTAGAAAGCAGAAGGAGTGAGGACAAAATTACAAATAGTTATGGAGAGAAGCTCCTAGAGATGTGTGCTGTGGGAAACTTGTATATTCTGAATGGGTGGATAGAGGGCGACAGGACGGGGAAATTGACATATGTTACGGAGAAAGGGGGTAGTGTGATAGATATGGTTTTGAGCTCGGAAGGGATGATTGAGGAAGTTGTAAGTATGGAAATAGGAGATTGGATTGAGTCACACCATTTCCCGGTGAGGGTTATGCTGAAAAGAGAGGAAGAGAAGTGTACAATGAAGGAAAATGAGACAAAGGATAAACGAGGGAGGGGTTATAAGAAGTACAAATGGACAGAGAAGGTGGGCCGGGATTGGAATAGGGTAGTAAAGGAGGAGATACATCTTCTGAAATATGGGTGGGAAGGGGCGTTAGAAGAGAATGATACTGATAAAGCCTTGGAATTGTTGCTACATCCAATAAAGACGATAGCGCAGAAGGTGAAAGCTAGAAAAGGAAATAAGAAAGAGGGAGAAGAATGGTTTAATAGGGAGTGTGAAGGATTGCGGAGAAAGGTGATGGACGCGTTAGGAGAATATAGAAGGAAAGGTGGGAGCCAAGAAAGGGAGTTTTTCTGTAGATTGAGGAAGGAGTATAAAAAGAAAATCTCTGAGACAAAAAAGACGTGGTTAGAGGAACAAATGGAAGCCATAAATAATGACTGCAAGACTAACAATTTTGAGAGAGTCTGGGATAAGATTAATAGAATTATGAAGGGTGGAAGGAATATGGAGAGAACGAGTATTGAGGAAGTGCAATGGGTCAGGCACTTCGATGAATTACTAGGAAAAAAGGGGGGTGATAGATGGAGAGGTTCGGGAGAAGAAGTAATTTGGAGGAATAGGGGAGTGGCAATTTATGACTTGGATAAAGAAATCACAAGAGAGGAAATCCGGGGAGTGATAAGCAGAGCCAGAGCGAAGTCGGCCGGGGGGTGTAATGGTATAAATAATAAGTTTTGGAAGGAAATTAGTAAAAATGAGATAATGATAGAGGGCATGGTGAAACTATTCAATAGGATATTCGAGGGAGGAAATTACCCTAGGGAATGGGAAACAGGAATTATATGCCCTATATACAAGGGAAAGGGTAGTAGGAACAATGTGAACAGTTATAGAGGTATATCTCTGTTGGATTCTTTGAGTAAAATATATACTGGGGTGCTAGCGAACAGAATAAGCGGGTGGGCGGAAGAAAATGAAATTTTGACAGATTACCAAGGGGGATTTAGGAAAAAGAAAAGAACAGTGGATAATATAATGATAGTAAAGACTATTTTAGAAAAGTATAAGAATATGGATAGAAGTACGGTTTATGTAGCAGCAATAGATTTTGAGAAAGCTTTTGATAAGGTAAATAGAGAGGCCCTACTAGAGAAATTAGGTAGGTTAGGGATTTCGGAGAAGATGTTGAGGGCAGTGGAAGGAATATATAGGGACGTCAGGTTTTGTGTAAAATTGGGAGAAGGGAGAATGAGTGGACCATTAGAGTCCAAGGTGGGTTTAAAACAAGGATGCAAGTTATCGCCCATACTGTTTATTTTATTTATCAACGATATTTTAGAGGGGTTTGGGGCAGAAAATTGGGCTGTACCAGTAATTAATGGTTTGGAAGTGCCAGGACTGATATTTGCGGATGATGTGTTATTGATGACGTTAACTTCAGGGGCGATGAATAGGGCCTTAGAGTCAGTGATGCTATTTGCGAGGAAATGGGGATTGAAAATTAATGGAAATAAGTCTAAAATATTGGTAGTACAGGTGAACAAAAGAAGAAAGATAGAAGGGAATTGGGTAATTCAGGGAGAAAGATTGGAACAGGTAAGGAAGCTGGAATATCTAGGAGTTATTTTTAATGATAAAGGAACTTGGAGTGACCAGATCAAAAGAATGAAATATAGAGGATTGGCAGCCTTAGCCTCAGTCAGAAATTTGCTACTCAAGTACCCGGGGATCAGTTACAAAACACTGAGACTCGTGTTCAGGTCGGTAATCGTGGGGAGGGTATTATACGGAGCAGAAGTTTGGGGGCTGGATGAGAAAAGAGAGGAACTAAGAAGGATTGTTAGTAGTTTTGCCAAGTTAGTGATGGGCTTACCGAGGTGTACAGCAAATGTAGGGGCGGAATTAATGTGTGGGGAGGATTTGGAATCAGAGGGTGTGAAAAGAATAGTTAGATATTGGATGAATTTAAAAAGACAGGAAGGTGGGAGAGTTTTACAGGCAGCATATGTACAGCAATTTAAGAGCATGTATAAGGGTGGATGGTTAGAAAAAATAAAGGGATATTTGGAGAGGATAGGATTAGGACACCTGTGGGGGGAGGTTTGGTCAAAGACAGAAGTGAGAGGGATGAATATACTGGAAAGGAGAATTAGAGATATCCATAGGCAGAAATTATTGGGGGAAAGCAGACTAAGAAATTCGCTGACTGTTTTGACGAAAATAGAGGAGATAGCAGGGTTGAATATTAGATACGTCGATAGGTCAAAACGATATGGGATGATGTGGTGGCTTTTAGGTCTGCCAAGGAATAAAGGCTGGTTACAAGGCAGGGATAAGACAAGGTGTATACTTTGTGGAGATGTAAATGATGAGTTTCACTTGCTAAGAGACTGTGAGGTAACGAGGGGGTTAAGACATGGATTATTGAGTGCCGAGCATCGGGAAATACTGGGGAGAGGAGATGAGAACGCAATACTGAGATGGATTATTAAACAATGGGAAAAAGGGGGTGAATTGAACAGGTATTTTTGTGCGACAAAAAAGGCCTGCGAGAGTAAAATGAAGGAGAGTGAGTTAGAGGGTGGGCAGGGGAATAGGGGGGTGGAATAGTTATCTGTATAAGGGAAGGGGATAGTATGTTAAAATTCTAATGGATTAGGGAAGATAGGGACTGAGTACTTAGTTAGGTGGAGTTGGGTAAGAGGGCAGGATTGCATGGTCTGTTTGTTTTATTGTATTGGTGACTGGTATAAATGCTGAGTGATGGCAGACGAGTGCGTGTTAGGGCTGAAATGTGGTGTTGGAAGTAGAGGTGGTATATGTTGAAATGTGGTGTTGGAAAGATATGGAGATGTAGTAATGTAACTCGGCTATTTGTAAATTTTGGTTTGGTAGAAGATGGAGTCTTCAGTAGGTAATTATGACGGGTAGGATGAGTATGAGTGTATTATATGTTATAATTAATTATGGAGTGTTATATCGTTGGAATGTGGTGTGGGAGAAGTGGTGATATAAGTAGAGGTGGTATATGATGTGGAGTTGGTGTTGTATTGCTGAGATGTGGTGGTGGAAGTATTGAAGGCTTAGCTGAAATGTGGTAATGGAGAAGTGGTATAGGATGAAGAAATATGATGTTGGAAAGGTGTTGGTATATGCGTGATTGGTATTTGTTATTCATTGTAATTTTATGAGGTTATGATGGTAATTATTTGTGAAGGCTGAAATGTGGTAATGGAGAAGTGGTATATCTATTGTTGATATTTGGAGTCGGAGGAGTGGTGGTAAATGTGGTGTTGGAAAAGTGTTATATTGTTGGAATGTGGTGTGGGAGAAGTGGTGATATAAGTAGAGGTGGTATATAATGTGGAGTTGGTGTTGTATTGATGAAATGTGGTGTTGGAAGTATTGAAGGCTTAGTATTTAGGTGATGTATGGTTTGGTATTGAGAGGGTTTATTTATGGCTGATTCCATGGGAGTTGGGAGGTGGTATTACTGTATTGGTGTCTGGTATGAGTATTTAATTTCTGGAGCTGGAGAGAGGTGAGTTTATTATCATTTTGTAAATTTTGGTTTGTTTGTATGGAGAGGAGGAAGAAATATGTTGGAGGGGTGTTGGTATATGCGTGATGGGTTTTTGTTATGCATTGCCGACAAGTGCTGAAATGATGGTTGATTAGTGGTATGGTGATGTAAGTGTTGAGTGAAATAAGGTCATCGGAAGAATATGGGAGTAAGTATGTGTAAAATGTATGTGAGTTTGTAAGAGTGAATGCGGGTTGGCAAATGGTGAGTCATTGAGGTATTGTGTAATATACAAATCTATTGGTGGCGAAATTGTGGAGACGGAGGGGTGTAGGAGATATGCATTGCTAAAGGACAAAGTTACAGCAGGTGAGGTATGAGGTAAACACAGCTATGGCTAGCGAGGCAAGGTCTGCCTGAGCACAGCAATGCAGAGTGGGTCATGTAGAAAAACAATGGCGGTGTGGAATGTTCAGTGTCAGCAAGGACACTGGGTAGAAGGAGTTGTCTGCCTCCGGGAGCGCGCATGTGATATTATATGTTTATATTGGCAAACGGTTCAGAGAGGGAATCAACCGTTGGCCGGCTGATTATTAATAGTATCATTAATATTATTATTATATTATTATTATTATCACGATTATTATTATTATTATTATTATTATTATTATTATTATTATTATTATTATTATTATTATTATTATTATTATTATATTTAGCTATTCATTTGTTTATCTGATAGTTGTAGGGTGGCTTAGGTAGAACTCTATTGTGAACATGTATTGGGGCTAAACGCCTGTGTTGTTCATTAAATAAATACAATACAATTAAAATGTTCCGTCTCTTAGCGGATCCCCGAAGATTCTAATACTCCATCGGGATATAAAAAGGAGGCCAGTCGCGAACAGTCCGAGGGTGGGAGCGAGAACAGCAGGAGTGTTGGTTGTCGTCAGTGTCCACCGATGTCACAGTATCGTCGTGTATTGAGCGGAGTACTGCTTGTGTACTTTCTTGGAGTACTGACTAGAATACTGCATGTGTACCATCGTAGAGGGAGTAGTTAAGAGCTGGACACAGCAGTATTGGCTGCCGTCAGTTGTGATTGTGTTGGAGTGCTGACTGTGTGGTGGGTGTTCCACCAGAATCACTGCGTATTCGAGTACCCAGTTGAGTAGCTCTGGTTAGCACTGTTTAGTGTTGAATAGTTCACTGTATGGAGCGGCCATGTGAACTGACTCTGTTGACTGTGTGAGTGGCGGACGTTCTCTGGAGTCCAGCCAAGCCATGTGTTGTGGAGGTCAGCAACCTTGTTCGTATTTGTCTACATGCAGGTCCTGTTTAAGGGATTGAGCGTGAAGCCTGTCAATAAGGATAGTCTGCACCAGCTGGACTCCTGCTGTGAGAGGTTTGTAAATAGACAACAATTAATGGCGTGTGGTCATTAATGGTTGAATGTAATTGTAGGCTATGGGTGTGTGTATTAATTGGGTCATCCTGAATTAAATTAGATCGATACAACTTTTTATTTGTAACGGTAGTATGTATTTTTTTAAATAATTTATTAACAACATCCTCCATTACGGAAAATAATACTTATATACACACACACACATAATGACTGTATTAATTAATACCCAATAAAATTCATTGCCAATTTTAACGGCTTGCTCGTAAGATGTCAAAATGTATTTTGTTTACAAATTTAGGAAATTCCTTTAGGAGTTTCGTCCACGAGTTCACATTTTTCCACCGGCCAATGGCCCGCTAACTTTATAACACTTCTACAAAATTCACCTTTCTCAGAGTTAAGTAACTTACACTCCCAAAGGATATGGTCAACTGTCTGATAATTTGTTTCGCCACACACACACACACACACACACACACACACACACACACACACACACACACACACACACACACACACACACACACACACACACACACCTAAAGAAGTATTCTGGGGCCATAGCCGCCATATTATATCTAAGGTTTAGTTTAATTTTCAGTCTACTCTGTACATTGGGAAAATATGATTTTGTTATGCTTCCGTTTGTAGTACTTTCCAACCATCTCTGCCACAACTGAATGGTTTACTCCCTCATGTCTTGTTTGATTGTACATATATGGCTCATTCCACGTTAAGAAAACAGTATTGCTCTTACAGACCTACAATGAGTGAACATACCCCCTCTGAGACACCCATAATTTCTCGTGATTAAGGGATAGTATACTGTACTTTTTAATGTATTATGAAAGATAGATAAAAAATGAGGCATTTTTGCCCATGAGATATTAAAATAACTATATAACATTTTATTTTTTATAAATACATTCGTAGGGAGGAAGTACAATGGCGGGAACAGCCACCGCTTCATTGCCTTGCTTCATTTGCCTTCTATGTTGCTCTGGTACAAGCATCTGTGAACCGCGGGCAGATCACTTCTGTAGTTAAGTTCTTTATTGCATGTGTGTTTTTAGGCTGTAAATCAGTGCGTACTTGTCTTGTGTGCCTATTTGGGTGATCTCTTTCTTTTAACATTAACACCGTGATTTCTTTCGTAGAGATGTCGTTTACGGTATTTATTTGTTGCGTGTGTTTTTCAGCCTTTATATCAGTGTAGAGGCCTAATCGTATTCTTTTGAGTGAGTGTTATGTGATTAGCCTACGTGTGTGATTTCTTTCTTTTAACATTAATAGTGATCATTAATAGTGATTTATTTGCGTTATGGGTGAGAACGTCCATAAAAATAAACAGGGAGAGGTACTGAGGGAGAAACAAAAGCAAACTGTGCTTAACGTACTTAATTACCTTTCTCGAAAGAATCCAGATAAAAGTCTCAGCTGGGTGGTTAACGAAACTGCTGAAGCAACAGGCATTTCTGAGAGGACTGTTTATAAAGTGCGATCAGCAGCCACTACAGGACCTTTGGCTTCTCCGATTAAAACAAGAGAACGTAAAACACCACGGAAAGACAGCAGGTTAGTCAAGTTCATTGATTTTGTTCGCAGTGGAGTAAGGCGTAAGGTGCACGAGTTTTTTCCTTAGAAACCAACCTCCAACCTTGCAGCAAGTCCTACAGTCTGAAGAATGATAAAGACCTTCCCGAGTTCAAAAGAACAACTTTGTATCGTTTGTTGAGAGACATGGGTTTCCAGTACGAAAGGAAAGGAAATTCAGCTCGTTTGACGGAAAGAGAGGACATTATATCTTGGCGTCACAAGTATCTGTCAACAGTTAAGAAATATCGAGACGAGGAAAGGAACATATTTTACACTGATGAGTCGTGGGTTAACACAGGGCACACTGTTGGGAAAGAATGGAAAGATAAGACCATTTCAACTCCACGGGATGCTTTTCTGTCAGGACTATCTTGCGGTCTGAAGTCTCCTACAGGTCGTGGTCCAAGGTTCGCGTTAGTTCATGCCGGTAACGAGAATGGGTTCGTGCCAGGGGCGAAGTACGTGTTTCAGTGCAAGAAGAATACCGCAGATGCTCACGACGAAATGGACGGTGATTGTTATGAGGAGTATTTTAAAGAATGTCTACTACCGAACCTGCCGCCAAACTCTGTTGTTGTTCTTGACAATGCCTCCTATCATAGCCGCAAGAAAGAGCCTCTGCCTACGAAGGCATGGAAAAAAGAGAACACGCGGTCATGGCTTAGAGAACGTTGTGTAGTGTATGATGAGAACATGCTGAAAACAGACTTGATGGCCCTCGTAAACAGTGTGCGATGGAAATACGATCGCCACAGAGTCGATGAAATGGCAAGAAAAAGTGGTGTCACGGTTCTTCGTTTACCACCATACCATTGTGAGCTGAATCCTATATAACTTGTTTGGGCGCAAGTGAAGCACTATGTTGCTATGAACAACACCACGTTCAAAACAAGGGAGATGGAAAGACTCATCGATGAAGGTTTCCTACGCGTGTCTACTGAAAACTGGGCGAACTACGTGAATCACGTGAAAAATATTGAAGCGGACATGTGAAAATCTGATTTGATCCAGGACGAATCAATCTGAATCGGACGAAGATTCACTGCCGACAGCAATGATGAAGGGCTCCATTTCATTAAACTAAAGCACCTCTGTGAATCAGTGGCCGAGGTGGTTGTGACTATTGTTTTAAGAGGTAGTACAACTAGGCAATCAGAGGGGAAAAAATGGAAGAGGTCCGAAACTTCGAAAAGGTATCTGCTACAGAAAAACAAGAGCCACGAAGGGCGTGAAAAGGAAAGACTCCCTAGGCCTCCATATATAAAACTGTGGGGGTCGGAAAGAACGAGAGTTAACCAAGGGAGGTCGAATAGGACAGATGAAAGTGAGGAGCCTGGCACAAGGAAGTGGAATGAATGCCAGGACTCAGCTAAGGTCCCCGTGGTCACCAACCCACACTCCAAAGTTAAGAGCCCCCGAGGGTCCCTTTTAGTCGCCCCCTTACGACAGGCAGCGAATACCGTGGGGGATCAGTGGCAGAGGTCGGCCTTAAGTCGCGGGTTCAATCCCAAAAGAGGTACAGTAGTCTGATTTTTGAAGGGCTGAAGAAAGTTCATTCGGCACTGCATGTCGTGCTATGGCCAGCGTCTAAAAGATCTTTGGTGACACATTTAGTCTTCAAACTCAACCATAGTTTGTCCAAGAGAGATGTGTCTGCCATTTGCCACAGTAAAACGAAATGTCTAAACTGACACGCCGGTTGTCTAACTGGCGTCAAATCAAAACGCTTACACACGATAGCGAATGGATGGCAATTATCATCCACTTTCTTTTTCAATGCCATAATAATGAAGTATCCGGAGAAATTAACCTTAAACTTCAATGATATCTTTAAGCAATTGTTTCTCAAGGATTGCAAAAAAAAAAAAAGACATTTTAAAAATAACAACAGTCATCCACACGAGCACCGGAGTGTTAAAAAATAGCAAACTTCCATTTTTATCAGAGGTGGAACGTAAATTTACCACAGTTGTAATACGGATTGCCAGCCCCGCGGTGTAGGAGTACCGTGGCTGCCTTTTACCCGGAGGCCCCGGGTTTGATTCCCGGCCAGGTCAGGGATTTTTACCTGCACCTGAAGGCTGGTTCGAGGTCCACTCAACCTACAGTGTTTACGTACAATTGAGGAGCTATCTGATGATGACGCGGCGGCCCCGGTCTCGAAAGCCAAGAATAACGGCCGAGAGGATCCGTCGTCCTGACCACACAACACCTCGTAACCTGCAGGCCTTCGGGCTGAGCAGCGGTCGCTTGGTAGGCTATGGCTCTTCGGGGCTGTTGCGCTATGGAGTTTGGTTTGGTCCGGTGATACGCATTTCTTGTCGGGGGCCGGTAACAGAAGTTACACGGTCCGTAGGTTAGAGACCCCTGCCGTACATCATCTGGACAGGTATGCTTGACAGGAAAATAAAATACTGAAGCCAGTTTTTTTTTGGTCAGGTAACAGGAGAGAGGTAACATGAGTCGTTGCCCTCAAGAAGCTGTGAGACAGTGTCTTTGAATGACTGAGGTTAAGGCAACCATTCATTTCTTTCATGTCTTTTATATCAATTACAGAAGGTCGTGTGTACGCACACTTCTTTCACCTTGGTTCCTCAATTCTAATACTGGTCGGCAGGGATTCTTCTTCTCTACTCCTCCCTTTATTCTGTTAGTAATTTTATTCCAGCATACGCTTTTGCACGCACAATGATTTGATCGTCAGGCTGAGTGGCGCTGGCTTTCCGACCGTAACTTTGCAGGTTCAATCCTGGCTCAGTGCAGGTGTATTTGAAGGTGCTTAGCCTCGTGTCGGAAGATTTACTAGCACGCAAAAAGAACTCTCGCGGAACTGAATTCCGACACCCTGACGTCTCCGAAAACCGTAACAGTAGTAAGTGGAATGTACAGTAAAGCCAATATTATTATTATTATTATTATTATTATTATTATTATTATTATTATTATTATTATTATTATTAAGTTCGACTCATTGGCTGAATGGTCAGCGTTGAGGCCTTCGGCTCAGAGGGTTACGGGTTCGATTCCCGGCCGGGTCGAGGATTTTAATCGCCTCTGATTAATTCTTCTGGCCCGAGGGCTGGGTGTTTATGTTTGTCCCAGCACTTGCCTCTTCATATTCAGACAGCACACTACACTACCAACCACCACAGAAACACGCAATAATGATTACATCCCTCCATATAGGTTTGGAGTCAGGAAGGGCATCCGGCCGTAAAACAGGGGTAAATCCACATGTGCGACGGTTCGCACCCGCGACCCCACAGATGTGGGAAAAGCGGTAGAAAAAGAATATTATTTTGATTAAAATTTTTCTTCAGGTTATCCCAGTTTTTCTGGAGACACTGGAACCACCCAGGCACATTTTGGTTGGCCGGTGTTTTAAGACAGGATGCCCTCCCTGATGCCACGTGATTCTTGAGATTAAGATCTCAATCCAAGATCGACCGAGAATCTAACCTCAGCCTTTCGCTAAGCCACTGAGCTAATCACGTTCCCCCCACCCCCAATCATCAATGATGAAATGGCGTATGGCTTTTAGTGCCGGGAGATCCCAGGACGGGTTCGGTTCGCCAAGTGCAGGTCTTTTGATTTGACGCCCGTAGGCGACCTGTGGGTCGTGATGAGGATGAAATGATGATGAAGACAACACATAGACCCAGCCCCCGTGCTAGGGAAATTAACCAATGATGGTTAAAATTCCCGACACTGTCGGAAATCGAACCCGGGACCCTGTGGCCAAAGGCCAGCACGCTAACCATTTAGCCATGGAGCCGGACATGAACTGAAATCTTGGCCTGCCTCTTCCTCCCCTCAAGCTTCCGAGCCAAAAAGAACAATAAACCAGATTTAACTTAATAAATTTTGTCTCTTCTTTGGATAAGTTTCTTTTTTTGAGATCTACCATCCAGGTGAACGTTTCTGGAATTTCTGCATATATCTCTTCCACACAGCATCAGGAATGTATGCAGTGGGTATTACTAGAAGATATGCTTGATGGTCTGCATTTGAGCACCGCAGTTATACAAGGAGAGTCTACCCAAATCTATTGATGTAGAGTTGAGCCAGTCCTATCAGTGTCGTACCTGACAGTTCAGCTAGGACCAGACAGCCCGAGGCAAATTGTACACCATCATATTTTTCTCCCAATACATTACGTCACAAGAAAAGCTGCCAAATCTTGTCAAAGATTGTTCAACATTACGGAAGGTTTGACAAGATTTGAAAAGATTTTGCAAGGTTTGTTTTTGTTTTTACATGGAGGAAAGGCAAACAGCAGTTGCAGTTCTTCGAGTAACTGTGGGATAAATTCTTATTAAGACGATAAACGCGAAATTAACCATAATTTACATAGAGAAAATAATGTGGATATCTTCAACATAATTTCTGCAATTTATTTACTCCCATAATGTCATTTGTAGAGGTTATGTTACATTGCATTTACTCACATTAACTGAAAAAAAATGAAAGCAATGCGACGGAAATTCATATGTTTTTACATTAATATGTATTAGGAATTCCGTAACAATAATAATATGCGAAGATCGTAATAAATCGATCATTGCTGACAGTGTTTACCTACAGGTTACCGTACAGTAATAAACATAAAATCTGTGCACTTCGTTGAGATATTTCTCTTGCAATCTCCTCGTATGCTGCCGTTTTATTCATTTTATTGTGATAATCCACGGAGTCCACTGATAAGGCAGGGATGTGCCTCATACTTAACAATTAATACACACACACACACAACATCCCTCGGTCATGAAGACACCATTTTTGTTGTTTTGATTTTCGTCCCAGAATCCCAGCATGCCTAGCGGTACAGCGCGCACTGTCAATACTCTGAGTCCATTGGTCAGTTTGTCAAAGACCTGGCAATTCTTTGATCAATTAGAACACGTAATTCACTTTCAATACTTCAGTATTGCAAGAGAATTGACACGTAAACTTGGGAAGTATTGATAATTCTTGTGAAGTCTTGAATTTGACAAACGTTTGATCGCGTACAACAGGCTGCCATCACAGATGTGAATGAGGCTGAGTGGAGAGGACATCGATAATAATTTTTCTCTCCAGGCATTCCTAAGGCTGAATTGAGAAGCTGTGAGATACAAAGCCGTTCTTCGTGCTGATTTTCGAGATTTCAGCCTACTTGTAGTGGGCTGTATTACGTCCTGGATCACCCTGCTCATCATCCTTATCCTAGCCCATAAGCAGACAAGAGCGCCGTCTCCTGAGGTGAGGAGCAATGTTGTTAAGTACAAGTAAGTCACTGGACTGGGGTGAAAAGCAGCATGCCAGAGATGATACGCACTGTGTGTCGGAGTGGCACATCGACCTTTTGGCAATGTGAACTTCTCAATTACACACCTGCGCAGCATTCCGCCGGAGAATAAACCAGGGCCGAGGCAGGTTTTTTATATTTTTTATGATGTAGTAACGATTTTCCAGCTATCCTGCTTAAATTATTGCGGCGTTATACTTTCGCAGAACTATTTTTTCAAGGACAATTCGATATGTCAGGGTACTGTCCAGAGTCACACCTACGTATTTTGTGATTCAGATAGTTGTTCCTGAACCCAGTCCTAGGCTAGGTGTTTGTCAATTGCTGAGGTGAAATGTGGCTACTTCAGATTGCGATGGACTTGGCCGGAGTCGCTACTTTCGGCACTTGTCATCCATCTTCTGAAGGTCTTTAACCAGTATATTGTCCTCCACTTCACTGAAAGTGGAATGCTGGGCAATGAGGTTTATATCACCAGCATAGATGATTTTTCGGAATAAAGCTCCAGGCTGATTATGCTACACAGATTAAAATACGAGATAAAACTGAAGCTAGCGATGGTCCGTTATTTAATATATGCATGCAACCCGCTCCTAACATTTTCAGTGGAGATCAGGACACTAATGGTTATTCGGTATGGAACTGTCTTGATAAGTTTAAGAAGTCCCCTCCAGTCAGTACCATAGACCGCTGAATGGTCTACGAAAAAAGAGACATTTCGTAATTTCTTCTCAAATCCAGTCTGTAGGTAAGATGTTAAGGCAAGGACTTGATCGTAGCAGTCTCGCCTCTAGTGGAATCCAGCTTGTTCTACAGGAATGAGAATTTCAATAGGAGGAGCTATCATGTTTAGGCAAATGGCATTACGTAATAGAACAATATGTAGCGTTTTTATGAACAATCTTCTCTTCGCATAACTCGAAATTTCATAACTGAATCATCATAACATGCACTGCTGATAATAATCAGTGTTGCGTACAAATCTCTTTCCTCAGCCAGCAGGCCCCGCGGTGTGTCCATTTATTGGGTCGTCCTGAAATAAATTCGAGTAATAATTGTTCGTCACAATATTAATACCGTAATGGTGTGAGGCCCCCGTACACGAGCTGCGTAACTGATGATGGAACACTGTCTACCATGAAGGCTAATACGGTACTAAAACCTAGACCGAATCCCCAGCTGGAGATAGAACCCGGGGCCCCTTGAACCAAAGGACACCATGATCAACAGTTAGCCACGGAGCCGGACATTGTACAAGTAAATAGAACCATGCCAAACTCAACTAGGGAAAAGACCTCGTGTGTAATACCATACGCGGATCATCAGCACTCCAGGAGTGCATGTTGTGATGATTCACGGTTGGGGAATCTCGAGTTATCTGAGAAGACTGCAAATAAAACTACATTTTAAAAAAAACACTGCATACTCCTCCTATTGCGTAATGCCGATTGACAAAAATGCTTCTCGAGCGTAGAAATCATGACCGCAAAACTCCTCGTGTACTTGCATATTATGGTGACGGTGAAATACCTAATTATGCAATATTTGCATAACAGACGACTGGTTAATGTTAGTCTCTTATGCAAATACCTGTGTACTAATTAGAAGCTGTACCAATTAGAAAGGTATTCAAGCAACTGCGACAAAAGCAACAACCGAACTCCCAATGGAACGTCTGTTACAGGAAGTAACACAGCTGTATGTAAGCGCCGTTCAAAGGCGCCGAAATGTTAGTTGTTCGTTGTCTTCTACTATGGGGAAATATACATTTTGATATAAGCGCACGATTGTAATTAAATATGCATGTTTATAGATTACTATTACTACTGAATACAATTCAATTATGCAATAATTATTTCATTTAGTTAATTCATAATGTCTACTGTATTAATGTCCCTGGCCTGGGGACTGGGTGGTTGAGCCGTCCTTAACGTTCCTTTACTCACATTCAACACTATATACACTTCCGCAATTACAATTACACGCAGGTTCGTATCATATGGTGCAAGTAGGGGCAAAAAATCTCTATAGGTCAACGCCTCGAATAAATAGCACAAAAATGTCTATTGTAAGACAAGTATAACACTGTTCAGACTCTTAACATAAATAAATACTTGCACTATTACAAATTATTAACCGGGCGAGTTAGCAGCTGTGAGCTTGCATCCGGGAGATAACTGTCGGCAGCCCTCAAGATGGATCTCCGCGGTTTCCCATTTTCAACAGGCAAATGTGAGGAGCGTACCTTAAGGCCACGGCCGATTCCTTCCCAGTCCTAGGCCTTTACTACCCATCGTCGCCATAATACCTATCTGTGTCAGTGCGACGTAAAGCAAGTTGTAAAAAAGGTAAGATACATACAATTTAGAGATCGGGTATAAATAATGATTAGGCTTAATTGTAATGTTTAATGTAGTAATAGGTAAATTAATTTTAAAAAGAAAACCATGCATGTATCAAAAAAGAATTTGGATTTCAATAAATGAATACTCCCTTCCCAGTTCCAGGCGATCCTGAACTAGGGAATGGGAGTATTCTAACCTACTAATACAATGTCCTCAGCTACAGTATGCAGTCAGGCTTTTTTATTTTATGCCCTGTACGCTGCCTGTGTGTCAATTTCGATGTTCCGTTCGACTCCACCATATGCTGGAGAAACTGGATCTATGGCACAGTTTTAATTACGGGTAAACATACCAACATCCTGTGAAAGGGAATGCCGAAAGAACTTTCCTCCGCCCTTCAAGAATACTCAAGAAACATCTGGCGGGAATACTGTAAAAGAAGATATAGTGTGGTGGACTGATGGCTCAAAGACTGTGGATGGCACAGGAGGAGGAAGACCTGAGACCAATCCAGATGAGCCTGGGTAGACACACTATAGTCTTTCAAACTGAAATGATAGCTATCACAACATGTCTTGAAGAAAATCTGAAAATTAACTATAGGAATAAGAACATTTTCATTTTTACGGACAGCCAAGCGGCTATTAAAGGCACTAGAGGCAGTCCGGATAATATCCAGAATTGTCTGGTATTGCCACTCACTTCTCCTGAAGCTCTCATGTACAACATTGCCGAAATAATATGGGTACCAGGGCTTTCAGGTATAGAAAGAAATGAAAAGGCAGATAAACTGGCCAGGAAAGGGGCAGAAACACATTTTGTAGGCCCAGAACCTGTATGCGGGATTTCCTACGGACAAGCCCGACACTGCATAGGAAAGTGGGTGCAAAAGAAACAAACGGAAAACTGGAAAAATACTCCAGGGTGCAGACTTGCAAAGGAACTGATAAAAGGACCAAACAAGAAGCACACTACAGAACTGTTGAAACTCGGCAGAGAAAATATAAGATGGGTAGTAGGACCGTTGACAGGGCACTGCCATCTGAAAAAAAACACCTGCATACAATTGGAGTAATAAGAGACAACATATGTACGAAATGCAATGAAGCAGAGGAATCAGCTGAACACATACTTTCGAATGTGAGGCGCTGGGTCGAATCAGACTCTCCACTCTAGGACTACCAGGTGAAGAGAGAGAAAACATCCAAAAAGACCCAAAAAGAACAACCTGCAGCTTTGTGAAAGGAGCAGGTATATCTAGGTGGGAATGAAGGAAAAACATGGTAGCAAAAGATCTTAGAGGTCGACGCTAATTAGGAATTAATATTTAGAGGCCCCATGAAGAAAAGAAGAAGCAGCTCTGGCGAATGTGATCTGCAGAGGGAGCTGATATCAACATACAGTACATGTCAGTGGATGAATAAGCATTCTGCTGTTCAATTCATGCATATCGCTGCCCAAGTTCAATATTAAAGACATCAAGATTTTGAGATGTAAACAAGGACATATAACATAGTTCTTACTCTATCTGGTTCTATACTAAAATACCTTAAATCCAAGTTTGTTTACACGCTTTGAACGATGTCAGTTTCCTTAATGCATTTCCTGAATTATAGCTCTGAATGCACTTATTTCAAAATATACATATTTTAATTTTGTTCTTACTGGTACAAGAACGTCGGATAGACTCTCCGAGTCAGACGAACCGACGATGAGTGAGCTCGGGAGCTCCCGTTTTATGGCTTGGTCATATAGCCTCCGGCCAGGAAAGAAGATGACAATGTAAAAATTCGCTGTAATTCAGACAGGATTTCGATTACGATGGGGATGGGGAAGTTTGAGAGCAATGAAAGAAGCGGCCGTGGCCTTATTAAGGCAGAGCTGCAGTATTTGCCTGACTTGAAGGCAGGAAAGCACGGAAAACAGTCTTCAGGGCCGCCGATGGAACCCAACATCTCCCGCATGCAAGCTCATTGCTACGCAAGCCCGAACCATGCAGCTTACTCGGCAAGCCCTTAAGACTGAACTAGGACAGCGATATCTAACAACGTTTTGTTATGGTTGCAATGGGATACGATCTACCTTACATCTACTCAATATACTTTCAAAACTTTTTGCGAAAGGTACGATTCGAACAGTCATTCTTTTGCAACCCCGAAGGAAGACCGTGAACAAAATGATTCAGCCTCTAAAAGTCTTACTCACAGTTACATTTTTCCTCTTTTTTTTTTTTTTTTTTTTTTTTTTTTTTTTTTTTTGCTAGGGGCTTTACGTCGCACCGACACAGATAGGTCTTATGGCGACGATGGGATAGGAAAGGCCTAGGAGTTGGAAGGAAGCGGCCGTGGCCTTAATTAAGGTACAGCCCCAGCATTTGCCTGGTGTGAAAATGAGAAACCACGGAAAACCATCTTCAGGGCTGCCGATAGTGGGATTCGAACCTACTATCTCCCGGATGCAAGCTCACAGCCGCGCGCCTCTACGCGCACGGCCATTTTTCCTCTGTTTCGACATTTCAAAACCTGTGATTCATGGTTAAACACTCTCCGTAACAGATGAGGTGCCACAATCTATTAACTATTATATCACCGGTACACGCATTATAACATAGGATATAATTTTACTATAACAGTATAGGCTAATGTTTGTAGCCAGTCTCGTGGTGTAGTGGTAGCGTCTCCGCTTATTACTGAAGGATCGTCCGAAAATGTTAAAACCTGAAATGAGTCGTCTAAAATGAGGGCCAGCAGATCCTGTCAAGACAACCACTCAATACGTCCGAAACAACTGATCCAGTCTGTACGCCTCTAGGAAGGCAGCAGTAGTTTTGGTAGTCAAGGCTCGTAATGAGCTGCATGTGCCAGGTTGTGTTTTGAATTTTTTTAGAATAGGTATCTGCCTGCACCAGCCTGAATTCGCTTTGCAAGGCTAGAATATACCCGAAATAATAACAATTAAACTTTTCAATTAATATTCACAGTACGGTACCCTCCTCCGTGCAACTTACAGTCTGGTGAGCGTGAGCCATTATCTCCATCTTATCTCAGGTAACGCTTGGAAGAGTTTGACCTCTAAACAGATGCGCTACTCTGTGTGCCACTATAAGGACTTCATGCTTTGCCTTCTGGTTTTTTTTTTCTTTTTTCTTTTTAAACTTCATCTTCAATCTGCTTTGGCCAGGTTTTCTTGGAAGCCATTCTCTGACCACTGCAATGTGCAGGTCTCTGTCGCCGTTTGAATATTCGGCACGTGTAGCCAAACCACAGCAATCTCGATCTTGAATTAATTCTGCGGTCGTTGGTTGGCTTCCACACTTCAGTACGACGGTTTCGTTACGAAGCCAGTCACACAGTGAGACCTCCAGTATTCGCCGGAGAGACCGGATTTGGAATATTTTCAGTCTGTTCGTGTCTCTTTCAGAACTAGGGTATGCGAGCGAGCGCAAAATGAGGATTTAATTTGAATCATGGCATTACGCTTTTTTGTCAAGCATAATTAAAACGATCCAAAGGCGGCTGCAGCAAAACCAAACTTAGGGATTGATGTCACTTTCTTCTCCTGCACCAGTCAACTAAGGTATCCATCCGAATTTACTAACTAGTTCACTTTTATTCCACGTAAAGTAGATAGTTTGTTGGTAAACCACCGGCTGTGTTAGTTCTATCAGCTTGCATTCGGGAGATAGTGGGTTCAATCCCCACTGTCGGTAGTCCTGAAGATGGTTTACCGCGGTTTCCAATTTTCATACCAGGTAAATGCTGGGGCTGTACCTTAAGACCACGGTCGCGTCCTTCCCACTCCTAGCCTTTTCCTATCCCATCGACGCCACAAAAAAGTTTTGTCTGCGTTAGCGGAAGCAATAAAGAATAAGGCGGCAATAAATCGAGCGAATACTTAATTGTTTTAGAAGATTTTTTGGTACAACCAAAGAAAATCAGATTGCTTATATACCGCACATTATGAGTCAGTATGAAAGTCCATGTCAAATATCTCCAGATCCATTATATTTTGTTCCCATATTCTGCAATAGCAATTACGAGGCTCATGAACTGATATGCTGCTCTATCTCACGGGATTACGAATAACGGAAATATTAATTTCATCTTTTAAATCGGAACTTTACGTTTTACCACCATCAAAATGGCGTTAAATTAACCAAACTCAGCGACAAAATGTACTTGTCTTAGACGTAAGACAATTTCTTCACGAGGAAATCTGTATTCAAAACTATATACTCTTAAATATGGCAGCATCCTGCTGTAGTTCCGAATTAAAACTATACCTTATGTCGATTAGTTTCAGAAGAGAATCTCGGAGTTAACGTGGTAATATTTTAGATTATCGATCACTCAACTTGATAGTCCAGCTCCTTGGCTAAATGATCAACGAACTGGTCTTCGGCTCAGAGGGTCCCGGGTTCGATTCCCCTAGGCCAGGTCGAGGATTTTAACTGCGTTTTGTTACTTTCTACGGATCGGGGACCGGGTGTGTGTGTTCCTCTTGATCCATCAGGAAGGTCATCCGGCCGTAAAACAGAGCCAAGGCCAAATGTGCTATACAGTACATAAACGCAACCCCACCAGTGTGGGAGAAGCGGTAAAAGAAGTTAACGCAACGTCATCAATCCTCCTTTCCTCTTCAAATAGAAATAATTGGAGAGACGCGAGTTATCCCTGCCTGCCGCAACTAGAATACTCTACATCCTTCAACATAGGAAGAGGCATCCGGTCGTAAAACAGGGCCAAATCCACACGAAGTAAAGACCACAATAAATTAGTAAAAGTCCAGTAGGCTATCATTACGGAGTCGTGACCTCTGATCCAGAGCGGCGCTGGACAACTGAAACAATTCATTCATTGTCTAGCTTTGATATTTAACATGGGTGAGTAATTCATTTGTAAAGCAAAGGTCACTCGATTATCACGAGAAGCAGTGAACTTGTGTAAACATAATTTGCATTTTACCCAGTCGCTACTCCTGAGAGAGAGAGAATCAATCAATCAATCAATACTGATCTGCATTTAGGGCAGTCGCCCAGGTGGCAGATTCCCTATCTGTTGCTTTCCTAGCCTTATCCGAAATGATTTCAAAGAAATTGGAAATTTATTGAACATCTCCCTTGGTAAGTTATTCCAATCCCTAACTCCCCTTCCTATAAATGAATATTTGCCCCAGTTTGTCCTCTTGAATTCCAACTTTATCTTCATATTGTGATCTTTCCTACTTTTATAGACGCCATTCAAACTTATTCGTCTACTAATGTCATTCCACGCCATCTCTCCGCTGACAGCTCGGAACATACCACTTAGTCGAGCAGCTCTTCTTCTTTCTCTCAATTCTTCCCAACCCAAACATTGCAACATTTTTGTAACGCTACTCTTTTGTCGGAAATCACCCAGAACAAATCGAGCTGCTTTTCTTTGGATTTTTTCCAGTTCTTGAATCAGGTAATCCTGGTGAGGGTCCCATACACTGGAACCATACTCTAGTTGGGGTCTTACCAGAGACTTATATGCACTCTCCTTTACATCCTTACTACAACCCCTAAACACCCTCATAACCATGTGCAGAGATCGGTACCCTTTATTTACAATCCCATTTATGTGATTACCCCAGTGAAGATCTTTCCTTATATTAACACCTAGATACTTACAATGATCCCCAAAAGGAACTTTCACCCCATCAACGCAGTAATTAAAACTGAGAGGACTTTTCCTATTTGTGAAACTCACAACCTGACTTTTAGCCCCGTTTATCAACATACCATTGCCTGCTGTCCATCTCACAATATTTTCGAGGTCACGTTGCAGTTGCTCACAATCTTGTAACTTATTTATCACTCTATAGAGAATAACATCATCCGCAAAAAGCCTTACCTCCGATTCCACTCCTTTACTCATATCATTTATATATATAAGAAAACATAAAGGTCCGATAACACTGCCCTGAGGAACTCCCCTCTCAACTATTACAGGGTCAGACAAAGCTTCACCTACTCTAACTCTCTGAGATCTATTTTCTAGAAATATAGCAACCCATTCAGTCACTCTTTTGTCTAGTCCAATTGCACTCATTTTTGCCAGTAGTCTCCCATGATCCACCCTATCAAATGCTTTAGACATGTCAATCGCGATACAGTCCATTTGACCTCCAGAATCCAAGATATCTGCTATATCTTGCTGGAATCCTACAAGTTGAGCTTCAGTGGAATAACCTTTCCTAAAACCGAATTGCCTTCTATCGAACCAGTTATTAATTTCACAAACATGTCTAATATAATCAGAAAGAATGCCTTCCCAAAGCTTACATACAATGCATGTCAAACTTACTGGCCTGTAATTTTCAGCTTTATGTCTATCACCCTTTCCTTTATATACAGGAGCTACTATAGCAACTCTCCATTCATCTGGTATAGCTCTTTCGGTCAAACAATAATCAAATAAGTACTTCAGATATGGTACTATATCCCAACCCATTGTCTTTAGTATATCCCCAGAAATCTGATCAATTCCGGCCGCTTTTCTAGTTTTCAACTTTTGTATCTTATTGTAAATGTCATTGTTATCATATGTAAATTTTATTACTTCTTTGGCCTTAGTCTCTTCCTCTATCTCAACATTATCCTTGTAACCAACAATCTTTACATACTGCTGACTGAATACTTCTGCCTTTTGAAGATCCTCACATACACACTCCCCTTGTTCATTAATTATTCCTGGAATGTCCTTCTTGGAACCTGTTTCTGCCTTAAAATACCTATACATACCCTTCCATTTTTCACTAAAATTTGTATGACTGCCAATTATGCTTGCCATCATGTTATCCTTAGCTGCCTTCTTTGCTAGATTCAATTTTCTAGTAAGTTCCTTCAATTTCTCCTTACTTCCACAGCCATTTCTAACTCTATTTCTTTCCAGTCTGCACCTCCTTCTTAGTCTCTTTATTTCTCTATTATAATAAGGTGGGTCTTTACCATTCCTTACCACCCTTAAAGGTACAAACCTGTTTTCGCATTCCTCAACAATTTCTTTAAACCCATCCCAGAGTCTGTTTACATTCTTATTTACCGTTTTCCACCGATCATAGTTACTTTTTAGAAACTGCCTCATACCTGCTTTATCAGCCATATGGTACTGCCTAACAGTCCTACTTTTAAGACCTTCCTTTCTATCACATTTATTTTTAACTACCACAAAAACAGCTTCATGATCACTAATACCATCTATTACTTCAGTTTCCCTATAGAGCTCATCTGGTTTTATCAGCACCACATCCAAAATATTTTTCCCTCTGGTTGGTTCCATCACTTTCTGAATCAGCTGTCCTTCCCATATTAACTTATTTGCCATTTGTTGGTCATGCTTCCTGTCGTTCGCATTTCCTTCCCAATTTACATCTGGCAAATTCAGATCTCCCGCTACAATCACATTTCTTTCCATGTCATTTCCCACATAGCTGACTATCCTATCAAATAATTCCGAATCCGCATCAGTGCTACCCTTTCCCGATCTGTACACTCCAAATATATCAAGTTGCCTGTTATCTTTACAAATGAGCCTTACACCTAGAATTTCATGTGTCTCATCTTTAACTTTTTCGTAGCTTACAAATTCTTCTTTCACCAGAATGAAAACTCCCCCTCCCACCTTTCCTATCCTATCTCTACGATACACACTCCAGTGCCGTGAGAAAATTTCTGCATCCATTATATCATTTCTCAGCCATGATTCAACTCCTATTACAATATCTGGTAAATATATATCTATTAAATTACTTAATTCTATTCCTTTCTTTACAATACTTCTACAGTTCAACACTAACAATTTTATGTCATCCCTACTTGATTTCCAGTTCCCTGTTCCCTTATCACCGCTCCCTAGGCCATCCCGTTTCCCTGAATGTACCTCCCTATTACCCTTCCAAACAAATTTCCTAACTTATACGTACCACTGCGGTTTAAATGAAGGCCATCCGAGCGCAGATCCCTATCTCCTACCCACCCATTAGGATCTAGAAATTTCACTCCCAGTTTCCCACATACCCACTCCATAGTCTCATTTAAATCCCCAATCACCCTCCAGTCAGTATCCCTCCTACACAGTATTCCACTAATAACAATCTCCGCTTTCTTAAACTTCACCCGTGCTGCATTTACCAGATCCCACACATCTCCAACTATGTTGGTACTTATATCAGCTTGCCTTACGTTGTTGGTACCAACGTGAAACACTACCACCTTCTCCTTCCCCTCCTCCCTCTCTTCTACCTTCCTCAACATCTGCCTCAATCTAATTCCTGGATAACATTCTACCCTGATTCCCTTTCCTCCACACACTTTCCCCACGTGTCTAACGATGGAATCCCCCATGACCAGAGCCTCAACCCTACCCACCTCATTTGATCCCCTCCCCTCCTGGTCAGCCCTATCTTTCCTGATAGCTGCAGAAGCTACTTCCTCCTCCCTTTTCTCCTTCCCATGACCCTGTTCCACCTGTCTTTTCCTATCCTCTACTCTACATTTCCCTTTCCTACCTTTTCCCTTCCTCCTACTTCCACGCATCTCAGCAACAGTTCCCTGTTCCTCATCTTCCCTCTGTTGTTCTACCTGGAGTGACTCGTACCGATTTCGCACAGACACCTGTCCTGCATTCTGATCCTGAATAGAGCCCTTGGCCTGCAATCTCCTTCCCCTTAGAACATTAGACCACCTGTCTTCTACAACTCCTCCCTTTCCTTCCCCTCCCTCTTGTACACCTACTGTAACCTGTACATTGTTTGAGGGAGTCCTATCTTCCTTCCTGTCTTCTGTGAGAATCCTAATTATCTCCCTCAAACTTTCCAACTCCTCCCTCATATCCCTCAATGCCTCACCACACCCACAATAAGTACACTCGCGCTCCTTAGCCATTCTTTACGGGGGGGAAATTTTAAATTAAAAAATAAAATAACTTATTTGCAAAAAAAATAAATAAATAAATAAATAAATAAATGAACGGAGGGATATATTGTCTGGGATAGTACACAACAATAAGGTAATTAATATACGACTACACTACAATACTACTTAGTCGTGCTCTATTTTTTTATCCTACAACCCCTAACAGGATAAAAGCTGCTGTTAATTACTGAATATCGAAAGTAATACACAAGAACTACACAATTCCAAACTGCAATTAAGCCTATCCTAATTTCAACAATATTTTATTAAGAGTTTCTACGGATACCTCTACTACACCAGTACCACACAAATATTTTACAATAATAAAATAAGCACACTCAATTCTAATAGGATATTACTCGTATACTACTGTACAGTACACTACAGTAATTTTTAAACTACTTTCAGACTATTCTAATTACGATACCGGTACTTATGTGTAAAGGGCTGGTCACCCCTACAGGAAAGGAGGCGCGCCTCGTCATTCGCACAGCTATTCGTCAAATTTTGTCTGCGTTAAGCACTGGCCCAGCCGAACGCAACTAATGGAACGGAGATTTTGGGTTCACAACACTAATTTATCTGAAATCTAAATGGTGAATTTTCTATATTGTTTCAGCTATTGTTGAAAGTGAAAATAAATTCAAAGTGTATTTATTGTGACATTTCAACTGTTGTTTCAGTGGTATAGCAAAGGTATTGATTGCTATAACTTAACACATTTGTCAAATAGGAAAGTATACTTTTCAAGTAACTTAAGTTTTCCGCAGTCCATCTTTAACAGAAACACAGTCCAGTTTAAACGTCTCTCAGGAGAATGTGAATATCCGCAGAGGAAGCAAGCACCACGTATCGCATGGACTCTGGGTGATTGCGAAAACACCCGAATATTTTACGAACGGCACCGAAGTTAAATTCCGGTGGGAAGAGCGGAAGAATTACTTCTCGCCAAGCAACTTTTTCTTCGCCGCGGGGCGTATCCCCTCCAGTAGGCGAAAGTGCGAGCTACCGCATCTATTAGACAGTAAAATAATATTTTCCCGCCTTCGCGCTGCGTCTCCCTTCCGTTAAGTGTGAGCGGGCATTATGATCTCTGTACTGCACGGTGCATTTGAAATTCGTCATAGGCCGGTATTACACAATCAAAGAACTTGGATAACAACTTTGATCAAATAATTTGATCAATGCTCGATGCCATGTTGTAATCAAAGATAATATTATGTCATTACACTACATCAAATGTATTTGACAAACTCTGCAGTCTTTTTTCCGAGAAGGCTGTGTAGACAAAAATGATGATGCTTGTTGTTTAAAGGGGCCTAGCATCTAGGTCATCGGCCCCTAATGGTACGAAATGAGATTAAATGCACTGACAATTTAAAAGTCTAAAATTCATTCACTGACTAAAATTTAAAACGTGATGATGAAGAATGAAAATATAAATATGAATTTAAAATAATCAGCAGAGCAAACTCACAATACTGAAATTCAAAAAAATCCCAAAATCGATCCACTGGCTAGAATTCAAAAAGATGACGATGAATAATGATTATGAACTTAAAATAATCAGTGGATCCGACCCGCAATGCCTCACCTTTCCAGAAACTATATTGAGAAATTAGTATTACTGACCAGGAGACTGCTTACAAACCACAATTCTGAATCGATGATTCTTATTGTCTTAAGGGGTCCAAAATCCAGGTCAACGACCCCTCATAATGGTACTTATCGTTAGTAAAGTAGAACCATGGTATTTCTCAAGTCGCAGTACTAATCAAGAGTAGCGTAGACTCACGGTGTTCCAGACGTCATGGTACTACTCAAGTTTTGTATGTCTTACAGGTAACGCAGACCTATGGTGTTTCTCACATAATGGCGCCACTCGTTGGCAACGCAAATCCACGGTGTTCCTCACATAGGTGTATTAATCACAGGGACTTACTATCCCGTGGTGTTCCTCTCACAGGCAACGTAAGCCCGTGGTGTTCCGCATATAGCGGTACCAATGACTGGTACTGTAAATCCGTAGTGACCCACCCACTATTGCTACCATAGCGGTATCAATCACGGGTACTGTAAACCCGTAGTGACCCACCCACTATTGCTACAGTATTGTGTACCTAACATAGTGGTACTACTCGCAAGTAAAGGCGACCCATGGTTTTCCCCACGTGATGGTACAAATAACAAGTAGTTTCATGGTTCTAATTTCAATCATCCCTTGGTCGCCCCTTACGACAGGCAGGGGATACCGTGGGTGTATTATTCATCTGCGTCCCCCACCCACAGGGGGGTAAACAAAAATGAATTCTGAACAGACTCCCGCTCTAGTTTCAAGTGCAGTAATAATTATAGGACTATTGTTAAGAAAAGTCTGAAATTTTGGGTGGGGTCATGGCTTGCGAGGAGAAGCTATATGGGAATTGTGAATACAATAATGACTGAATTTGAAAAGTGAGGACCCAGAATCATACCGGAGATACATAAGAATGGATATAGACACATTTCAGAAGTTAGTTGAGAAAGTTGCTCCGTTAGTGGTGAAACAAAATACTCATTTGAGAAATGCTGTAAGTTTAGAACAGCGGCCGGCAGCAACTCTTCGTTTTCTTGCCACTGGAGCATGTCCAAATATATTTACAATATATTACACGTATTCCGGGAATTACGAATGAGGATGTGAGAAAAATAAACGATCTCAGGACCCAATACTAATATTATTTTATGTTTGTAATTATAACACTAAGTTTCACTAGACATAGCTAATAAAATGTAATAATATCAGCTATTACCTTAATCTTTTCAAGTATTGGATCCTAAGACAGTTTTTTTAAAATCCTCAACCGTAATGACCCTTGAAAGTTCATTTGCTATATCGCAAATCTGTTTTATAATGTGTGGACTTCGTGTTATAGGCCTACAGCAAATCCTTCTCCTCATACAATGCAATAAGCAGTTTCATTGCAGCGACGCTCCAATTTAATTTTTGGCCATTTTTACCAGGTTATCCTTCACCTTTATCACGAAATCTTTGATCAAATATTACAACATGGAGAAACTCGTCAAAGAATGATCCAAGATGGTTTTCATCCAAGTTCTTTTATCAAAGATTTTCAAATTTATTTGATACAAATTATTTGAATCCGTGTTCATTGATAGTGTAATACCGGCCGCAGGCTATTGTTTCCTAGTATACATTTTCTCCCGTTTGCTGTCCACTTACACTCAATGCTGTTTGTGCTTATATAAAAACAAGTCAATTCTAGCATTAAACCTGCGTCTACAGATGCAATCCAGGCTGCATCGGACGGAACATGCTTTTGTCGTTTAGACTCTTCAAGTCTGCGACGTTCTTCCTCAAACAGTTTAACGGCAGTAGAGATGGTTTGGCGCCAAGGCGAGCGATTCTTGGCAGATGTGTCAAGGTTTGAGGGTTGACATTTGTGACCTTCATGGTTTGTTTAAGCTGATCTTTATTAACGCTCCGAAGGGGCAACGCGGGGTCTTGCACCCCAGCGAAGTTCATCATACAGGAATTGGTGGGGAAGCCTGATGTCACTCATACGGCAGACATGCCCATCCACCAAAGCCGATGGACAATGAGAGACTTACTTCATCACGCACGCTTTCTCAAGAACTGCGACATTGGAGACATGGTTCTCGTCAGTTTTATAAACTCATCGGACAAAATAATATTAAGTCTCCCGTGGAGATATCGTTAATACCGCGAAACACTTTAATATCCAGCTTTGACAACCGCTTTGATTCGACGAGGAAGGTAATTCGCAAGTTTCTGCAGATATGTCATATCCAGATGTACTCGCTCACTGATTACGAGATATCGTACAGCCAGTGAATTGCGGGGATGCTAATGTCTGCGTTTCACCCGCTGTTGAAAATAGTTCCACAGATTTTCTAAGGTATTAAAATCGGGGGATTTAGCGAGCCATTCGAGATGTGACAGGGTGTCTGCTCGTTAGCTGAATCACTTTCATCAAGGTGCTTCTTCAAAGGTCCGAAGAAATGGAAATCACATGATGCTAGGTTGGTGAAGTAAGGAGGATGGTTCAGATGGTTGATTTCCACAGCCGAGAAATTACAGGAAATGCTAACCGTCAATGTGACATACTGGAACATTTTCTGGTAATGATTCGCGGGAAACGAATTATTATTGCCCCGATCTTCCATTTCTTACCCCTGCACCTGCCATGATGATTCCGACATACAATATACAGTCGCACCCTTCTGATTATGATATGACATGAGTTCATTTCAAATACCCTAAGACCTACCAGTTCATAACGAGATCATGGTGTAAAAAGCAGAAATCAACAGAACAGAAACATAATTCCATCTTTTTTTTTTTTTTTTTGCTAGGGGCTTTACGTCGCGCCGACACAGATAGGTCTTATGGCGACGAATAATTCCATCTAATGCCTTTGCTGTCGAGATGTAGTGTTTACAGTGCACTATATCTTCTGGTATGGGCTAGAATAAAATTGTTAGTTTCATTGACCTGTCTCAGTCTGATCCTTGGCTTTGACAATATTAAAGTGACCGAGGTATGAGTGATGCTAGTAATACCGTTGCTTATGCAGCCAGTCCCTGTTAAGAATGGTGTGAAAATATCGCTCATAGGGTCGGTTGGTGCATTTCATGCATTTCAGTGGGCTTGGCAGACTGATATGTAATAGCAACTACTGGCTCAGTGAGGAAAGCAACGGGAAACTACATCGCTCCTCATTTCCCTAGTACGCCTCTTCAGTGGCGCCTAGGCTATTTATGACAGCTGTTGGCGGAGCTGCAGAGGATCAAACCAGATACTCAACATACATACAATTCCATCTTAAATAACCATACCATATAAAAAAGTCACCCTCTTGAATAAACACACTGGTCGCTTTGGAGTGATGCAGATGGTGTTAGCACTGGTGCCAAGCGGTCATGTGGTCCTTACCACCGTTACCTCACGCCGTTGTTCGTATCTTCAGGACCAGCCTGGGACCTTGTACCAACAGGACACTGCGCTACCGAACATCTAGAGTTTCTTCCTCTCAATGCAGCGGTTATTACAGACCGTGGTAGGGCCACACTACTCATTTTCCCCATGTTCTAAATGTCGCTTAGAGCTGCATGATTAATCGTGTCCAATAAATCTGGCTGTGATTTAGTGGCGAAGGTGTATGTTAGCTCCAAGGACCAAAGAGCCCAGCAAACACGTTTTATGCTACTTCTTGCATCCATTCTTTCTAACGATCATGTCATTAATTGAATTTTGTAGTCATGACAATTAGTTCATGAGGACTTATAAAAGTGGATATAAAATGTCCGTTTAATTTATTACTCATATCATGTTTACAGTATTATTTCACGGTGTTACCTTAATTATTTCCGATTCAGCACCTATGAAACAGGATCATTGCAACGCTCAAATACCGTACATCATACTTCATTTATACTAGGTATGGAGGGAGAGTTTCACTTTTCTCCTGGCCCGCTTAAGGTCAAAAACATACCGCCGTATGACTCAGAGCCTTCGGTAACTACGGAATACCATAGACATCTCAAAAAGTACTTAGAATCTGCTTTACGTCTCATTGACACAGATAGGTCTTATGGCGACGATGGGATATGAAAGGGTTAGGAGTGGGAAGGAAGCGATCGTGGCCTTAAGGTACAGCCCCAGTACTAGCCTGTTGTGTAAAACAGGAAACCACGGAAAAACATCTTCAGGGCTGCCCGCAGTGGGGTTCAAACCCACTATCTCCCGAATGCAAGCTGATAGCTACGTGACCCAAACTGCGCGGCCACTTGCTCGGATCAAAAAGTAATCTTCGGATTTGTTAAATAAGCACATCACTCAACTTACTCAATAATTCTCTGTTGAGCTGCTGGGAAAAATTGTATAGGCCTAGTCCCATTTAAAAGGCAGTGTTTGTGTCTCGGTAATTACGTTAAGCTGAATAGCGGAAATACCAATGGTATTCTCTACTTGGATCAAAGAGCTTACTCGTTACTAGATAAGAATACTATTTACGACTTACAGCTAATGGTTACGGATTTATGAGCACGGACATGAAGGCATGCATAAATAACGACTGTAGATGCTATTGTTCACGAAGTAAAAGCGTTACATAAAACTATCCACTGCAGCCATTCCCATTCCTCAGATGAGAATATTAAGAAGCATTTCACACACTTACAAACGTATTTTTGGAAAATATACACTACAGTCAAACCCGCTTTTGACTACGTATTGGATTAACGGCGAAATCTAACGGTCCCGTCTACATCCTATATAAACACTGTATTTCAACAATAGCTTAGTATGACATATCTTATTACGATATATCGCATAAACCGGCGTATTCTTATCACATTTTCAGAGAAACCTATCGGCTATATCGTCCAATGTTTACGTTTGTTACGCGTTTGGGGATTGCTGACAACTATGTAAAGCTTATTTTCAAACTTTTGTTTTCAGTAGATTTCAAATGGGATTGTAAATAAAGGGTACAGATCTCTGCACATGGTTATGAGGGTGTTTAGGGGTTGAAGTAAGGATGTAAAGGAGAGGGCATATAAGTCTATGGTAAGACCCCAACTAGAGTATGGGACCCCTCATCAGGATTACTTTATTCAAGACCTGGAAAAAATCCAAAGAAAAGCAGCTCGATTTGTTCCGAGTGATTTCCGACAAAAGAGTAGCGCTACAAAAATGTTGAAAAGTTTGGGCTGGGGAGATTTGGGAGAAAGGAGACGAGCTGCTCGACTTGGTATGTTCCGGGCTGTCAGTGGCGTGGAATGACGTTAGTAGACGAATAAGTTTGAGTGGTGTCTTTAAAAGAAGTAAAGATCACAATATGAAGATAAAGTTGGAATTCAAGAGGACGAACTGGGGCAAATATTCGTTTAGAAGCTGCCTCTGTGGATCAGTGGTACAACGTCGGCTTCCGGATCCCAAGATAGCCGGTTCAAACCCGGCTGAGGTAGTCGGATTTTTGAAGGGCGAAAAAAAAAAAAAAAAAAAAAAAAGTCCATTCGACACTCTTACGATGCCGGCATGTAAAATATCTCTGGTGACACATTTGGTGTTTACCCGACAAAATGAATTAAAATCTCAGCCACAGACGCCCAAGAGAGATCCGGTTTACTCTGTCTGCCATCTAGTGGGCCCAGAGTAAACTGTTTTTTTTTGCTTTACGTCGCACCGACACAGATAGGTCTTATGACGACGATGGGGATAGGGAAGGCCTAGGAGTGGGAAGGAAGCGGCCGTGGCCTTAATTATTGAGGTACAGCCTGGTGTGAAAATGCGAAACCACGGAATACCATCTTCAGGGCTGTCCACAGTGGGATTCAAACCCACTATCTCCCGGATGCAAGCTCATAGCTACGCGACTCTAACCGCAGGCCAACTCGCCCGGTCCTAGAGTAAAACTGATAGTCGAAATTGACAAGCAGACAGCCAGATGGCGTCAAATTGAAATATCAGCACACGGTAGCTGAGGCCATACGATTATTATTATTATTATTATTATTATTATTATTATTATTATTATTATTATTATTATTATTATTATTATTATTATTGTACCGGGAGGTACACCTCTACGCCGCACAAATAAATCTTGCGCCTAAAAGAACTCCTCCACTGGAAAAACCGTGAACTTGAAACTAGAACTACTTAAAACCTTACTCACAAGATGTCACCACTAATATCTCATGGAATTTTGCTATTTTGAAGTTTCCTGTACTGTGTGAATTTCTACTTGTTTTGTTAACCATTCATCAAGAAGTTTGGACATTCTTCCATAGATGTCACTGAAAAAAAAAAAACAACTATGATCATGCACCCTGGTGCGAAGTGAATGAACTTTTGATTTAAAGAAGTTTTGTATTCATAAGTTTTTTTTACTAATTGATGTTCATTTATTTTTGGGTTGGTAATATTTATCTTTTCTTTCCGCCAATCCCTAATTTCTGTAATTTTCTACCAATCACAGTCTTCTTATTCTTCGTTTTTGAGTGTAACTTTTAAATTAACCAATAAAATTGAGAGGGTGTGGCTGGTTTATTCTTGAAAGATTTCGAACTTTCCCCGAGGGTTTATAAACTGCGGATTTTCACGTCTCTTGGCCAATTGATCGTCATCTAACCTAGTGTGTGTGTCAAGCAGGAGGCGGGAGGCGCCTCTTTCATCAGGCAGCAGTACACCGACAAGGTAATGGCCACACAACATCTTTATTTCTTGCTTGCTCCGCAGTTTAACCTGAGGGAAAGGTCCGAATCATCACCTATGTAACCTACTTTTCTGAAAATGTAACTTCTGCCGGCTTATGTAATAACTTCATAAAATCTTTAACTGTAAATCGGAGATAGAGAGTGATGTACCCTCTCGAGCTCCCCTTCATATTGGTTTGAGGTGACTGCGTTTTGCAACTGGTTTTCTTCCTTTCCGTAATGTCTTGATTTATTCTTATAAGAGTCACCTCAGTAGTTTGGGAATAGCCCCTGTTTCACCGGCCTGTGCCCTTTAGGTTTTAATTGTTCATATCTAGGAGCGCAAGCATTCGCCTTTCATTTTGTGTCCGGGCCATTTATTTTACTGTTATTTCTTTTTACACGAATGCCCTTTAGGTTGGGTACAAGATACCCCTGTTTCAATTTGTAGGTTGGGCCATGGACGGCCAAAAGGTGTAAAATATTTTGGGTGTTGCCTTGAGTAGGCTTGAGAACAGAGCACGTTAGCTCTTTTTCAAGTGCTGTAAAAGTGCCTCTGGGAGGCCTGATATTGTATTTTGGGAGCAAGTGCTCCATTAATTTAGGGGATTTCTGCCCTTTGAACAAATTTATGCTCGTCTGTAAAATGTGAACTGGGAGCTCAAGAATTGTAAAACTAGGGGCTTGTAGCCCGAGCGTGTTAAAGTTCTGAAATCTTGGATTTTTTAATGTCTTGTACCTGAAATGTCATTGTCATCTCACTAAGTGAAAAGTTGTTAAGTTTGTTGTTTTTCGAAAATATAACCTTCAGTTTAAGTTTTTAAATTCTTTTCTTGACATTGTAGTTCGACCGATTCATCCCGGCACCTTCTTTTACCTCTTCTGCTCCACGGGTAACTCCGTAACAATTATTATTATTATTATTATTATTATTATTATTATTCGTTTATAGGAAGGGGAGTTAGGGATTGGAATCATTTACCAAGGGAGTTGTTCAGTGCATTTCCAATTTATTTGCAATCATTTAAGAAAAGGCTAGGAAAACAACATATAGGGAATCTGCCATCAGTGCGACTGCCCTAAATGCAGATCAGTAGTGACTGATTGGTTGACTGACAGTCTGTCCGTTAAACAGTCAATGCAAGCATCGCTGTGAAGATGTCGCAAAAGAAAGGGAAAGTGTTTAATATTGAAGAAAAAGTCAAATACTATGACGATTATCAAAATGGGGAAACAAACGTCAGCACCGTGAAGAAATTGTGCGTATCACTCGACGATTTCTACAATATGGAAGGACCGTGTGCGACATTATTGATCTTGTTGCTATTTCCTTCCTCACTTATTTTATATTTTGCGGACATATTATTGCTGACATACTGTGTAAACATTAGAAGAAAACTTCCTCTCAGTCCCACTCCATAATAATAATAATAATAATAATAATAATAATAATAATAATAATAATAATAATAATAATTTTACGTAGTCATGTACGGACTTTATTTGGTATTATTTGTGTGTTGTAGGTCGTATGATCTGTGTTGTGTAACAGAACATGTGAGGTTATGTCATGATACATCTGCTGTATCTATATTAATAGGAGTTTATTTAATGTAAGAACAGGTAATTAATAGTATAAATAATTTATTATTACCTATAAATATGATGCATAAATCCAGTGTAATGCGGTACAACACACGGTAATAGTTGTGAACAACACATCCTGTCACTGGAATTGTATAGAAAATTCCTTTCATTGTAAATAGGCTATTGGAGACTCTAGAAATTACGAGAAACCATGTTGTGTCATACTCTTTTAGAAGTCTGGCCAGGCAATGTCTTGGGAGTTGGAGTTGAGTTGTTTAGCGAGACTTGTAGTGGAAGTCTTTAGCAGAGTGTGTGAACCCGGGTTGGTAGTTTGTTGACATGCACGTGTTGCAGTCTTCTTCTTCGTAGCAGTGTTTTGTTCAAGAGGACAGTTATTAGTGTGTGTGTATAGTTTGTAAATAAAACTGTGCACAATTGACAGCATTTCGTGTGTGCGTCTTTGTACTGTAGTTACGATAGTACTTCACTTAAGTTTCTTTAAGTTTTAACTTTATTCCGTGGAGAAGACTTCCATACTTTCGTAGTTCCTTTAATCGTTCTCAACTTATTTGAAAGAGGGGTGGCCTGCTACTCCATTCCCCAATGGGCCATCACCAAATGTCTCAGCTGAAATTGAATATCACTGCCTGGAACCCTATAAGGCAACGGAGGCAATATGACCGCTTTCTTGGCAGCCCTGTCAACTAACTCTGTTCCCGCTACACCCATGTGGCTTGCTCAAGTTATGAGCCCCTATGGGTTGCCCCTGTTAGTCACCTCATACAACATGCAGAGGATATCGAGGATGTATTTTGAGTCTCTACTCGCGAGAGAAGTCCAACATTCCCCAGGACTGAATGTAGGAAAGCTTTATCCATGTTAGCCGCTGCCTTTGCTTAGATTCGAACCTCGGAACTCCACACAATGTAGCTTTCTAGCTATCGTGGTGCGTGAATGGATAAACTGAGCTAATAAGTTCAAAGAAAAAGCAAAGAAGCAAGCTTGTATCTTTACGAGACTCTGTATATCGTGATAATGATTATGAGGTCTGAAAAACAAACCCCATGGCCCTACAGCATTGATGGGCGTTGGCCTGCCAAGCGACCGCTGCTCAACCCAATAGATTATATTATGGTCAGCTGGACAAATAATGCTCTCGGCTGTTATTCTTGACTTTACAGACCGGGGCCGGTATCTCACCATCAGATAGCTCCTTGATTGCTATCACGTAAGCTGAAAGGACCTCTAACCAGCCTTCAGATTGTGGTAAAAATCTCTAACCTGGCCGGGAAACGAACGTGGGGCCTCTAGGTAAGAGGCAGGCATGCTACACCTAGACCGTACCGCTGAGAGAGGACCGAACCACAACGATGTGACATTTCATGCATTCGACATCCCCCCCCCCCCCGCGCCCTCCTCCCCTGTTGGACAATGAAACAGATCTACATATTCTAACAATATGCACTGCACCCTTATTTTGAGGACACCCTTCTTTTGCTCAATCACACACTACACCCTGAATGGTAGAAATACACATTTAGTACCCTCTATGGCAGCACATGAAACAACATTCTGTGATTTGTCGCGGGGACACGTTCAAGGAACAATTAATTCAAACGACTGTTCAGTCTGATTTATAAAAAGAAACAAAAGCGCTCGACTTCACCTTGGCAATTGTCTTTAACTTCGTTCCGTCAGGAAAAAATTAGATCGCAGCAGAAAAGTGCCGCGTCTGGGGAAAAAGAACGGAATGTTTTTGAGATGAACGGTGGCTAAGTTACGATTATAGCACCTTACTACGCTTCGACAAACTAAGGTAAGTAGGTCGCTTCTGCAAACGTCAACATTACGAAAAATGTATTACTTCTCTCTTTTATACTAAACCGTACTTTTTGTATTATGTACATATTAAGGAATTAACTTATTCGAATTCCTTCATATACACAAGAACCTCGTTCACCGGGCGAGTTGGCCGTGCGCGTAGAGGCGTACGGCTGTGAGCTTGCATCCGGGAGATAGTAGGTTCGAATTCCACTATCGGCAGCCCTGAAAATGGTTTTCCGTGGTTTCCCATTTTCACACCAGGCAAATGCTGGAGCTGTACCTTAATTAAGGCCACGGCCGCTTCCTTCCAACTCCTAGGCCTTTCCTGTCCCATCGTCGCCATAAGACCTATCTGTGTCGGTGCGACGTAAAGCAAAAAACCCTCGTTTATCCGGCGCTCATTAATCCCGATCGAAAATAATAAAAAAATATTTTTACTTGTATAGTATTTCTTTTACGGGGTCGATTATTCTCGAATGTCTTTTCCGCCAAGGATAGTTAAGGACAGGAATCGGAATTCGGCGGCGGTCTATCAAAGGTACCGTCCCGGCATTCGCCTGGAATTGAGAATGGGAAACCGTGGACTCTTCTGAGTTCCTTGACACATTTGCACGCATTCCCGGATGATCGGACGTAGATGTGAATGATGTAAATGACTGGTTGAAAAATGACTAATTCAGGCTACGGCATAATGACAGATGAATAAATTATTCCCTCTTGTTCCTCGACAGGTAATGACGAGAGTCATGGTGAGTTCGAAAATGAAACCGGCGCTCCATCAGAAGAAACAATGACTCATGGAGAGGCAACAGGACAAACTGATGGCCTATTTAGAATACTAGACTGAAAACACACTGGCAGAACTGATTCTTGGATGTTAGTAAAACGTCTTCGTGATTGCGCTGAACACATTATTTTAGTGCATAAAACAGGGTCGTAAATTTAAGAAAAGTGTTCTTGTAATTTTTTTTGGACAATTGAAAAAAATATTACTGTAAAACTTATGTTAATATATTGTATAACATGTTCTATATTTGTTGTTCAGTTTTCCGGATTTTCGATAATTCGGATCAGTTCCAGTCCCATTTAATCCGGATAAACGAGGTTCTTGTGTACATATATCTGTCATTTATATCGCACCGACATAGACATGTCTTACGGCGGGGATGGGATAGGTCTAGAAGTGCGAAGCGACCGTGGCCTTAAGGTACAGCCCAGTGTCAAAATTGGGAAACTACAGAAACTACAGAAAACCATTTTCATTCTCAGGATAGCCGACAGTAGGTTTCGAACCCAAGATGAATGTTAAATAATGCTAATAATTGATATACAGATTACAAGACTATAGATGGTAGTGACTTCAGTCGAGCACTTATGTTTCAATCAGCAGTGCTTTGTTATGGAATGACCTGAATCGATAAACACGCGCGAGATCTGTGAAGTCCAAAAGAGCTGAATAACTGAACTAGTTCAACTGACCGAACTAAACTTTGCATCACATCAGTAATGTAGCAATAACTAACTCGGCACGTGGACTTAAAAAAAGTATTTCCCCTCAAAGCAAAGAGGAGGAGTTGTCGTGATTATGATGTAAGACGGATCAAGTGGCTCCGGCTAGCATGGCCATGATCATGATCCCTTGTCATATGCAGCTGTTCTTCGGTTCGTACAAAGTACGAGATTACTACTAGGCTAACGATGGAGGTGATATTCAGAAGCGTACACTACGATACTTATGAGTAGGGCCCGGACTTAAAAAAAAATGTATATGCGCATATGCAAATGCATATTTTGAACGTTAATGCATATACAGACATTTTTCTCTTATGTGTAATTGTTTATCTAAGATTTCTGAACGAAATGAAACATTTAATGAGCTCTGTATGTTGCACATCACTTGGCAACATGAAGATTTCCCTGATGAAGGAAAGTGCTTTCAGTGTCGCAATACAAGTAGGTGGATGGATAATGACTTTTTTCACAATACTAATTTCCTTCTTTCTGACATTCATTTCTCCTTACAGTAGCCTCGCAAGGTTTGCTTAAACAAGTGCGTTCATCTGTTAACTTGCTCTTCGTCTATTGCAGTGTTTTACCAGATTAAACTGTAAAAATGCCTATTTGCCATTCCTAGCATTCAGTGCCAGTGTACAAGTCTTGCCCATTTTACGTCCGTCGACGTAGAATGACCATTTTCAGCGTATAAATTAATTTTGTCCGACAACAGAAAGTCACTGACTCCTGAAAACATTGAAAAACTGTTGAAACCTACTGCCATTCATCATTTTGCAAAGAATAAAACTTGTTTATCAATTTAACACTGAGTAACTTACAAATGAAATAATGAGTTTGGCAATTATATTCTATTTTATTTTTAGTGCATATTTTCGTGCATTTTAGTGCATATGTGCATGCATATTTTCGGAGTTTTTAGCGCATATGAATCCGGGCTCTACTTATGAGACACAGGGACTGAGTTTTTGGTAAATATCGGTCAAAAACTCGAAATTTGCTTTTTGATAGGGGTTCTACGTGGCCTAAGATCAAAGGAATCGAAGCTGTTAAGAGAAAGCAGAGAGGCAAGATTTACACAAATCATACGCGTTTAGTACTTCAGGTAAAGCACATATATTTAATAAAGCATGTCGATATACAAACATGCTATTCTCTAAAAGGTGCATTTTTGTACATTCAAAATGTACTACATGCATGGAATGCTGCCTAAATTCAATGCAATTTCCCCTGGATGTTCGAACTTAGACGAAAAGTAAAATTTCAGACCAAATTTCGCGTATCACTGCACAGAGACGGGAAAAATAATACTTAAAAGTAAGAATGAAAATACAATTTATATCATGCATAACATTACAAATTATTACAGCTGAATAACTAAAGGTAGGTATCTAAAACATTTCTCTGTAAGATCTTGAAGTCCGCCTGTGTGGTGTAGAGGTTAGTGTGATTAGATACAACCACTGGAGGCCCGGGTTCATTTTTCTTTTTTGCTATTTGCTTTACGTCGCACCGACACAGACAGGTCTTATGGCGACGATGGGAGAGGAAAGGCTTAGGAATAGGAAGGAAGCGGCCATGGTCTTAATTAAGGCACAGCCCCAGCATTTGCCTGGTCTGAAAATGGAAAACCACGGAAAACGGGTTCAATTCCCGGCTCTGCCACAAAATATGAAAAGCGGTACGAGGACTGGAACGGGGTCCACTCAGCCTCGGGAGGTCAACTGAGCAGAGGAGGGTTCGATTCCCACCTCAGCCAGCCTCGAAGTGGTTTCCCGTGGTTCCCCTCTTCTCCAGGAAAATGCCAGGGTGGTACATAACTGAAGGTCACGGCCGCTTCCTTCCTTGTTCTTTGTCTATCGCTTTCGATCTTCCCATCCCGCGATAAGGGCCGTGTTCAACACAGCAGGCGAGGCCGCCTGGGAGAGGTACTGCTCCTCCTTCTCAGTTGTATCCGCCTGACCCAAAGTCTCACGCTCCACGACCCCGTCCCTGAGGCAGTATGGGATCTCTCGCCGAGTCCGAGAGAAAACCCAATCTTGCAGGGTAAACTGATTGAGAAAGGAAATGCATGTGGGAGATTTTGATTGTGAGATGTTTTACTTATCGGATTAAAAACTATATCTCAAAAAATAATGGCCAAATGATATAAATTTAGTGCCCAGAAAATTATGTTCAGATATATGGAAGTCAGAATTCTGTCCCAATGTCTTCGGAAATTCACCATTAAGGATAGGGCTGTACAGATTTTGCGCGCGAGGTGCAGCACGTGGAGCCTCCAGCGCCACAGTGGGGAGAACGACCTTAAGAGTGGCATTCGAACGTATAAGTCATCATTACTACAAATGTCCTTTTTTTTTCGCTTTTTCGAGTACTGTCCTAGGAAGTATAGAGCTATCCATATCAACCGTTTAAAATGTTAATGACAGAACTTTTGAACAATTTTGTAATGATGCTATATTTGATTTTATTCATATAATTTAGGAGTAATATTTACTACCCTTGAAAGTTCAACTTCATTTACCTAAAGATGCTTCATAAGTGAAAAAATGAAAATAAAATCCACAGCCTGTTTCCAGTCATTCAACTGGGTCAGGGATGGAGTGAATGAAGCCCCCATCTAGCAGCGAGGATAGGAATTGTGTCTGCTGCCAAAGCCTGTCGCACTCCTCTGGGGCAATGAGTAATGACTGACAGATGAAATTAAATGATACTGAAGAGTGTTGCTGGAATGAATGATGAAAGAGAAAACCGGAGTACCTGTCCCATATCCGCTCTGTCCAGCACAAAACTCCCATAGTGTGTCCGGGAATTGAACAACGGAACGCAGCGGTGAGAGGCCGGTGCGCTGCCGCCTGAGCCACGGAGGCTCTACTTTATATATGCACAGAAATTATAGAACAATGTGACACTTGGCTAATAATTACAACAGTCTGGACCTGGGAACTTACTTGAAAACATTCACTGCTTGCGGTTGTTGGATCAATGGGACGGATACTGTTTTCCAAAGACGAAGCGTTTTACAAACGTAGTCACTCGAACCGAAGATCAGCCCCTACATTAGCTCTGTTTCTGTACTCAGTTTTCATTTGTGTGACAGCAGAAAACGAACACTCATACGGGTATGTTACCATGGACCCAAAAGTCGATCAGAGACGTGGAGTTGTGATAGATATTCATGGAACTTCTTGCCACTCCATCTGATTCTCCACCATATAATACTTCAATTTATTTTTCACTTTCTCTCTGCCAAGATACTTCGGCTAGGTGATCTTCCTCAAGGGAGAGCGGTTCATGTTCAGTTTCAAAGGGATTTCTGATCCACGAGATTAGATTTTCTCAACCAGAAGCGGAAAATTTGGTCTCCGTGTGCATACTAGCAATTCCAAGTGTTTCACCATTACGTCACTTACACTGCTTTGTAGTATTGCATTTCTTCTTATTCCACTGCTAACTTGTACCATCTATCGGCCAAGTTAAGAGTTACATATACTGTATGTAAGTTATACAACAGTGAAGACGAAGTTCCTATGAATTGTGTGTGTACAATACAGTTTCACTCTTCAAACACTTACAACTTACATTATTATTGCGGACCCCTTGGATTAGCCAACGGCCGTAGCCGTGTTGAAACACCGGATCTACCGTGAGATCTCCGAAGTTGAGCAACATTGGGCGTGGTCAAGATACGGATGGGTTACCACGTGCTGTTGGTGGGGTGTACGGGAATGGAGGAGCGGAAAGGAACTGGCCACCCTACCGTACGTAAACTCCGGCTCAGGCACACCTCTGCCTACGGGCAGAATACATCCTTACCTTAACTTGGATTATCGTTGTGACCCCCCAGAGGTCATGAATCATCTAAGGCAATGTTACTGCTTTAATTCCTCACTGTTCACGGAATTCAACAATGACCGCGGTCTATTTTTCTAAACTCCGTCTTTACAGCAGTCCCAGCAGCTCAGACGGTAGAGCTTGGCAGGTTCGACTGCGGGACAAAATCCCGGCACCTAGGCGTCTCCGAAAACCGTAAAAGTAGTCGGCGGGACGTAAAACATTACTATTACTGTAGTATTCTGGAGAGGTTAGGACAGGTGATATATTTTTATGGGGGGGGGGAGGGAGGAGCACATAATATCGACTCTTTGCTTCCCAGACCGGGGGCCAGGTAGCTCCAACTGTAATCACGTAGGCTGAGTGGACCTCGAACCAGCCCTCATATTCAGATAAAAAAATCCCTAACCTTGCCAGGAATAGAACCCGGGACCTCCGAGTAAGATACAGACACGCTACCCCTACACCGCAGGATCGGCAACATTACGTACAGGAAATACATTATTTTTGGAATAATAGTCTCCTCTTAATGGGTGTCCACATTTTCTGTTTATTTACATTTAAAGATTACGACCTTGCATACAGTGATTTACCTCCGATGTTTCTATTTACAATTCTTACTATATCGGAAACAAGAGCCTCCGTGGCTCAGGCGGCAGCGCGCCGGCCTCTCACCGCTGGGTTCCGTGGTTCAAATCCCGGTCACTCCACGTGAGATTTGTGCTGGACAAAGCCGAGGCGGTTTTCCCTGTCATTTCATTTCATCTGTCATTCATTAATCATTGCCCCAGATTAGTGCGACTGTGCCGGCCCAGTTCCTATCCTCGCCGCTAGATGGGGCTTCACTCATTCCATTTCTGACCTGGTCGAATGATTGGAAACAGGCTGTGGATTTTTCACTGTATCGGGAACAAGCAACCGTGACACCGCCATTGCCACCTGCACCCAATGGCGGAGGTTGTTGTCTGTGAGACACCCTCGCAACCAGGGCTCAGGAAAAAAAAAAGACTTCACAGATGTGAGCAGAACCGAACATGGAAAGCACTTTAGCCACCTGGTTATGGAGTGTTGATGGAATTAGCCGACAAGAGCCCCGAAGGTATTCTTGTATTTTCGATTATAATGGCGTTCCACAAAACGTTTCTTTACATTTAAAATAAGTGGAGACAGAAAGAAAGAAAGAAAGAAAGAAAGAAAGAAAGAAAGAACTACGCTCGTCGATTCTTATCTTAATTCTTTTCAGACTCCAAAGTTATTTTTCACAGACCTTCCTTTTCTTTACCCGATACCTTTATTCTTCGAGGGGTGCGGAAAGCTACTAGTTTTCTACACCTACCCTGGTCAAGAAACGAACCCGGGGTCTCCGAGCTATGAGGCAGGCGTGCTACCCCTAAACTGGGGACCGGATTTCAACAATATTGATATAAACTATATATACTATCTTGTTATTGTTCCAATCCGTTTGTAAAAGCAATCTCGTCATTTTCATGTCCATTACTTCCAGCTTGGATACAAGTGCACTAATTTTTGCTCGATCTAAAAAAAAAAAAAAAAAAAAAAAAAAAAAAAAAAAAAAAAAAAAAAGCGATTATTTACTTTACAGTTCAGACAAGTAAAGGAGAGGTGAGAGCACCACTATAACAGGTCGAAGTTATCACTTAATTTAACGATGTCCACGTTAACATGGAATGCTGCTGACTTACTGGTCGGTTAGTTACAAATATTCTTTACTTATTTGAAGTGCTTTGTATTAGGCTTACTGGTGGTAATACATACAGTGGTGTAGTTCCTCGGAACAGTTACGCGTGGTCTTCCCACCCTGCATCTCGAGTTTCACTCCGTGTTCTGGACAATGAGTGAGTGAATGTATCCGATACGATTTATGTGGACGAAAACTCAATTACAGGAGAACTGCTGCTTAGAAACGCGTTGAAATAATGTACCCAATAGTAATACTATTAACAATACCAGGTCTAATAATAATATTTTTTAATTCTACCGGTTCATATAGTTCTGATAATGTATCTTCTTATGACGCCGTCTCCCTTCGAAGGTTGGCGATCCAATTGATTATGATTACACGCGAAACGGCAGCACGGAAGATTTCTATCGACGTATGTCCATACCACCGCCGCAAGTCTTTCAGCCAGGAATTTCTCCGTCTTCCCACAGATCTTTTCCCATCAATCTTCCCTTGAACGATCAGTCGGAGAAGTTCCTATCGTTCACCTCTCATGATGTGCTCGAGGTAGCTGAGCTTACGCTCCTTGATGGTTATGAGAACCTCTTTCTTCTTGTTCAAGATGTTGAGGACTTCATTTGTTTTCTTTTCTACCCAAGATATTCGGAGTATTCTTCTATATAAGTACATTTCCAAAGATTCAATACGCTTCTCCAATAAAGGGCTAAGCGTCCACCCTTCGAAACCATACAGAAGGACAGGAAAGACATAACACTGTAGCATTCGAACTCTGAGCTGGAGGTTGAGTTCTCGGCTGGTGAATAAGGTCCTCATGGTATTGAACATATTTTTTGCTTGTCCAATCCTGGATAAGATTTCGCATTTTGAATCACAATGCTGGTTAACTAGAGTTCCAAGATAGAAGATACTTGTTGGACGGTGTTGATGTAAAGGGAGGCCTGTTTTGGTGTTTTTGAGAATACAATCAGCTTGGTCTTGTTAATATTCAAGGATAAACCGTAGGTTTCACTGGTCCTCACGATGTTGTTTATAATGATTTGAAGATCACTAGGGTTGCTGGCTAACACAATCGTGTCATCAGCAAATCGGATGTTATTAATGACAAAGCCATTGATCTTGATACCTAGATTAACATCTTCCATAGGCTCTCTGAACACAGCTTCAGAGTAGATGTTGAAAAGGAGTGGGGACAGGACACATCCCTGGCGGACACCTCTTCGTATAGCTATGTCCTCAATAGTAGTTCCTTCTATTTTGACCTCTGCCGTTTGATTCCAGTACAGATGGGAAATGATACGAAGATCACCAACATCTACACCAGTAGATTTTAAAATCTCAACAAGTTTTGCATGAGATACGCAATCAAATGCTTTTCGGTAGTCGATGGAACAAGCGTACACTTCTAGGCATCTCTGGGTCAAAACATTCAAGGAGAAAAGAGCCTCACGAGTACCCAATCCATTCCTAAAGCCAAACTATGTCCAACTTGGTGTTCGCATTTGAGGTAGATTCGAGTGTGGATAATACGCAGAAATACCTTTAGCACATGGGACATTACGCTGATCATACGATAAGCATCACAATGTGATGCACTAGCCTTTTTAGGTATGGTGACAAAAGTAGATCTTAGCCAGTCAGATGGAATTCTACCAGATTTATATATTGCGTTGAATAATGTAGTTAGCAGCTCTAGTCCTCTGCCATGGCCTTCAGCAATGAGTTTGAGTGTTTCTGCATGAATCTTGTCCGGACCTACAGCTTTTCCATTCTTCTGGAGTTTGATTGCATACAGTACTTCCTCTTGGGTTATATTTGGACTTGTTTCGCTGCCTTCGCCAATAACAGGTGGTTTGTCTGGCCTTACATCGCTAAATAGTTTCTCAACATATTCTTTCCAACACTTCAACTTGTCTTCGATTCCTACCAAAATGGTGTCATTGGCATCCCTCAGTATAGCTTTACATGGCCTGTGATATTTCCCTACAAGTTCCTTGATCTTCTTGTGGAGATTAAACAAGTCATGTTTCTCTTGGAGAAGTTCTATTTCTCTGCATCTCTCCACGAGCCATATTTCTTTTGCTTCCCTACACTTCCTCCTCACTGTCCTGTTTAGTTCTTGGTATTGGACTTTACTTATATGTTTCACTTTCCGTCTTTGGTCCATAAGCTGTAGAATATCTTCTGTCATCCATGGTCTGATAATGTATATGGTACTCAAATATCAGGTCCTGAAAAGCTATCGCAAGTCCCATCACGTGAATCTGTGCGTCCTGAAATTTCGTCATCGACTGCAACCTGTGAGGCAGTGCAGCAAAAGCTGCTATCATAATTATTACCAGTACAAAAGAGTAGTGATATACAGAAAAAAAAAAAAAAAAAAAAAAAGACGTTGGACAAGCCACTTGCACTGGTTTTTTTAACCACATATCCACGACCTTCTGTCTATGACAAAAGGCTATTTTCCAGCATTTGTATACTGGAGTTACAGAGCGAGTTAGCTACACGGTTTGTGTTACTGTACGTAGCTGTTAGCTTGTATTCCGGAGATGGTGGATTCGAAACCCACTGTCGGCAGTCCTCAAGACGGTTTTCGGTGGTTTCCCCATTTTCACATCAAGTAAATGCTGGGACTGTTCCTCAGTTAAGGCCACGGTTGCTTCCGACCTAGTCCTGTCCTATCCTATCCTCGTCACCGCAAGATCAGTCTGTCGGTGCGACGTAAAAAAAAAAAGTACTGGATTAAACTCTGTGTACACCTTGCCTGATAGGGCTATTTCCTAATGACCCATTCCGGCGGCATCTGAAGTGTATAGGACACTCGTTCATCAGCATATTTTATAAAGTCTGGTCCTGGTGTCTGTTTAACTACAGATCCTTGGACATCTACGAATGCACATAGCTACCTAGCAGCCACGACGCTTTTTATAAAGGAAGGTTTGGTTCTCGGAATGTAAATGGGTCATTGCAAACATTTTTCTATAGGATTAGTTAAGCATGTGAGTGACGAACTAGCGAAAGGGACAGTAGGAGAGAAGAAAGCGAGATGAAGATATAGTATTGCTATTGATAAGTACTTACTAAGGTGCGGTTAGGGGCTACAAGAGACAACAGGTATAAGGAATGTTCCTTCCAAAAGTTGACCTGCAACTTGTATTATGTTACTTTTATATCCTAATACTCCAACCTAATACTACAGTGTAAGGGATACAGAGGAACACGATACTGGAACGTAACCATTTGTCCCATTCCTAGTACTCATGTGGAATGAGGAAGCTATCATGAGTGTAATTGGATCTGTGTTAATAGTCGCTGTGCAAGATTATTGCCCTGCTGTTTAACATTGTTGAACTGTTACTGTTTAGTTGCACACTGCGTTTGACTGGACTGTCTCTCGAGTCGAACCAAGGTACGGTCATCGTGTGTTGCATGGCCAGCAGTCCTGTATTCCAACCTAGTTGTCTGCACTCAGCTGATGTACGGGGTGACTGACTTGTGAGCGCAAGTGAAAGTCCTGTCAATCAGGATTAAAGATCTATCAGGTAGTAAACAAGCCGGAACCGGCCACTGAGCGAGAAGACCAGAGACTTTTAAATAGACAGCAATTAGTAAGTGTGGCCATTCATGGTTGAGTAGAATTTTGTGTGTGTGTGTGTGTGTGTGTGTGTGTGTGTGTGTGTGAGGGCGCGCACGCATTTATAAGGTCAACCTGAAAAAAAAAATATATATATTTGCTATTGGCTTTACGTCGCACCGACAGATACGTCTTATGGCGACGATGGGACAGGAAAGTGCTAGGAGTGGGAAGGAAACGGCCGTAGCCTTAATTATAGTTTGCCTGGTGTGAAAATGGGAAACCACGGAAAACCATCTTCAGGGCTGCCGACAGTGGGGTTCGAACCTACTATCTTCCGAATACCGGATACTGGCCGGACTTAAGCGACTGCAGCTATCGGACTCTGTCAACCTGAAATAACTTAGAGCAATAAAACAAACTGTAACAGTATATACATTTGTGGTTTCAACACATCCTTCCGTCGACCCACCTCAGTTTTTTTTCCCCTCGTTGCTAGGTAACAGAGTAGTTAGTGACGTACAGTAACATACGTTAACTATGCAAGCATTAGTTGTGCAGAGGACGGGTGTTGGAACATTTTTCTCAGAATTCTTTCATCTTCTCCACAGCGAAATGCAGTTATATGCATTTTCTTGCTTTCGCGGGAAAAAAGCATTCAGTTCATTCAATCTTTTTTTTTTCCTGCACTCGTTCAGTTGGTTTTCAAGGGAAGAGCAAGCAGGAAGAACAGTAAGAATATACCCGGCATGACCAATAGCGGCGTTTGGGAATTAAAAGTGCGGGGGTTAAAAAAAAAAAGTTAAGACAAACAGTACCCGGGTTTGTGGGATATAGCGGACGGGGGGTTTATATAAATCAAAACTGAAAAAAGAAAAGCTACAAAGTAACTTTTTTGATGCTTTCTGAGCGAATTTCTACAGAGAGGTAAAGGTTGACAGTTTACCCATTTAAGTGCGGTAATAATAGTTTTTTTGAGATTTTAATTCAATTCAATACACACTAACAAACTAACAGACACTTCTTAAAGAGACCGCCAGATTGACGAATGCGCGTGGCAAGTGGGTGAACCATACCTCGGTGTACATGACCTTGACACCCCCCCCCCCAAGAAATAATAGGAAACCTGTTACCCTTCCTCATAGCACATGCAAAGTCTCCACTATACACAACCATTAGCCGCGACGAACGGTATTTTGTGCGTATTTCCGCTATTTTTTAATAATTAAAGAAAATAAAGGAAAAAATTAGCTGTAAGACAACAGGGCTTGTACAAATTGCTTTTTTAATAATTCCTGGTTTCAGCCGGTTCATGTTAAATAAAAAGTAATATTTTCTCCAAAAAGTGGGGGGAGGGGCTCCCCTCGCGTCCCCCAATCGCCGTTACCGGGCATGACTATGAAAAGTAGATTAGATAGATGTAGGCCTACTAGTTACGTAGAAATGACAAGGTTCGCACAAGATAAGACAACACATAATTATGTAGATAAGTATGGTACTCGTAAAACTACTTTAGCACTCTAAGATAAAAATAGGACAAAACATAAGTTACAACTAAGGATCGACTGACGGAGGAGTCTGTGTTATAGTTAGAGCCCAGATTATATGCGATTTAAAAATAAGAAATATGTACAGTACATAAATACGTAGCTATAATTGACAAAATATGCAGTTAAGTATTCAACAAATAAAAATATGTAACCTAATATCTAAGCTTTATTTGACGTATTTTTGAACACCGAAAAGGAAACAAAATCGAAAAATGTTATGTTATTCCACCTCTAATTTTCATTTGGAGATTCAATTAATAACTTTTTTTTCTTCACATTTGCTGCTGCCATCGAATGCCTTCTGTCTGTTAGGATGTTCTTACGTATAGAAAAAGACCTTTCAACTTCATATGATGTAACTGGCGCGTATTTAAAATTGTCCGACAAAGAAATAATTTAACTGTAGACTTGCTCAAGCAACGAACGTCCTTATTAAGAGAGAATAAATTTGATCTCATCAAATAAATATGCGTATTAGAAAAATATTCCTGAAGACTTTTGTGTGGACTGTAGCCCTTTATGGAAGTGAATGGAATAACTGAAGAAAGAAAGAAAGAAAGAAAGAAAGAAAGAAAGAGAAAAGACGCTTTTGACATATGACATTAAACCGAGGACTGGCGAAGGGATTACAAAAGAAGAGTCACTAAATCTGAGAACAATGTGACAAAGTTTGTGCAAGGGAAGATTGATAGACACGGCTCGAGACACCCAAAACTTGCGATTCCTTGACCGAATACTTCACTTTACATTATTAAATTACTTTTAGGAGACGTACAGTCGGCAGCCCTGAAAATGGTTTCCGATGTTCACATCAGGCAAATGCTGGGACTGTACCTTAATTAAGGCCACGGCCGCGTCCTTCCAGCCCTTTCCTGTCCCATCGTCGCTATTGTGTCGGTGCGACGTAAAGCAACTAGCAAAAAAAGACGTACATGCCTTTTAAACTTTCAATTGTTTAATAAAAAACTTAAATCGAAGTAAAACGAGTGAAAAAGTATTATGTTTTCTTTCAAATGCGCTATATCCTTCAAAATATTTAAAATATGTAATGTTTATCAAAATATTTATTATCCTTCGAAATATGTAAAAATATGTAACTTTAAGCTCCTGGAATAAGGTTCCTTTTAGTGTATATATATATAAAAATTTTTTAAAAAAATAAAAACTCGTGTCCTCATCCTGAGGTGGAGCAGCTCTTTCAGGCACACCCCCGATGGAGGTGAGCTGCTTGTACCATTTCAACCACATACCAGCCCTCTTGCCATTCTTAAATTTCTGGCAGTACCGGGAATCGAACCCAGACCCCCGAGGTCGGCAGCAAATAATGCTAACCGTTACTCTGCGTAGGCGGACTCCTTTTAGTGTGATTCGCCGACGTTTTAGTTTTTCTTGTAGCTACATATATGGGAACAGAATATGTAATTACATATAACACGGGCTCTAGTTATTGTTACAAAATAATGCAACTTGTTCAACGTCCCACTAACATATCGAAGGTTTTTTCGATGACGGAAGGATGGGAAAAGGCTAGGATTGGGAAGGCACTGGCCGTGGCCTTAACTAAGGTACAGCCCTAGCATTTGCCTGGTGTGAAAATTGAAAACTACGGAACACCATCTTCAGGGCTGCCGACGGTGGGGATCGAACCCACTGTCTCCCAAATGCAAGTTCACAGCTGCGCGTTCCTAACCGCACGGCGAATTCGCTCGGTACAAAATTATGATAGAACATAATGAAGGTGCGTGTGCGTGTGTGCTGCGCGCATGCACGAGTGCCATTATAAGGATACTGATACAATTAAAATTATGTTGATATTCAGATTGCACTATACTACATCATCTTACATGAAAATACAGAACAATAACAATATGAGGGGGAGGGGTGTCAACAGTTTTACGGGGAAAGGAATGTTCAGATTACGATCTAAAATCCAACTTTCGAGGCTTCTTAGAAAATATGTCTGTGGCTATCGCTTGAAGCCAACGGCCACGCCCCCCCCCCATGGTTAGCAAAACATGGCAATTCGTACATTGTGGATATATAGAAACTAGGCCCTATAGAAGTTTTCTCGGGAGTAGGGAAACTTCGAATCGCTCAGTTTAAGTACAATCGTTTTCAAAATAACACGGCGATTAACTGGACACAAAATTTTCTGCCGAACAGGCCTATTAATGCTTTTTTACTAAGCTCTAAGGAAACAGCCTTAAATCTAATCTCTCGCTAGTCGACTATCGGTACTGTAAACCGAGTATAATAAAAACAGGAGATGCAAATCTTCACCAGATATCAGTAAAGTTA